>NC_041386.1:540989613-541055859 GCF_002162155.2 Triticum dicoccoides | reverse complement strand
ATCGATCGGCTTCAGTTAGCAGCAGTAGTGAAGGAATCGCTCGATCGGGTTCAGTTAACAGCCATCGATCGATCGCTCGGGTTCTGTAACGCGTAGCATGCAGTGCAATCACTCGGGTTCAGTTAGAGCCCAACGCCTCGCTCGGGTTCAATTAGAGCCAACGCCTCGCACACACGCGCGTATGTGTACAAGAGAAACGCGCATCGCTCGGCCCCCGACCTCCCACCGTAACCGGGAACTCCCCGAAATTTTCCTCCCCCTCGCTTCTACCGTGGTTTTTTCCGTCATGGACAGCCCAAAGAATGTCATGCAGCTGTGTCTCTGGCCCGCCCAGGACGAAAAGCCCATTTTCTGTCATAATTTTTTATCATAGAGGTAGGAGCCCACCACATCTATGATGATATCAGGTTTTGTCACAATTATCATCATAAAAGTGTCATATGTATGACAAAAAAAATTGTTCGGCCCAAAATGTCACGGATGTGTCTTTTTTGTAGTGATGGATGATTTCCTGGAGTGCTAGCGGGCCCTCGAGAATGTTGCGACCTCGAATGAATGTAGACTGCATATGGCTGATAGAGTGGTGCATGACCGAGACCAAACGCATCGTGCACGCCTTGGAACAGATCTTAAAAGGAGCATTAATGAGCGCGATCAACCTAAACTGACGAATATTGTCTACCCCGGCCACCTTTGGGATCAGAGATAGGACACAAAAATTGGAGACGAGAGATGTCTACCATGCCTCGCATAAAGCCGTTACACACCTCGAAGATGTGTCCCTTAAGCAGAGGCCAGAAACGTTTAAACATAGCGACAACCACCCATCGGGCCCTGGGGCCGTGTCCGATTTCATACCAAGCAACGCGCCATCAGTTTCCTTGGGAATGAAAGCCATGCGTAACCCCTTGTTTTCTTGGTCTGTAACCAACTGCGTTGGTGCCCAAATGTTCAAACTCAGCCCATCCCGTTGCTCCTCGCTAGAGCCCAACAACTGTTTGTAGAACTCGTAGACGTAGCGCATAATGTCAGGCTAACGCAACAGCAACCCATGTTCTGACTGCAGAGGTAGTATGGCACACTTCCGCTGTCCTCCCATTAGCGTACACATAGAAGTAATGCGTGTTAGCATCCCCTTCAGTGTCCATTTAAGGCCACTTCTCCTACGCCAGTATTCTTCCTCCGCGCAGAGAAGAGCCTTGACTTGGTTGAGCCCACTCTTGCTCTGAAAAACCCCTGGCATCGGCTTGGGCATCTAACAGTGCAAGCTCAATGACAATGTTTTCCCTAAGCACCTTGTCCTGGCCACCCTGGTTAGCTCCCCAACCCTTCGGGGCTGCCCATAGACGGGCCCCAGCCACAATCCAGAACTCCATCGCCCCCTTCTGCGACCCGATTTGAATCACGCTACTTGTCCATTTTTTTCGAAATGTACGTTTGAAGTCAGGAACCTCGAACCATGTCGTCTCGAAGAAAAACCTCGGGCTCCTAAGAATATGTTCCTCCCCGGAGGACAGGATCAAAGGGACGTGGTCTTACCCAATACGAGTCTCCACGACCAACGAGCAAAGGGGGTGCAACACCTCCCATTCAGTCGAGACGAACACCCGATCCAGCACTGATCTTAGGCTAAGGCTGGAGGCAAGGACCTGAGACATTCATATTTGGGGCTGAGCACTACTTTTGTCCTCTGTTCACTAGTGTCCTTAGAGCATCTACAACCGGACTTGACAAATCCGGCCTCCTATACGTCCGCGGACGCATCTGGACGGGGCCTCATATTTCGCTCCCCGCATCCACATATCTGAAATCCGGACTCTCAAATCCATGCACGTCAATCATACAAGCCAATGTTGCACTTAGATAACAAATGTGGGTGTCAAACATAAATAGTGTTTAAATAAAATTTATTTTAAGTGCACAACTCAAACATCAGCTCTTTAATTTCCATTGTGGGTCCACATATGCTCCACAAGATCATTGATTAGTTGCGCGTGCACCTGATGATCTCGAAAATTCTGATGCATCTACAAAAAGTTCATCAGCTGAGTTGCATCTTGATCATTGAGTAGCGGCAACGGAGCTGCGAGACGTGCGGCACGAAGGAGGAGGAAGAGAGGAGATAGCAAATGGATCCGGCAGGTCCGGGGTGGATTTGATGCAATTTGCGGCGGGGGTCAGGCTGCCGGGTCCAACGTGGCAGGCATGCCCGGGCGTGCCCATATCCGCCCCATATTTGGGCTAGATATGAGGGGTGGTAGTCAGCCCGGGCGTTTGAGGCCTATTTGAGGCGCCCGTCTGTGTCAAACTTTTGTGATCGGACAATTACCGGGCGGCCTGCCCGGGCGTATGAGGTGGGTTCGAGACGCCCAACTGTAGATGTTCTTAGTTTCATCCGATCGTGTATAGTCGATGGATGCTCGCCAATGCTATTCTACCCTTCTACCAATGAAATGACGTGCAACTTGTGTTTTTTTTTTTGAAAAGGGGGGATTCCCCGGCATCTGCATCAGATCGATGCATACGGCCTCTCTTATTAAACAAATAAACAGGTTCTGAACAAAGGTCTTACAGAAAAAGGAACCAAAGCAGCCTATAGCTCACATAGAGCATCGACTGCAAGGCAGAAATGAGATAAGCCACAACCCGGCTGGCAAAATAGCAGATAGGTAAACTAAACTCCTATCCTATTACATGATCGCCATCCAAACCGGTTGAAGATATCCCGCGCTACCGTCTCCCACCGGACAGATCCAGTAACCAAACGCTCCCTGGCCTCCGTCGGAGTGAGTAAGGACCAAGTACGGATCAGCGCCGTAGCCCGGAATAACACCTGCAAAAAATGAATATTTGTTGTCCTGTTAAAAACCAAATCATTCCTGCAATTCCAAATTGCCCATAATAACGCACATACTCCTACACGAATGTGTCTGGCTGTTTCGGACTCAATCCCAAACAGCCACGCCCCAAATAACGTGTTTATCGATCTCGGTGGAGTAATATTTGTATTCGTGAAGAAAAATCATTGTGCAGATTCAAAGTACAAATTCATACAAAATTATTAGCGGACATTTCAACATATTATAAGCTTCTCTTTTATATTTTAGATAAAAAGCTTAAGGTTCAGTCCATGTAGGCAACTCCAGGGGATACCTGGTTAAAGTGGAAAAGCTCAGCAGAAATAAACAACTCGCCCTTCAGGCAACTCTAGGGGATACCCTCATAACTTTCCCTTCGGGGCGGGGAACAAATATTATTTCATTAAGAAATGTGCGAGGGCTGAAAGCCCCTTAGGTTACAACATATTATTTGAGATAAAAACAAATAGAGGATTTTTACTATGCACTTAGAATCAATCCCCTACATCTAGTTCTTGTTAGTTTCTTGGGGGCTTTATGGGGTCTATGCAAGAACGATCCAGGTTTGCTAGATCGAATTTGCTAGGCCAAAGGATGAGGTCTACTGTCTTTGTTGCGCTTTGTGGACCATTTATGTAAATTGTGGACCTCATGTCTTTAGCATCCTGGCCCGTCCATGGGTAGTATTGGTCCCGGCACAATAACCTGTTTGACATTTTACCCCAGTACACGGTGTACTGGGCCATCAACTTGTTAGTTTGGCTTTGGCCCGGCCAGTACCTGCTTATCCTGAGGCGGATTGGAGAGAGCCTTGCAGCTTCACGCAGCATCACACTGAAGACGGCAAACGCAATCTTAAGCTGATCCTCACCGGCGGGGCCAGTCAGGTCGAACTTAGAAAATATCTGGATGGCTTGCAAAAGGGACATCCTTCCCAAGTTCAATCTGGTCAGTTGGAGGTGGGCATTGTGGCGCACGCAGAACATCTCATTGTATGTGTTGCCGAATTTGAGAGGGTGGAATTTGGTATCAGATGCTCATGCCCTTTCAAAGCGAACCAACCCCCAAGCTTGTTTCGGAAACCTATTAAATAGATGTTGTCGCTTCTTACCACCAGGTCAGTCTCGTAATCATGCAAGCCAGTAAGATTTAGAATCATCCATCTTTCCGGTATCCGATGATAGTGCTGCTCATCGAGTCTAGGTCGGTGCAAAACCTGATACTGAGTGGCGAGCTTGTTCTGGAATGTGTGAATGTAATCGTTGTATGGTTGATGAGTAAAGTTGCCGGCTATGGACCATCCGGGAGTACCCCATATCCTAAGAGTAATAATGATACCCGCTATTATATATATCATGTTTGAATATATAGCACAATCGCGTTAACAACCATGCTTGCACATCCATCTTGACTATTCGAAAAAACGAGGAGGCCGGAATCATCCTCGATGGTGGCGGATCACAAGTCCTGGCTGTGTCTGTGGGATACGGTGGCACCTGGGAAAGTTAAAATGCATATGTGGCGAGTCATAAGAAACGGCATAGCGGTGGGATCGGAGTTACAGAGGAGGAAAATCAAACCGGGAGTCTTTTGTGTTGCTTGTGGAAGGGAGGAGACAGTCTATCACAGATTTTTGGGCTGCTACCACTTGGTTAAGTTTTGAAAGATAATGCATTCGGAATTGGGGGTGCCGGTGGCGATCCCACCGGATTCTTGTAGCCCTCGGGGTGCGTTGTCGAGATGGCTCATGTCATGGTTTGCCGAAGCTTCAGATGATGAACAAGATGTCATGGTACAGGGGGTGTATGCCCTTCGGCTAGCAAGAAATAATGCCCGAGATGGGCAGCGGGTGGAGGAAGCCGAGGTGATTGCAAGGAGAGTGCTTAACCTAATAGTGGAGTGGTAGTCCATCCACGGGCGCAAGAGCAGACCGGAAAGACTGAGGACGACAGAGAGGTGGAGACCACCAGAAGAGGGATGGGTCAAGGCCAACATTGATGGAGCGACGGCAAAAACGGGAGAAGGAGGGGCTGGTGTGGTTCTCAGAAATCATGACGGAGCGTATATCACAAGTGCTAGCCACTTCCTCCCAAAGTGCAATGATCTGGTGATAGCGGAACTACAAGCGTGCCAACGAGCAGCCATCCTGACGGAAGCGCTAAATATTCCTAGAGTGCACATCGAATCTGATTGCCAAGAAATAGTTTGCAAACTCAGGAGCAAAGAGAAGGATCTGTCACCTCTCGGGACGATTGTGGAGGAGTTCAAGAGGATAATGGAGGCAAGGGAGGACTGGAAGATTGCATGGGTAAGGAGAGATGCAAATCGGGCTGCTCATGTTTTAGCTAGGGAAGCTGTTTCTAATAATCTCTGTATGGAGTGGCCGAATATTCCCTCAGACATTATTTTGCATGTAATTTCGGATGAGATCCCCAGTGGGGACAGTTGAATAAATTAAACGTTGAGTTCAAAAAAACGGACCAAAAATTACTTTTTTTAGGGAGGGACCAAAATTTACTGAAGCACACTATGATGTGCATGCATTAAGGTGATACAACCTAGGCACAGGGAAAAAATGGTTGAAAATACATTAAGGTGATAAAAATTAATATAATTAAGGCATCTCTAGCAGACCCCGTATAATGCCGACCCTCAAAATGCGTTTATAGTTCGCTGAAAAACGGATTTGCGGGCCGACGTGGGCCGCAGAATATGTTCTTTTACGGGTCAGCTACGTGGGGTCTGCTCGACCGCAGCCCGCGTCGATCCACACCGAAAACCCCTGATAAGAGAATTTAACAATGATTCTGACAATTGAGTTCAAATTCGAAGAATAAAACATAGTTCGCGCGCAAATAAAAGCATAGTTTGTACGACAAACGCAAAATGACTTCATGCAAAAGCGATGACCACGTCCATCGCGCGCAAAAGGATTTCACCCATCGTCATGATCTTCACTTCGCACCATCTCCATCGATGCCATCGCTGGCACTTATTCCAACTCCGGCACCGAAAGCATCGCCGGGCGCACTGAATGCATCAGCGGCACTGGTTCCACCTGATGAGAAAATATCACCGGCAAAACGAAGCATGCACTGGTCGTCGCTAGCATCCTCCTCTTCAAGATGTCTCTCCTTGCCATATCATGCCATTCTTTGGTGATGTCTTCCATGTCATCGCTATTCAATGTCATGATCATGTTCTCTTCGGCAAGAAGTTTGGACATGGTTTTGTTCTCAGCGGCACGTGCTCTTCTCTCCTCAATGGCCGCCTTGCGCAATCCCTCGTCCTTGAGCAATTGCCATTTATCTTGCTTCTCTTGTGCCTTCTTCTCGGCCAACTATTTCTTTGTCTCCAATGTCTTCGCTAACATCGACTCATTTGATTGCACCATGGCATCTATATTGTCCCGCAAGCTCGATGCTTCGTGTTCCCTCTTGATCTTCTCCTTTGTCTTCTTGTCACCATCGGGCTTGTTCATGTTTCGTGGGCCATCATCATCTTCATCTTCATCCATGTTCGTAAGTGAAACTCCATTCGGTGGGGATTCTCTGTCAATCAACTTCCACTTGTCACACCCTTTGAGCAAGTCCCAACAATGCTCTAGTTTAAAAAATTTGCCTTCGGAAGCTTCCATGTCTTTGTATCTTTGTCGGGAAATTTTCTCCTACACAACTAAAACAATGAAAAATGATGTAATCACTTCAAATGGTACAAATAATTTGCACAACATGGGACGTGAAAACAAACTCACATAGTCGGATTCCACGGTTCCACTTGCAGGTGCATTGTGAACTTGTTCCAAGCAAGCAGACCAATGGCTACAAATAGGCTTGATCACGTCCCAATGACCTTGGACTGGCCAAAGGGTGTGTGGAGTCATATCGGGATGCTTTCCATCATGCGGAAGTATTGATTTTCGATTCTTTGCCAATACCTCTTAGCGGTTTGAGATGTACCGATGCAAACATCAAGATGTTGGGGAACGCAGTATTTCAAAAAAAAATCCTACAATCACGCAAGATCTATCTAGGAGATGCATAACAATGAGAGGGGAGAGTGTGTCTACGTACCCTCGTAGACTGAAAGCGGAAGCGTTTAGTAACACGGTTGATGTAGTCGAATGTCTTCGCGATCCAACCAATCAAGTACCGAACGCACGGGACCTCCGCGATCTGCACACGTTCAGCTCGGTGACGTCCCTCGAACTCTAGATCCAGCTGAGGCTGAGGGAGAGTTTCGTCAGCACGATGGCGTGGTGACGATAATGATGAAGTTACCGAGGCATGGCTTCACCTAAGAACTACGACAATATGACCGAGATGGAAATCTGTGGAGGGGGGCACCGCACACGGCTAAGAAATCAACTTGTGTGTCTATGGGGTGCCCCCCTTCCCGTATATAAAGGAGGGGAGGAGGAGGAGGGTCGGCCACAAGGGGCGCGCCCAAAGGAGGGATTCCTACTCCTAGTAGGAGTAGGCAGGGCCGGGCCCATAGGTGTACAAACTGTGCGGCCCGCACAGGGCCCATAAATTTGGGGGCCCAAAAAATTATATAAGCATATGCGCTAGGCCGCTGTCGCGTAATCCCGTTCGCTCGGCGCCTGGGCCGCTGTGGCGTTCGCTCGCATGCGTAGCTCGTGGGTCATATACCCTAAAAAAGATCCATCGATCGTAGGTGTGCCGTGTGCATTGCTCGCGATTCCAATCCAGGACGCCAGCGGTTCCAAACTTCCAGTCCAGCGCCGCCTCACGTTGCAAGTCGCGATGATCGCGTCCCCCAGTCCCTGACTCCCGTCCCGAACTCAGGCAACAAAAGATCGATGGTTTTTCAATCCAGTGCCTGATTAGTCTATTCTTCTTTTGCCTTTTGACTACTATAATTACTAAATCATAACTAAATTTCTAATCAGTTTTGGCTACTTAATCCTAACTAAATTTCGGCAGGGATCCCTAGGGCCTAGTCGCTTCTCGACTCCTCGGTTGACGATCGCTGTATAGACTAGTGAGTTAGATTTAGCAAGTTTGTATATTTCCAATAGTTTAATTGTATTTGTTCATTTGCATACAGTTGCATTGGCAGATCAAAGCTTTTCTGATATGAAGCTATTGAAGTCCTATATGCATACTACTACGACACAACAAAGACTTAATAATTTGGCCACAATAACACTTGAAAGCGAAGTGTTGGAGTGGAATGATTATGAGGATATCATTGAAGATTTCATGTCAAAGAATAATATAAGAATGATGATGTTCAAGTAAACATTATGCAACCCGAAGTTTAATAGGTATGTTTCTTTATACATTCAATTGTGTTATGTAAGACATTATATATCATATTTATTATAACAACTCGTTAGTTCAATTTTTTCTAGTAAGATAGGGCCCCATTTTTAGTTTCGCACAGGGCCCCGAATTTCGCCAGCCCGGCCTTGGGAGTAGGTTTCCCCTTTCCTAGTCCAAGTAGGAGAAGAAGGAAGGAGAGGAGAGGGAGAAGGAAAGAGGGGGGCGCCGCCCCCTCCCTAGTCCAATCCGGACCAGCCCATGGGGGGGCGGCCTCCCCTTGTGGCCTTTCTCTCCTTTCCACTAAGGCCCATGAAGGCCCAATACTTCCCCCGGCGAATTCCCTTAACTTTCTGGTACTCCAAAAAATACCCGAACCACTCAGGACCTTTCCGATGTACGAATATAGCCTTCCAATATGTCGATCTTTACGTCTCGGCCATTTCGAGACTCCTCATCATGTCCATGATCTCATCCGAGACTCCGAACAAACTTCGGTCATCAAATCACATAACTCATAATACAAATCGTCATCGAACGTTAAGCGTGCGGACCCTACGGGTTCGAGAACTATGTATACATGATCGAGACTCATCTTCGGTCAATAACTAATAGCGGAAACTGGATGCTCATATTGGCTCCTACATATTCTACGAAGATCTTTAACGGTCAAACCGCATAACAACATACGTTGTTCCCTTTGTCATCGGTATGTTACTTGCCCGAGATTCGATCGCTGGTATCATTATACCTAGTTCAATCTCATTACTGGCAAGTCTCTTTTACTCGTTCCGTAATGCATCATCCTGCAACTAACTCATTAGTCACATTGCTTGCAAGGCTTATAGTGATGTGCATTACCGAGAGGGCCCAGAGATACCTCTCCGACAATCGGAGTGACAAATCCTAATCTCGATCTATGCCAACTCAACAAACACCATCGGAGACACATGTAGAGCATCTTTATAATCACCCAGTTACGTTGTGACGTTTGATAGCACACTAAGTGTTCCTTCGGTATTCGGGAGTTGCATAATCTCATAGTTATAGGAACATGTATAAGTCATGAAGAAAGCAATAACAATAAAACTAAATGATCATAATGCTAAGCTAACGGATGGCTCTTGTCCATCACATCGTTCTCCTAATGATGTGATCCCGTTCATCAAATGACAACAGATGTCTATGGTCAGGAAACTTCACCATCTTTGATTAACGAGCTAGTCAAGTAGAGGCATACTAGGGACACTCTGTTTGTCTATGTATTCACACATGTACTAAGTTTTCGGTTAATACAATTCTAGCATGAATAATAAATATTTATCATGATATAAGGAAATATAAATAAAAACTTTATTATTGCCTCTAGGTCATATTTCCTTTACTCTCCCACTTGCACTAGAGTCAATAATCTAGTTCACATCGTCATGTGATTTTACACCAATAGTTCACATCTTTATGTGATTAGTTCACATCTCCATGTGACTAATACCCAAAGGGTTTACTAGAGTCAATAATCTAGTTCACATCGCTATGTGACTAACACCCAAAGAGTGATCATGTTTTGCTTGTGAAAGAAGTTTAGTCAACGGGTCTGCCACATTCAGAGTCGTATGTATTTTACAATTTTTCTATGTCTACAATGCTCTGCACGGAGCCACTCTAGCTAATCGCTCCCACTTTCAATATGTATCTAGATCGAGATTTAGAGTCATCCAGATTGGTGTAAAAGCTTGCATCGGCGTAAATCTTTACGACGAACTCTTTATCGCCTCCATAACCGAGAAATATCTCCTTAGTCTTCTAAGGATAATTTTGACCGCTGTCAAGTGATCCACTCCTGGATCAATATCGTACCCCCTTGCCAAACTCATGGCAAGGTACACTATAGGTTTGGTACACAATATAGCATACTTTATAGAACCTATGGCTAAGGCGTAGGGAATGACTTTCATTCTCTTTCTATTTTCTGCCGTGGTCGTGTTTTGATTCTTACTCAACTTTACACCTTGCAATACAGGCAAGAACTCCTTCTTTGATTGTTCCATTTTGAACTACTTCAAAAATCTTGTGAAGGTATATACTCATTAAAAAATCTTAGCAAGCGTCTTGATCTATCTCTATAGAGATCTTGATGCCCAATATGTAAGCAGCTTCACCGAGGTCTTTCTTTGGAAAACTCCTTTAAAACACTCCTTTATGCTTTCCAGAAAATTTTACATCATTTCCGATCAACAATATGTCATTCACATATACTTATCAGAAAGGTTGTAGTGCTCCCACTCACTTTCTTGTAAATACAAACTTCACCGCAAGACTGTATAAAACTATATGTTTTGATCAACTTATCAAAGCGTATATTCCAACTCCGAGATGCTTGCACCAGTCCATAGATGGATCGCTGGAGCTTGCACATTTTGTTAGCACCTTTAGGATTGACAAAACCTTCTGGTTGCATCATATACAACTCTTCTTTAAGAAATCCATTAAGGAATGTAGTTTTGATATCCATTTGCTAGATTTCATAAAATGTGGCAATTTGCTAACATGATTCGGGCAGACTTAAGCACCGCTACGAATGAGAAAATCCCATCGTAGTCAACACCCTGAACTTGTCAAAAACTGTTTTTTCACAATTCGAGCTTTGTAGATAGTAACACTACTATCAGCGTCCGTCTTCCTCTTGAAGATCCATTTATTCTCTATGGCTTGCCAATCATTGGTCAAGTCCAGCAAAGTCCATACTTTGTTCTCTGATAACCCACAAGTATAGGGAATCGCAACATTTTTCGATAAGTAAGAGTGTCGAACCCAACGAGGAGCTAAAGGCGGAACAAATATTCCCTCAAGTTCTATCGACACCGATACAACTCTACACACGCTTGATGATCGCTTTACCTAGAACAAGTATGAAACTAGAAGTACTTTGTAGGTGTTGTTGGATAGGTTTGCAAGATACTGGAGAGCAAGTAAATAAAAGGTAGGGGCTGTTGTAAGGTAAGAAGCAATAAAGTAAATATAGCGAGTGTGGAAAAGTGGTGGTAGGAGTTGCGAAGTTGCCCCTAAGCAATTGACTACTTTACTAAACCGATAGCAAGTATTATGTGGGAGAGGCCAGTGCTAGCATGTCATCCCTGACTTGGAATTCTATGCACTTATGATTGGAACTATTAGCAAGCATCCGCAACTACTAACGTTCATTAAGGTAAAACCCAACCATAGCATTAAGATATATTGGTCCCCCTTCAATCTTGTATGCATCAATTTCTATGCTAGGTTGAAGCTTCTGTCACTCTTGCCCTCCAATACATAGTCCTATCAACGTACAACTAACCCTATGGTGTGATCCACGTGTGCTCTCATATAATGGGCACTAAAGGACAGCAACATAACCACAAGCAAATTAGATCAATCATAGCAATTCATCAACCACCAATAGGACAACGAAAATCTACTCAGACATCATAGGATGGCAACACATCATTGGATAATAATATGAAGCATAAAGCACCATGTTCAAGTAGAGGGTACAATGGGTTGCGGGAGAGTGGACCGTTGTAGATAGAGGGGGGAAGGTCATGGAGATGTTGGTGAAGATGGCGGAGGTGTTGGTGTAGATCACGGTGATGATGATGATGGCCACGGCAGCGTTCCGGCGCCACCGGAAGAGAAGGGGAGAGGGGGGCCCTTCGTCTTCTTCTTCCTTGACCTCCCTGGATGGGAGAAGGGTTTCCCCTCTGGTCCTTGGCCTCCATGGCATGGGAGGGGCGAGAGCCCCTCCAAGATTGGATCTGTCTCTCTCTGTTTCTGCGTTCTCAGATTCTACCCCTTCACCGTTTCTTATATTCCCGGAGATCCGTAACTCCGATTGGGCTGAAATTTTAACATGATCTCTATCCGGATATTAGCTTTCTTGCAGCGAAAGAAGGGCACCAACTGCCTTACAGGGTGGCCATGAGGGTCAGGGGAGCGCCTGCCCCCCTGGGGTGCGCCCCCTGCCTCGTGGCCCCCTCGGGCACCGTCTCGCGTGGATTTTTCTTCCCAAAAATCATATATATTCCAAAAAAAATCTCCGTCAGTTTTTATCCCGTTTGGACTCCGTTTGATATGGATATTCTGCGAAACAAAAAACATGCAACAAACAGGAACTGGCACTGGGCACTGAATCAATATGTTAGTCCCAAAAATAGTATAAAGAGTTGCCAAAAGTATATGAAAGTTGTAGAATATTGGCATGGAACAATCAAAAATTATAGATACGACGGAGACGTATCAGCATCCCCAAGCTTAATTCCTGCTCGTCCTCGAGTAGGTAAATGATAAAAAAGATAATTCTTTATGTGGAATGCTACCTAGGATAATCTTGATCACATATCTAATCATGGCATGAATATTAAGACATGAGTGATTCAAAGCAATAGTCTATCATTTGACATAAAAACAATAATACTTCAAGCCTACTAATAAAGCAATCATGTCTTCTCAAAATAACATGGCCAAAGAAAGTTATCCCTACAAAATCATATAGTCTAGCTATGCTCCATCTTCACCACACAAAATATTCACATCATGCACAACCCCGATGACAAGCCAAGCAATTATTTCATACTTTTGACGTTCTCAAACCTTTTCAACTTTCACGCAATACATGAGCGTGAGCCATGGACATGGCACTATAGGTGGAATAGAATGGTGGTTGTGGAGAAGACAACGGATGCACTAGAGCTATAAGTGTATGAAAGCTCAAACTAAAACTAAGTGGGTGTGCATCCAACTTGCTTGCTCATGAAGACCTCGGGCATTTGAGGAAGCCCATCATCGGAATATACAAGCCAAGTTCTATAATGAAAATTCCCACTAGTATATGAAAGCGATAACTCAAGAGACTCACTATATGAAGAACATGGTGCTACTTTGAAGCACAAGTGTGGTAAAAGGATAGTAACATTTCCCCTTCTCTCTTTTTCTCTCATTTTTTTGGGCCTTCTCTCTCTTTTTTTGGCCTTTCTCTCTTTTTTATTATTATTTTTTCGTCCGGAGTCTCATACCGACTTGTGGGGGAATCATAGTCTCCATCATCCTTTCCTCACTGGGCCATGCTCTAATGATGATGATCATCACACTTTTATTTACTTACAACTCAATATTACAACTCGATACTAGAACAAAGATATGACTCTATATGAATGCCTCCGACGGTGTACCGGGATGTGCAATGATCTAGCGTAGCAATGACATCAAATAACGGACAATCCATGAAAACATCATGGTAGCTATCTTACGATCATGCAAAGCAATATGACAATGAATGCTCAAGTCATGTATATGATGACGATGGAAGTTACATGGCAATATATCTCGGAATGGCTATGGAATTGCCATAATAGGTAGGTATGGTGGCTGTTTTGAGGAAGGTATATGGTGGGTTTATGGTACCGGCGAAAGTTGCGCGGTACTAGAGAGGCTAACAATGGTGGAAGGGTGAGAGTGCGTATAATCCATGGACTCAACATTAGTCATAAAGAACTCACATACTTATTGCAAAAATCTATTAGTCATCGAAACAAGTAGTATGCGCATGCTCCTAGGGGGATAGATTGGTAGGAAAAGACCATCGCTCGTCCCCGGCCGCCACTCATAAGGAAGACAATCAATAAATAAATCATGCTCCGACTTCGTTACATAACGGTTCACCATACATGCATGCTACGGGAATCACAAACTTCAACACAATTATTTCTACAATCCACAACTACCCACTAGCATGACTCTAATATCACCATATTTATATCGTAAAACTATTGCAAAGAATCAAACATATCATATTCAGCGATCTACAAGTTTTATGTAGGATTTTATGACTAACCATGTGAATGACCAATTCCTGTCATCTCTCTAAATAGATATAAGTGAAGCAAGAGAGTTTAATTATTTATACAAAAGATATGCCCACGCTCTAACAAATATAAGTGAAGCAAAAGAGCATTCTACAAATGGCAGTTTTCTATGTAAAGAGAAACAGGCAATCGAAACTTCAAATGATATAAGTGAAGCACATGAAGCATTCTATAAAGCCATACTCAAAAGATATAAGTGAAGTGCATGGAGCATTCTATAAATCAACCAAGGACTATCTCATACTTCCGGGTTGTCTCTGATGTCTACTACACAACCTTCTTCTTGTAGACGTTGTTGGGCCTCCAAGTGCAGAGGTTTGTAGGACAGTAGAAAATTTCTCTCAAGTGGATGACCTAAGGTTTATCAATCCGTAGGAGGCGTAGGATGAAGATGGTCTCTCTCAAGCAACCCTGCAACCAAATAACAAAGAGTCTCTTGTGTCCCCAACACACCCAATACAATGGTAAATTGTATAGGTGCACTAGTTCGACGAAGAGATGGTGATACAAGTAGTATATGGATAGTAGATAAAGGTATTTGTAATCTGAAATAATAAAAAACAGCAAGGTAGCAAGTGATAAAAATGAGCGTAAACGGTATTGCAATGATAGGAAATAAGGCCTAGGGTTCATACTTTCGCTAGTGTAAGTTCCCTCAACAATACTAACATAATTGGATCACATAACTATCCCTCAACATGCAACAAAGAGTCACTCCAAAGTCACTAATAGCGGAGAACGAACGAAGAGATTATGGTAGGGTACGAAACCACCTCAAAGTTATTCTTTCCAATCAATCTGTTGGGCTATTCCTATAAGTGTCACAAACAGCCCTAGAGTTCATACTAGAATAACACCTTAAGAGACACATCAACCAAAACCCTAATGTCACCTAGATACTCCATTGTCACCTCAAGTATCCGTGGGTATGATTATACGATATGCATCACACAATCTTAGATTCATCTATTCAACCAACACAAAGGACCTCAAAGAGTGCCCAAAGTTTCTACTGGAGGATCACGACGAAAACGTGTGCCAACCCCTATGCATAGGTTCCCAATGTCACGAAACCCGCAAGTTGATCACCAAAACATACATCAAGTGGATCAATAGAATAACCCATTGTCACCACGGTTATCCCACACAAGACATACATCAAGTGTTCTCAAATCTTTAAAGACTCAATCAGATAAGATAACTTCAAAGGGGAAACTCAATTCATTACAAGAGAGAAGAGGGAGAGGAGAAACATAGGATCCAACTATAATAGCAAAGCTCGCGATACATCAAGATCGTATCGTCTCAAGAACACGAGAGAGACAGAGAGAGAGAGAGAGAGAGAGAGAGAGAGAGAGATCAAACACATAGCTACTGGTACATACCCTCAGCCCTGAGGGAGAACTACTCCCTCCTCGTCATGGAGAGCACTGGGATGATGAAGATAGCCACCGGAGAAGGATTGCCCCCTCCGGCAGGATGCCGGAATGGGTCTAGATTGGTTTTTGGTGGCTACGAAGGCTTCTGGCGGCGGAACTCCCGATCTAATCTCCGTTTTGGAAGTTTTAGGTTACGTAGGTATATATGGGTGCAGGAGGTACGTCGGTGGACCGAAGGGGGGGGCACGAGGCAGGGGGCGTGCCCCCTACCCTCGTGAGCTCCTCCTTAATCTTCTGACGTAAGGTCCAAGTCTATCCGGTAGGTTTCCTTCCAAAAATAACTTCTCCAGTTGATTTCGTTCCGTTTCGACTCCGTTTGATATTCCTTTTCTTCAAAACACTGAAATAGGCAAAAAACAGCAAATCTGGGCTGGGCCTCTGGTTAATAGGTCAGTCCCAAAAATGATATAAAAGTGTATAATAAAGCCCATAAACATTCAAAACAGTAGATAATATAGCATGGAGCAATCAAAAGTTATAGATACGTTGGAGACATATCAGCATCCCCAAGCTTAATTCATGCTCGTCCTCGAGTAGGTAAATGACAAAAACAGAATTTTTGATGTGGAATGCTAGTTGGCATAATTTTAATGTAATTCTTCTTAATTGTGGCAAGAATATTCAGACCCATAAGATTCAAGACAAAAGTTTATATTGACATAGAAATAATAATACTTCAAGCATACTAACTAAGCAATTATGTCTTCTCAAAATAACATGGCCAAAGAAAGTTCATCCCTACAAAATCATATAGTTTAGTCATGATCCATTTTCGTCACACAAGAATGCTCTCATCATGCACAACCCCGATGACAAGCCAAGCAATTGTTTCATACTTTAGTAATCTCAAACTCATAAACTTTCACGCAATACATGAATGCGAGCCATGGATATAGCACTATGGGTGGAATAGAATATAATGAGGGGGGTTATGTGGAGAAGACAAAAAAGGAGAAAGTCTCACATCAACGAGGCTAATCAATGTGCTATGGAGATGCCCATCGATCGATGTTAATGCAAGGAGTAGGGATTGCCATGCAACAGATGCACTAGAGCTATAAATGTATGAAAGCTCAACAAAATAAACTAAGTGGGTGTGCATCCAACTTGCTTGCTCACGAAGACCTAGGGCACTTGAGGAGGCCCATTGTTGGAATATACAAGCCAAGTTCTATAATGAAAATTCCTTCTAGTATATGAAAGTGATAACTCAAGAGACTCTCTATATGAAGAACATGGTGCTATTTTGAAGCACAGGTGTGGAAAAAAGGAATAGTAGCATTGCCCCTTTTTATTTTTTATTTTTTTTTATTTGGCCTTTCTCTTTTTTTGGCCTTTCTTTTTTTTGGCCTTTCTTTTTTTTATTTTGGGACAATGCTCTATTAATGACGATCATCACACTTCTATTTATTTACAACTCAATGATTACAACTCGATACTTAGAACAATATATGACTCTATATGAATGCCTCCGGCGGTGTACCGGGATTGCGATGAATCAAGAGCGACATGTATGAAAAATTATGAATGGTGGCTTTGCCACAAATACGATGTCAACTAGATGATCATGCAAAGCAATATGACAATGATGATGCGTGTAATAATAAACGGAATGGTGGAAAGTTGCATGGCAATATATCTCGGAATGCTATGGAAATGCCATAATAGGTAGGTATGGTGGCTGTTTTGAGGAAGATATAAGGAGGTTTATGTGTGATAGAGCGTATCATATCACGGGGTTTGGATGCACCGGCGAAGTTTGTGCCAACTCTCAATGTGAGAAAGGGTAATGCACGGTACCGAAGAGGCTAGCAAGGATGGAAGGGTGAGAGTGCGTATAATCCATGGACTCAACATTAGTCATAAAGAACTCATATACTTATTGCAAAAATCTACAAGTCATCAAAAACCTTGGCACTACGCGCATGCTCCTAGGGGGATAGATTGGTAGGAAAAGACCATCGCTCGTCCCCAACCGCCACTCATAAGGAGGAGAATCAAACAACACCTCATGTTTCAAATTTGTTACACAACGTTTACCATACGTGCATGCTATGGGATTTGCAAACTTCAAAACAAGCATTTCTCAATTTCACAACTACTCAACTAGCATGACTTTGATATTATTACCTCCATATCTCAAAACAATCATCAAGTATCAAACTTCTCTTAGTATTCAACACACTCATAAGAGAATTTTATTATTCTTGAATACCTAGCATATTAGGATTTTAAGCAAATTACCATGCTATTTAAGACTCTCAAAATAATATAAGTGAAGCATGAGAGTTCATCTATTCCTTCAAAATAAAACTACCACCGTGCTCTAAAAAGATATAAGTGAAGCACTAGAGCAAATGAGAAACTACTCCGAAAGATATAAGTGAAGATCAATGAGTAGTTGAATAATTATGCAACTATGTGAAGACTCTCTAACATTTAATAATTTCAGATCTTTGTATTCTATTCAAACAGCAAGCAAAGCAAAATAAAATGACATCTAAGAATATCAAACATCATGTGAAGAAGCAAAAACTTAGGATCAACCGAAACTAACCGATAGTTGTTGAAGAAGAAAGGTGGGATGCCAACCGGGCATCCCCAAGCTTAGACGCTTGAGACTTCTTGAAATATTATCTTGGGGTGCATTGGGCATCCCCAAGCTTGAGCTTTTGTGTCTCCTTAATTCCTCTCATATCACGGTCTCCCTAAATCTCGAAAGCTTCATCCACACAAAACTCAACAAGGACTCGTGAGATAAGTTAGTATAAACCATTGCAAAAACCTTATCATACTCTACTGTAGCAAATCACTAAAATTATTATTCAACATTGCATACTAAATTCCTCTGCATATTTAATAGTCCTATCCTCAAATAGAATCATTAAAGAAGCAAACATATGCAAACAATGCAAACATAACAGCAATCTGCCTAAACAGGATAGTCTGTAAAGAATGCTACAACATCCATACTTCCCTAGCTCCAAAAATTATGAAAGAAAATTCCCACTGTAGTAATTTATCAGAGCTTAATATGCAAAAGGTTTCAACATTTTATCACATTCTGACTTTTCTAGGAATTATTGCAACAGCGGTAAACTTTCTGTTTTCAAACAGCAACATGTATACTTGTAACATAGGCATAGTAAAGGCTATCAATGCCACTTTTATTGAAATAAAAGATGAAAAACATTTTTCTAAATGACAGCAAGCAAATCCTAACAAAATAAATTGACGCTCCAAGAAAAACACATATCATGTGGCGAATAAAAATATAGCTCCAAGTAAAGTTGACGATGAACGAAGACGAAAGAGGGGATGCCTTCCGGGGCATCCCCAAGCTTAGGCTCTTGGCTATCCTTGAATATTACCTTGGGGTGCCTTGGTAATCCCCAAGCTTAGGCTCTTGCCACCCCTTATTCCATAGTCCATTGAATCCTTACCCAAAACTTGAAAACTTCACAACACAAAACTTAACAGAAAACTCGTAAGCTCCATTAGCGAAAGAAAACAAAACACCACTTCAAGGTACTGTAATGAACTCATTTTTTATTTATATTGGTGTTAAACCTAATGTATTCCAACTTCTCTATGGTTTATAAACTATTTTACTAGCAATAGATTCATCAAAATAAGTAAACAACACATGAAAAACAGAATCTGTCAAAAACAGAACAGTCTGTAGTAATCTGGATCAAACGTAAACTTATGGAACTCATAAAATTCTCAAATAAATTTCTGGACCTGAGGAATTTATCTATTAATCATCTGCAAAAAGAATTAACTAAATATCACTCTCCAAATAAAAATGGCAGCAATTCTCGTGAGCGCTAAAGTTTCTGTTTTTTTACAGCATGATCAACAAGACTTTCCCTAAGTCTTCCCAAAGGTTCTGCTTGGCACAAACACTAATTAAAAGCATAAAACCACATCTAAACAGAGGCTAGATGAATTATTTATTACTAAATAGGAACAAAAAGCAAGGAATAAAAATAAAATTGGGTTGCCTCCCAACAAGCGCTATCGTTTAACGCCCCTAGCTAGGCATGATGATTTAAATGATGCTCACATAAAAGATAAGAATTGAAACATAAAGAGAGCATCATGAAGAATATGACTAGCACATTTAAGTATAACCCACTTCCTATGCATAGGGATTTTGTGAGCAAACAACTTGTGGGGACAAGAATCATCTTCCATAGGAAGGTAAAACAAGCATAACTTCATAACTTTAAGCACATAGAGAGGAAACTTGATATTATTGCAATTCCTACAAGCACATATTTCTCCCTCATAATAATTTTCAGTAGCATCATGAGTGAATTAAACAATATAACCAGCACCTAAAGCATTCTTTTCACGATCTACAAGCATAGAAAATTTACTACTCTCCACACAAGCAAAAAATTTCTCATGAATAATAGTGGGAGCAAACTCAACAAAATAACTATCATGTGATTGAAAATTAAGATCAAGATGACAAGTTTCATGGTTATCATTATTCTTTAAAGCATACGTGTCATCACAATAATCATCATAGATAGGAAGCATGCTTTCATCATAATAAATTTGCTCATCAAAACTTGGGGGACAAAACATATCATCTTCATCAAACATAGCTTCCCCAGGCTTGTGGCTTTGCATATCATTAACATCATGGATATTCAAGGAATTCATACTAACGACATTGCAATCATGCTCATCATTCAATTATTTAGTGCCAAACATTTTATAGATTTCTTCTTCTAGCACTTGAGCACAATTATCCTTTCCATCATACTCACGGAAGATATTAAAAAGGTGAAGCATATGAGACAAACTCAATTCCATTTTTTTGTAATTTTATTTTATAAACTAAACTAGTGATAAAACAAGAAACTAAAAGACTCGATTGCAAGATCTAAAGATATACCTTCAAGCACTCACCTCCCCAGCAATGGCGCCAGAAAAGAGCTTGATGTCTACTACACAACCTTCTTCTTGTAGACGTTGTTGGGCCTCCAAGTGCAGAGGTTTGTGGGACAGTAGCAAATTTCCCTCAAGTGGATGACCTAAGGTTTATCAATCCGTAGGAGGCGTAGGATGAAGATGGTCTCTCTCAAGCAACCCTGCAACCAAATAACAAAGAGTCTCTTGTGTCCCCAACACACCCAATACAATGGTAAATTGTATAGGTGCACTAGTTCGGCGAAGAGATGGTGATACAAGTAGTATATGGATAGTAGATAAAGGTATTTGTAATCTGAAATAATAAAAACAGCAAGGTAGCAAGTGATAAAAATGAGCGTAAACGGTATTGCAATGATAGGAAATAAGGCCTAGGGTTCATACTTTCGCTAGTGTAAGTTCCCTCAACAATACTAACATAATTGGATCACATAACTATCCCTCAACATGCAACAAAGAGTCACTCCAAAGTTACTAATAGCGGAGAACGAACGAAGAGATTATGGTAGGGTACGAAACCACCTCAAAGTTATTCTTTCCAATCAATCTGTTGGGCTATTCCTATAAGTGTCACAAACAGCCCTAGAGTTCGTACTAGAATAACAGCTTAAGACACACATCAACCAAAACCCTAATGTCACCTAGATACTCCATTGTCACCTCAAGTATCTGTGGGTATGACTATACGATATGCATCACACAATCTCAGATTCATCTATTCAACCAACACAAAGGACCTCAAAGAGTGCCCAAAGTTTCTACCGGAGAATCATGACGAAAACGTGTGCCAACCCCTATGCATAGGTTCCCAATGTCACGAAACCCGCAAGTTGATCACCAAAACATACATCAAGTGGATCAATAGAATAACCCAATGTCACCACGGATATCCCACACAATACATACATCAAGTGTTCTCAAATCTTTAAAGACTCAATCCGATAAGATAATTAAAAGGGGAAACTCAATTCATTACAAGAGAGAAGAGGGGGAGGAGAAACTGTAGCGACCCGACCCGAATGGATCAAGTCTCTGTGCTTAAGTGTCATCCCTGGATCGGTATGCTGACACACACAGTACTCGAGGATTTATAACAGAGGTAAATCACATGTATAAGTAACGTAAGATACTATTACCTCAATCCAAAATAGCGGAAGTAACAAGGTTGTGGATTCCCATCAACACCAACGGCAAAGTTGAGTGTAGAAATCGTAACCCTAACGTATCACTTACTCGTCGTAAGATAAACCTGCAACATGAGACGTTGCAGCCACAAAGGGTCAGTACATTGAATGTACTAGCAAATTCACACCATAGAGAGAAATGATGAACAATGGCTATCACTACATGCATATATGGCTGGTGGAAAAGCTCTATGGTTATAAGGTTTTTGCGAAAAGCCAATTTTTCCCTACTGCAACGGAATACATTTTAATTAACTATCATGGTGGTTGTTGAACATTGAGAATGGTTGACAGCATTCTCAATCCCAATTAAGTAACATCATTAAACCCAACAAAATTAATTTAAAGTAACGTGATGAGATTCACATGATAATCCAAGTACTAGATACTCAAGACGTCCATAACCGGGGACACGGCTAATCATAATTAGTTTATACACTCTGCAGAGGTTTGCACACTTTTCCCCACAAGACTCGATCTCCTCCGTTGGATTTCTCGCACTACATGGTGTTTGAGAAACGGATGACCGAGACATAGTCTTTCAGAAGCGTTTGCACCTTACGATGGGTAGACCGTACCACCTACAACCCCTACATCTGCTAGTCTACCACTGTAAGAGTTCACACGACTTAATCAACTATGCTACAGCCCATAATAGCTTGTGGCTGCACACGGAAGTTTCTAGTATGAATAATCTCATGATCCCTTTGAGCCTGGGATGCGGTCCATAAAAAAACAGGCAATCCTGGAATACCCAGGTGCCTAGACAGGCAATCGCTGGAATACCCAGGTGCCTCTATCCACCCAGATGTGTGTTAAAGTTGCCACCTTAAGTAAACCATTAATTAACAATCTCACATCTGTCATGAATACTCTCAAACCCAATCCACGTCTATGAGCATAGCATGGCAACATAAGCATAACGTAATAGTAACTCCCAAGGTTTGAATGCAGGGCCATAGGTTCCTACCTCATCAACTACTTCCCAATACCCACATGTTATCAATCCTACTCATGCAATGTTTGAGGTTGAAACTAATGCATAAAAACTAGGTGATAAAGGGGTATGATCAAAGCATAAACTTGTCTGCAATGGTGATGAAGATGATTCGCACTCAAAACTCTTGATAGTTCTACTCGTCACACTCCGATCAATCTATCGTAAGCAAGCAATAGTAACCACACATAAGCAATCACTCAAAAGATGAGAAAGATCGAAGAAGACAAATTGGAAAACATCAAAACCAAGCAAATAACTCTTGCAACATAAAACAATTTCTAACAGTACCAAAATTATATGAATTTGACCTTATCAGAAAGTTTAGGTTAAGAGCTTCGATTTGCAAAAAGAATAAACTAAATCAGAGTTACGAAACTCAAGTTATGAACAAACAAAGTTTGAATACAAATCTGATCTAATTCAAATTTTAAAACTTTCAAAAACATGTTTAAGTTGTTTATCCGGATAGAGGAGATCGTAACGAAGACGTGAGCGTTGGTTTTGTTGGATTTGGATAAACGAGTAAAAAGTTGTGATAGATTGAAGATCAGGGGCTAAACTGTGAAGAAACTAATTACATACGGGTCCCTGGCTAAAATAAATAAATAAATAAATAATCCTATCAAGCGAACGCTCGCTACAGAGACATACAAGACGAAAACGTTCGCTAAAGAGATCTTAATAGAGAACATCCGCTAAATAGTAATAAAAACGGTTTATAAAAAACCAATTTGGATCGGACCGGTCGGCGGCGGTTTTTACCCCGGTTCTTGGCGGTTCAACGACGGGGCGTTTTCCGGTGGCTTTTCTCGCGTCGGTCGGCGGTGGCAGCAAGCTCCGGCGAGGGCGGCGCGCGGGCAAGGTGAGCGGCGGCTCTGGCGTGTGGGGCGCGGCTGCGGGAGGCGGCGAGCGGCGTGGGAGAGAGAGGGCGGCAGAGCGGCGGAGGGGCGCGGGGCGGGGAGGCGGAGCGGCGGAGCTGCGGCGGCGGTGGCGATCTGTGGCGGCGGCGGCATGGGAGAGAGAGGGCGGCGGCAGATCAGGGTCCAAGGGGGCCCGGGTGCCCGGTATTTATGGGGGGAGGGGCAAGGCGGCGCGGAGGCGTGCGGGAGGGGGCAGAGGAGGCATGGCGAAGCACGGCGGCGGCGACGCGTGCTCGCTCGGGACTCTGTCCCGAGCTGGAAGACGGGCGAGGCGCGGTGTCGGGCCGGCTGGGCCGACCCGGTCTGGTCGGTCCAGGAGTTTTTTTTAAACATTTTTTTAACGCAAACAAACAAAATAATAAAAACAAAATAAATACTAATATTATATAGGCATTTTTAGAAAAAGATTTTCTATGACGTGAACATTTTTATAACTTCAAATAAAATCCACACAAATTCAGATAAATCAAAGAGTGCTACTGGTCTATTAAAATCCAACAAAAAATCATTTTAAAAATACCAAAATGAAATCAAATTTATTTCTCTCCAATTTTCTGTTGTAGGGAATCATGTTACCCTATTTTCCATGTATTTTATTTTTGGGAAAAAATGATTTGAATAAAATCCAAATAACTCCAAATTGAAAAATAATTCCAAAAGACTTTGAATTTGATCCTTTGAAACTCCCAACTCATATTTCATATAATTTGAAGAAGTCATTTTAACTCCTCTCGTGAAAATCATTAAGTTGCATAAAGTTTCAGAATTGGAAATATTTTCCAAATGAAATTCAATATTTTCAACACCCCTTGTCATTTAAATAAATGGAAGAAGTCATGTCATCTTCTCTCCAGGGTTTCGTGGTGAAAAGAATTTGAATTCACGGAGATCACGAATGCAAAATGAAAGTTTGGGAAAGTCCTTTTATTCCCTCTCATTTAACTTTCAAAAAGGTTTCGAATTTCACTCGATTTCACACAATCAATCAAACAATCAATCAAATCTATCTATTTATTATAACATTCCAAAATTTAGAATTTTGGGATGTTACAAACCTACCACCCTTAAAATGAATCTCGTCCTCGAGATTCGGAGAGGCTAGCAAGAAAAAGGTTAGGGTTTGGGGTCTCCTCAAAATCCATCAATCCTCACCGGGGTCTGGGGTGCTACCACCCTTAGAAGCATGGTTACGGTTCCATCAAAACTCATTTACTCCATTTTTATTGTTAACAGTGTCGGTCTTCTTGGATCTTCAGGATAATTCCTTATCCGGGCTCTTCCGGTAGTGGCATAACCTTTACCACAATTCTTCTGTCTTTCATCTAGGTAAGGTTCTTCCGAGACTGGGTCTTCTTAGCTGACGGGTCTGGCGCCAATACTAATCAACTATTGATATCTCATGGTGGTAATCCAATCATGGTTTCTCCTGCAGGAAATGGGTCTGGGTTGATCCTCACCGTATAACCTACAGTTGGCAAAAACTGCCTTGTACAAGGGGAAAATACCTATACCATTCTACGGCTTAAACAAGGTTTTGATCGTCGTCTCTCCACTATAGTTAAGTCTCTCAGATTTACCATCCCATATAGCAAGGCGAATAATAAGAGTAAGTCGGTATGGTGATCAATCCATCCCGCACCCAAATCATTACCTTGTATACGGTTTAGCGAATCTCGCATTCTAACACTCGATCATCCTCACTAGCATTGCAGAATTTCTCTTGTCCATGAACTGCGTTCAGAATAATCCATTGATTCTGCAAGCCAAACAAACATATATCGTTCCTTCGCAACTCTCAGGTTTTGCGTTACTCCTATAAGATCGTCTATCGATAAAATCGTAACTTCTTCCAGTTTTTTTTCCTTCAGCAAGAATGTGCTTGCTTCTTGGTAGGTCTCGGGGCCTGTGGGTTATGGCCCATCTCATTACTTTGTAATCCTTGAGCTCATCCTAGGGGCTACTAATTATTATTCCAACTTCCAACTTCATACCTCCTTTATATCCAATAGTAATTCATCTCTTCATCCTCGTGGGATATCCCTCATACCGAGATAAAAGCTTATACTTATGAAGTCCATATTCCACTTCGTGGAACATCATTATCCTTTCCAGGGTCAAGCGTCCTTACAGGGGAATATTGGCCATCTCTGCATGGCACTTCTTCAACTGGGAAACGTGAAACATATCATGAACTCCTGACAGTCCTTCGGGTGACTCCAACTTGTTGGCCACTTCTCCCATACACTCCAAAACTCGGTATGGTCCTACAAATCTCGGGGCTAACTATCCCTTAACTCCAAACCATTTAACTCCTCGCAGAGGGGTCACACGAAGACATGCTCTGTCTCCAATTTCATAGACTACCTCCTTGAGTTTTTGACTCTACATAACTCTTCTGCCTGGACTGAGCTACCTTCAGTATATCTCGAATAAACTTAACATTCTCTTCTGACTCCTTGCTCACATTTGGTCCAAACAACTGACGGTCTCCAACTTCATCCCACATACTCTTGTGGTATCACACATATCGGGACAAAACTCGTATTCATTTTGTCCGAAATCCACTTAGTGGAGTATCCTTATCTTTTCCAGGGGTCAACGGTTCTTATAGGGTACTACCACCCTTAAAATGCACAAATCTTCCATAGACCATATTTCTCACATCCTCAGAATGGCCAAAACTCTTCTTCATAGAGTAACAACTCATAAAATCCATATCAGTACCAACGATGCTAACTTTATTCATTCTCAAGTGATTACAATCTCTCGCTTTTCCATTACATGTCTCAACTCAACACCTCAATATAAAAGAAAATGTTCTCACTTCTACTACTCCATTTCTTTTGTTGCAAACTCAACTATCTAGCACAAGTTTCCTTCTCCTTGGGGCATTCTCTGGCAAAGTGCCCTGCTCCATTACAACTAAAACATATTACTTCTGACAAGTCTCGAGGTTTCCTTTTTGGGCAACTATTGAGGTAGTGCCCTGACTCCTTGCACCTATAACAGGTGATATGACTCAGGTCCCTCCTGGGCTCCAATCGGTTTCTCTTCCTGGACTTTTCCATTCCAATCAGGGCTTCTATTTCCCGTGGGTCATATTCTACTTCCTCTGTCAGGAATTCTACTAGATCCCCATTCAAACAATTTTGGGAGATGTGTCCTTCTTCTGCACATGAATAGCAAGACTTAGTGCGGGGTTTACTCGGGTCTTCTTTAGGTGTGTCATCCATCTCTTCCTTCATCACAGCTTCTTCTAAAATTTCCATGAGGGCTCCTTTCATTACTTCTTTCTTCTGCTAGATGGTTCGTTGTACCATGGGGTAAATGTGACACTGAGCAGGATAGTGGGTAGTCCCTTCACACAAGAAACAAGTAATCTGCCTAGTTGGGCAT
Source organism: Triticum dicoccoides (assembly GCF_002162155.2). NCBI lineage: Eukaryota > Viridiplantae > Streptophyta > Magnoliopsida > Poales > Poaceae > Triticum > Triticum dicoccoides. The sequence goes on along the minus strand of NC_041386.1, from coordinate 541,028,933 downwards.
TCTTCAACTGGGTGACTTCCTTCACAATTAGGGCATGCATCCTTGTGTTCTTTATGGGTGTGTCCTATTTCTCCACAAATCTTGCATGCACAAGGTTTCTTCATATCCTTTCCATAAGGCTTCAACTTCTGGGACACAAGCCGAGACTTTGGCAGAGTCAACTTAAATTCTTTCCAAGTGGTTACTCCTTGCCATCCATTGATGGTTTGGTACATCCTCCACCAAGTAGCAGCACCTCTTTCAAAGCATTGAAGAGCATGATGTGTCATATCCTTTTTGACTATAGGGTTATTCTTCATGTGATCCTCCATGTTCTGAATCCATTGGTCCGTCTCCAATTGACTCATCGGTCCAGAAAATATAAGCTCATCTTCATTCATCCTCTATTGGATCCATGGGTTTGGGGTGAGATAAGAGAGATAGAGAGGGATACACACAATACAAACAAAAGTTTTGAAAAGACATATTTTATTTGTGGCTATCGGGGAAAACATCAAACAAATGACAGCTCACAAACATCGCATCTAACGTAGGTATACAATAGGGGTTTGGTCTTCTAAAGGTCAATAAATCTTCAACGTCTCCAAACTCTTCAAGCCTTGTTCATGCCTCCAATGGCTTCTTCTGATCATGCTTGTCTTTCTCAAGTTCTTTTGCCAGATCAACTCTGTTGACGCGAAGTCTCTCGTGACGTCCTTTAATATTCTGGAGTTGCGTTCCAAACTTTTGGTTTCAACATCCTTCGCATGAACCATGGTCCTACTGTCCTTCAGTTCCTGACGAATCTTCGGTATCTCGAGGTTTTGCTCCTCTAGCTTGGCTACTTCAGCTTCTTGGACCTAAGTTCTTCACGAAATGCTTTCTTGTCAAAATATGGCTTCCTGCGGGTCCGTTTTAAAATTCCTGATGTAATTCTCCATATCCTGGTCATACACCAGCTAAGGTTTAAACTGCATCCTTTGCTAATAGATGCTCCATCAGCCTTCTACCATCCAATCCTTTCGAAGAAATGCATGCTTAGCTCAGCTCGGTGACCATGGTATCAGTGGCGATGACATCACGGATAATCGTGTTTTTGCCCTTGTCATTGCCATGAGCTATCTTCCATAGTTGATATCTCCTGCCTTAGGGTTTTCTTGACAAAACTTTGAGGTTTTTAACTCTCCATGCTCGGTCTTTCTCCGATACACCTTGATCTCAGGTATTGACGGCTTCCTTAGTCTGCCAAGTTCCATAAAGGGTGTCTTCCTAGGTCATACAAATCTAGAAAATTCTACAGGGCCTACAAATTCCCCTAGTCTTTGGAGTCTTCTACCATTGTAGTTTCCATCATTATAATATACGGTAAAATCCTCTTCATTCTGATGTGGTCTTAGTGGTCCCATATCTTGTACTTCTTGGAGTGGTCTCATCAGCCGAATCTTCGAGTGGTCAAAAAATGAAAAGGGGTATGGTCTCACTAAAAGGGTATATGTAGGATCGAAAGTATGTCTAGAGGGGGGTGATTAGACTACTTGACCAAATAAAAACTTAACCTTTTCCCAATTTTAGTTCTTGGCAGATTTTAGCTATTTTAGGACAAGTCAAGCAATCATCACACAATTCAAGCAAGCATGCAAAGAGTATATTGGCAGCGGAAAGTAAAGCATGCAACTTGCAAGAATGTAAAGGGAAGGGTTTGGAGAATTCAAACGCAATTGGAGACACGGATGTTTTTCCCGTGGTTCGGATAGGTGGTGCTATCCTACATCCATGTTGATGGAGACTTCAACCCACAAAGGGTAACGGTTGCGAGAGTCCACGGAGGGCTCCACCCACAAAGGGTAACGGTTGCGCGAGTCCACACAGGGCTCCACCCACGAAGGGCCCACGAAGAAGCAACCACCCACAAAGGGTCCACGAAGAAGCAACCTTGTCTATCCCACCATGGCCATCGCCCACACAGGACTTGCCTCACTAGCAGTAGATCTTCACGAAGTAGGCGATCTCCTTGCCCTTACAAACTCCTTGGTTCAACTCCACAATCCTGTCGGAGGCTCCCAAGTGACACCTAGCCAATCTAGGAGACACCACTCTCCAAGAAGTAACAAATGGTGTGTAGGTAATGAACTCCTTGCTCTTGTGCTTCAAATGATAGTCTCCCCAACACTCAACTCTCTCTCATAGGATTTGGGTTTTGTGGAAAGAAGATTTGAGTGGAAAGCAACTTGGAGAGGCTAGAGATCAAGATTCATATGGTAGGAATGGAACATCTTGGTCTCAACACATGAGTAGGTGGTTCTCTCTCAGAACATATGAGTTGGAATGGTGTATCTGTTCTGATGGCTCTCTCTTCGAATGAAGAGGAGGTGGAGGGGTATATATAGCCTCCACACAAAATCCAACCATTACACACAGTTTTCCAATCTCGGTGGGACCGAATCAACAAACTCGGTCGGACCGAAAATGTAAACCTAGTGACCGTTAGAGATTTTCGGTGGGACTGACGTGCAACTCGGTAGGACCGAGTTGGTTAGGGTTTGGGAATAACGTAATCTCGGTGAGACCGATTACACAAACTCGGTGAGACCGAATTTGGTAATTAGCTAACCAGAGAGTTGGTCAGGCAAACTCGGTGGGACCGATTTGCTCTTTCGGTGAGACCGAAAAGTTACAAAGGGGAAACACTGAATTTACATTGCAATCTCGGTGGGACCGATTCGCTCTTTCGGTGAGACCAAAAAGTTACGAAAGGGAAACAGAGAGTTTGCAATCCCATCTCGGTGAGACCGAGATCCCTATCGGTAGAACCGAATTGCTAGGGTTTGTCAGTGGCTTATGACAAGTGAAACTCGGTGGCGCCGGATAGGAAGAATCGGTAGGACCGAGTTTGGCTTAGGGTTTAGGTCATATGTGGATATGGGAAAGTAGTTGAGGGTTTTGGAGCATATCACTAAGCACATGAAGCAAGAGGCTCATTAAGCAACACCTCATCCCTCCTTGATAGTATTGGCTTTTCCTAAAGACTCAATGTGATCTTGGATCACTAAAATATAAAATGAAGAGTCTTGAGCTTTTGAGCTTGAGCCAATCCTTTGTCCTTAGCATTTTGAGGGTTCCACTTTCACATCCATGCCATGCCAATCATTGAGCTTTCCTGAAATAATCATCTTGGAATAGCATTAGCTCAATGAGCTATATGTTGTTATGAATTACCAAAACCACCTAGGGATAGTTGCACTTTCAATCTCCCTCTTTTTGGTAATTGATGACAACATATAGATCAAAGCTTCGACAAATGATAATAAGCATGAAATATATCGTCGCTTTGAGAAGTATGTGATAAGTAAGAGCTCCCCCTAAGTTTGTGCATATTTAAAATTTGCTTTGGACTGCAAATGCACAAGGAGTTAGAGTCATGGGTTACTCTTCCATGTCACATACATCTTGGTGGAGCGCTTAAAATGATAAGAATGAAATACATGCACTCACCACCAAGAATAGTGAATGATCACATAAGATAGATAAGATAATAGCATTAAGCAAGCATTAAGTGTAGCTTATGATCAAACACATGATCATCAATGTCTCACAAGCAATGACATAGTATCTCAAGCACTCAAAAGCAAACAAGGTCGAAAAACCACCAAATAAAGCAAGAGAGAAAAGCAACACTCTCTCTCTCTCTCGAAGCCTATGATCTATACATTTTTCTCCCCCTTTGGCAACAAGTTACCAAAAAGTTCCTAGAAAATGCATAGTGCTAGATCGACGCTCAGGCTTGATCTTCAGGTGGTGGTGGAGTCTGGATCACTCCAAGGACGAAGGCTTCTGTAGATGTTGAAGTAGACACTGGAGTTGGAGTTGAAGTAGATGCTGGAGCTGGTGGAACTAAAGTTGTAGCTGGTGCAGAAGTGGTGGCTCTTGTGTCAGAAACTGGCATGGCAGACGACCTCGGACCTCGTGGCTCTCTGGCAAAGGCATGAGTGGTAGTCCTGCCTCTCATCTCCTGCATGTCATCCTGGAGCTGCTCCACTGCAGTCTGAATCTCTGTCACCTTGACATCCAAGTCATAGAACTTTTTTTCCATGATCCTCTCTAAGCTTGCCTGGTTCTGAGTTAGGGTGGCTAGTCCTTTCTCAATCCACAGGGTGGATGCAATCAGGTAACCAAGCTGCTCTTGTTTAGTTTTCAAGAAATACTCAGATGCCTCCTCTTGAGTTGGCATCTTGGCAGCTTTCTCCTTCCTTGCCTTCTCCTTCTTTGCTTGTGCTTGGGCAGACGATGGCTCATTCTCAGTCATGACAACTTGATTGTCCTCAAAATCTGGACGGATGGGCAGGTGTTCCTTTTCCAATAAATATATGCCCGTGCCCATCTTAGAGTTGATGAGCTCCTGAATTTGAGGTGCATATCCACAACTCCTCTTCTGATCTGCTGCAGTCCTCTTGATAGTCTCTACTATGAGGCTCATGACCTTGAATTTCTGTGGCACATCAAATACGTGAAGCAAGTTGATTGCATGGCCTCTGATCATCTTGTGATCTCCAGACTTGGGAAAGAGAGTGTGCCTCAATATCCAATTGATTGTTGGCAGCCCTGACAGAAGATAGTGCACTGAGCCAAATTTGAAAGTGTCAAGAGCTTCATTTGGAATTTCCTTGTACATGTTGGACATTGAGTTATGATCCATCTTTTTCTTGGCATAAATGTCCAAGTCATCTGCTTGCTCCTCTGGGGCATTGATCAGTTGAGCCCATTCAGCAACTGTAGATTGGTACCTCGTACCCTCAGACATCCAAGTTATCCTCCCATCTGGATAAAAGTGTGACGTGGAGTAGAATTGCATGATAAGCTCCTCGTTCCACTTTGTGAGCTTCTGCCAACAAAGTCAGCAACTCCACAAGCACTAAAGCTGTCATACACTCCAGGGTAGTGTTCCTCATTTTCCTTCATGTAAGTCCAGTCGACCCATCTCATGTCACAAACAATGGGCTTCTTATCTAGTAGCATTGTCTCATAGAAGTCCTGCTTTTCCTTGGTGTGAAATCTGTAATCCACAGCAGTCCTTCTCCTTGAAGCATACGGGTCTGCTTCTCTCCACTTCCTCAGCCCCGAATCTCTCCTGAGCTTCATGTCCTAAGCCACAGGATGAGCATCGTTGTGGTCTGGGATCTTGGGCTTGAGCTTTCTAAGAACTTCCTCTTCATCCTCTTCTTCAGCAACAGTCTCAGGCACTGGGGCCTTGTTCTTCTCAGCTGCAGGAATGCTCCTTGTATTCCTCTTTGGTTTTGGCTTGGAGGCAGCTTTGGGCTTAGATGCAGTAGCCCCTGATCTTATGGCATCACCCATCAGCTTGGGTGCCTTAGGTGCTGGTGCAGCTACCTCTTCTTCCTCTTCCTCTTCCATGATGGAAGCCTTTCCTAGCACTCTGGCTACGGTCTTCTTGACCCTTTCCTTCCTCTTCTTGCCTTCTGCAGCAACTGGCTCTTTGGGAGTGGGCTTCTCAGTTGAGGCTCTAGTACAATTTCTAACAGTACCAAAATTATATGAATTTGACCTTATCAGAAAGTTTAGGTTAAGAGCTTCGATTTGCAAAAAGAACAAACTAAATCGGAGTTACGAAACTCAAGTTATGGACAAACAAACTTTGAATACAAATCTGATCTAATTCAAATTTTAAAACTTTCAAAAACATGTTTAAGTTGTTTATCCGGATAGAGGAGATCGTAACGAAGACGTGAGCGTTGGTTTCGTTGGATTTGGATGAACGAGTAAAAAGTTGTGATAGATTGAATATCAGGGGCTAAACAGTGAAGAAACTAATTACATACGGGTCCCTGGCTAAAATAAATAAATAAATAAATAATCCTATCAAGCGAACGCTCGCTACAGAGACATACAAGACGAAAACCGTTCGCTAAAGAGATCTTAATAGAGAACATCCGCTAAATAGTAATAAAAACGGTTTATAAAAAAAACCAATTTGGATCGGACCGGTCGGCGGCGGTTTTTACCCCGATTCTTGGCGGTTCAACGACGGGGCGTTTTCCGGCGGCTTTTCTCGCGTCGGTCGGCGGCGGCAGCAAGCTCCAGCGAGGGTGGCGCGCGGGCAAGGTGAGCGGCGGCTCTGGCGTGTGGCGCGCGGCTGCGGGAGGCGGCGAGCGGCGCGGGAGAGAGAGGGTGGCAGAGCGGCGGAGGGGCGCGCGGCGGGGAGGCGGAGCTGCGGCGGCGGTGGCGATCTGTGTCGGCGGTGTGGGAGAGAGAGGGCGGCGGCGGATCAGGATCCAGGGGGGCCCGGGTGCCCGGTATTTATGGGAGGAGGGGCAAGGCGGCGCGGAGGCGTGCGGGAGGGGGCAGAGGAGGCATGGCGAAGCACGGCGGCGGCGACGCGTGCTCGCTCGGGACTCTGTCCCGAGCTGGAAGACGGGCGAGGCGCGGTGTCGGGCCGGCTGGGCCGACCCGGTCCGGTCGGTCCAGGAGTTTTTTTAAACATTTTTTTAACGCAAACAAACAAAATAATAAAAACAAAATAAATACTAATATTATATAGGCATTTTTAGAAAAAGATTTTCTACGATGTGAACATTTTAGAACTTCAAATAAAATCCACACAAATTCAGATAAATCAAAGAGTGCTACTGGTCTATTAAAATCCAACAAAAAATCATTTTAAAAATACCAAAATGAAATCAAATTTATTTCTCTCCAATTTTCTGTTGTAGGGAATCATGTTACCCTATTTTCCATGTATTTTATTTTTGGATAAAAATGATTTGAATAAAATCCAAATAACTCCAAATTGAAAAATAATTCCAAAAGACTTTGAATTTGATCCTTTGAAACTCCCAACTCATATTTCATATAATTTGAAGAAGTCATTTTATCTCCTCTCGTGAAAATCATTGAGTTGCATAAAGTTTCAGAATTGGAAATATTTTCCAAATGAAATCCAATATTTTCAACACGCCTTGTCATTTAAATAAATGGAAGAAGTCATGTCATCTTCTCTCCAGGGATTTCGTGGTGAAAAGAATTTGAATTCACGGAGATCACGAATGCAAAATGAAAGTTTGGGAAAGTCCTTTTATTCCCTCTCATTTAACTTTCAAAAAGGTTTCAAATTTCACTCAATTTCACACAATCAATCAAACAATCAATCAAATCTATCTATTTATTATAACATTCCAAAATTTAGAATTTTGGGATGTTACAGAAACATGGGATCCAACTATAATAGCAAAGCTCGCGATACATCAAGATCGTATCGTCTCAAGAACACGAGAGAGAGAGAGAGAGATCAAACACATAGCTACTGGTACATATCCTCAGCCCCGAGGGAGAACTACTCCCTCCTCGTCATGGAGAGCACTGGGATGATGAAGATGGCCACCGGAGAAGGATTGCCCCCTCCGGCAGGATGCCGGAACGGGTCTAGATTGGTTTTTGGTGGCTACGGAGGCTTCTGGCGGCGGAACTCCCGATCTAATCTCCGTTTTGGAAGTTTTAGGTTACGTAGGTATATATGGGTGTAGGAGGTACGTCGGTGGACCGAAGGGGGGGCCACGAGGCAGGGGGCGCGCCCCAGGGGGGTGGGCGCGCCCCCTACCCTCGTGAGCTCCTCCTTCATCTTCTAATGTAAGGTCCAAGTCTATCCGGTGTTTCCTTCCAAAAATAACTTCTCCAGTTGATTTCGTTCCGTTTCGACTCCATTTGATATTCCTTTTCTTCAAAACACTGAAATAGGCAAAAAACAGCAAATCTGGGCTGGGCCTCCGGTTAATAGGTTAGTCCCAAAAATGATATAAAAGTGTATAATAAAGCCCATAAACATTCAAAACAGTAGATAATGTAGCATGGAGCAATCAAAAATTATAGATATGTTGGAGACGTATCAGTCTCCCTGGCAGCGCTTTCTTTAAAGCCATTAAGCTAGGCATATAGTGCTCAAGTAATGAATCCACCCGGATCCCAAGGTATATCAAAGCCAATTTTAATTAACAATGATTTGTAATTTAGTAGTGAGCACAAAGTAACATATATCATGCAACAACAAAGTCTAACTCTCTTCCCATGCATCCGCATGTCATAAAAGAACAATCCATGCACACATAGTAAAGGCCAATGCATAGTATAAGCAGTTTCTTGCAATTTTATCGTATTGAAAACATAGAGAGGTGGAGATATAGTTCCTCTCTCATAATAATTGCAAGTAGGAGCAGCAAGCACATGCATATTATATTCATCAAAATCATCATGTGCAACGGTATAAGGCAACCGATCAATATAATCCTTAATAAGGGTAAACTTCTCCGATATAGTGTAGTTGGGAGAATTCAAAAAGATAATAGGACTATCATGCATGGGTGCAATAGCAACAATTTCATGTATAACATAAGAAACTATAGCAAGTTCATCTTCATAAGCATAATTCATATCGGCATCTTGGCCACAAGCATAGCAAGCATCATCAAAAAGGGATATTTCAAAAGAATCAACGGGATCATAACAATCATCATAGCAATCATCCTTTGGTAAGCACGAAGGGAAATTAAACAATGTATGAGTTAAAGAGTTACTCTCATTAGAAGGTGGGCACGGGTAGCTAATCTGCTCTTCCTCCTTTTGTTCTTCGCTCTCCTCCTCACCTTTTTCATCCAATGAGCTCGCAGTTTCATCAACTTCTTCTTCCATAGACTCCTGCAAAATATTAGTATCTTCTTGGACAGCGGGGTAGTCCTCAATATATGGTTCAACATAGGCATTAGAAGCATAATTATCATAGCAATATTTAAATATGTCAAAATTTTCAGATTTGTAAAGAGTAGCATCATACGTTTCAATCAAAGAAGCAATTTCATAAGAACCCTTAAAAGCAACAAACTCTTCAATTTGTTGAACATCATAGTAACTATAAACACCCTTAGCATACGAAGATACGATTCCATTATCACTAAACTCACATTGATAGGGAAGGTGTTTCTTAGGATTTTCAGAACAACAAGTAATATCATATATTTCGCATAAATTCCAAGCATAGCATTGCAAACGATGAATTTGACCCAGTAAAATTTTCCCTTTTTCAGATATTCGGTGTCGCACATGACAAGCATGCTCATCTAAAGATTTGCCCTGAACTAAGCTAGTTGGGGTTTCAGCACGAGCACATAGGGATCGAAGATGATCCAAGTAATAAGCTTAAGTAGTGTGATAGATTTTGAGTGGTTCTTCAACCATTGGTTTAGTAGGTACAACTATTTTTTTGGTATTTTGCATTTCCTACCCATAACTAAAGATAGAAAACAACTAAGAACAACAAATAAAAATTACTTAGTGATAAAGCAAACAAGCACACACAAGAATATTCACCCCACGCTATTGCTCCCCGGCAACGGCCCCAGAAAAAGGTCTTGATAACCCACAAGTATAGGGGATCGCAACAGTTTTCGATAAGTAAGAGTGTCGAACCCAACGAGGAGCTAAAGGCAGAACAAATATTCCCTCAAGTTCTATCGACCACCGATACAACTCTACGCACGCTTGATGATCGCTTTACCTAGAACACGTATGAAACTAGAAGTACTTTGTAGGTGTTGTTGGATAGGTTTGCAAGATACTGAAGAGCAAGTAAATAAAAGGTAGGGGCTGTTGTAAGTAAAGAAGCAATAAAGTAAATATAGCGATTGTGGAAAAGTGGTGGTAGGAGTTGCGAAATTGCCCCTAAGCAATTGACTACTTTACTAGACCGATAGCAAGTATTATGTGGGAGAGGCCACTTCTAGCATGTCATCCCTGACTTGAAATTCTATGCACTTATGATTGGAACTATTAGCAAGCATCCACAACTACTAACGTTCATTAAGGTAAAACCCAACCATAGCATTAAGATATATTGGTCCCCCTTCAATCCCGTATGCATCAATTTCTATGCTAGGTTGAAGCTTCTGTCACTCTTGCCCTCCAATACATAGTCCTATCAACATACAACTAACCCTATGGTGTGATCCACGCGCGCTCTCATATGATGGGCACCAAAGGACAGCAACATAACCACAAGCAAATTAAATCAATCATAGCAATTCATCAACCACCAATAGGACAACGAAAATCTACTCAGACATCATAGGATGGCAACACATCATTGGATAATAATATGAAGCATAAAGCACCATGTTCAAGTAGAGGGTACATCGGGTTGCGGGAGAGTGGACCGCTTTAGATAGAGGGGGGAGGTGATGGAGATGTTGGTGAAGATGGCGGAGGTGTTGGGGTAGATCGCGGTGATGATGATGATGGCCACGGTAGCGTTCCGGCACCACCGGAAGAGAAGGGGAGAGGGGGCCCCTTCGTCTTCTTCTTCCTTGACCTCCTCCCTAGATGGGAGAAGGGTTTCCCCTCTAGTCCTTGGCCTCCATGGCATGGGAGGGGTGAGAGCCCCTCCGAGATTGGATCTGTCTCTCTGTCTCTCTCTGTTTCTGCGCTCTCAGATTCTACCCTTTCACCGTTTCTTATATTCCCGGAGATCCGTAACTCCGATTGGGCGGAAAATTTAACACGATCTCTATCCGGATATTAGCTTTATTGTGGCAAAAGAAGGGCACCGACCGCCTTACGGAGTGGCCACGAGGGTCAGGGCGCGCCTGCCCCCTTGGGGGCGCCCCCCCTGCCTCGTGGCCCCCTCGGGCACCGTCTCGCGTGGATTTTTCTTCCTAAAAATCATATATATTCCAAAAAAATCTCCGTCAGTTTTTATCCCGTTTGGACTCCGTTTGATATGGATATTCTGCGAAACAGAAAACATGCAACAAACAGGAACTGGCACTGGGCACTGAATCAATATGTTAGTCCCAAAAATAGTATAAAAAGTTGCCAAAAGTATATGAAAGTTGTAGAATATTGGCATGGAACAATCAAAAATTATAGATACGACGGAGACGTATCATTCTCATACATGGATCCCATCTCAGATTTCATGGCCTCAAGCCATTTTGCGGAATCTGGGATCATCATCGCTTCCTCATAGTTCATAAGTTCATCATGGTCTAGTAACATGACTTCCACTACAGGATTACCGTACCACTCTGGTGCGGATTGTGCTCTAGTTGACCTATGAAGTTCTGTAGTAACTTGATCCAAAGTTTCATGATCATCATCATTAACTTCCTCTCTAGTTGGTGTAGGCATCACAGGAACAAATTTCTCTGATGAACTACTTTCCAATTCGAGAGAAGGTACAGTTACCTCATCAAGATCTACTTTCCTCCCACTCACTTCTTTCGAGAGAAACTCATTCTCTAGAAAGGATCCATTCTTAGCAACGAAAATCTTGCCTTCGGGTCTGTGATAGAAGGTGTACCCAACAGTTTCCTTTGGGTATCCTATGAAGATGCACTTCTCCGATTTGGGTTCGAGCTTATCAGGTTGAAGCTTTTTCACAAAAGCATCATAGCCCCAAACATTAAGAAACGACAACTTAGGTTTCTTGCTAAACCACAGTTCATATGGTGTCGTCTCAACAGATTTAGATGGTGCCCTATTTAACATGAATACAGCTGTCTCTAATGCATAACCCCAAAACGATAGTGGTAAATCAGTAAGAGACATCATAAATCGCACCATATCTAATAAAGTACGGTTACGATGTTCGGACATACCATTATGCTATGGTGTTCCAGGTGGCATTAGTTTGTGAAACTATTCCACATTGTTTTTATTGAAGCCCAAACTCGTAACTCAAATATTTGCCTCCGCTATTAGATTGTAGAAACTCTATTTTCTTGTTATGATGATTCTCTACTTCACTCTGAAATTCTTTGAACTTTTCAAATGTTTCAGACTTGTGTTTCATTAAGTAGATATACCCATATCTGCTCAAATCATCTGTGAAGGTTAGAAAATAACGATACCCGCCGCGAGCCTCAACACTCATCGGATCGCATATATCAGTATGTATTATTTCCAATAAGTCAGTTGCTCGCTCCATTGTTCCGGAGAATGGAGTCTTAGTCATCTTGCCCATCAGGCATGGTTCGCAAGCATCAAGTGATTCCAAAAGCCCATCATCATGGAGTTTCTTCATGCGCTTTACACCAATATGACCTAAACAGCAGTGCCACAAATATGTTGCACTATCATTATCAACTTTGCATCTTTTGACATCAATATTATGAATATGTGCATCACTATGATCGAGATTCAATAAACCATTCACCTTGGGTGTATGACCTCAGAAGGTATTATTCATGTAAACATAATAACAATTATTCTTTGACATAAATGAATAACCGTATTGCAATAAACATGATCCAATCATATTATGCTCAACGCAAGCACCAAATAACATTTATTTTAGGTTCAATACTAATCCCGAAGGTAAAGGGAGTGTGCGATGGTGATCTTATCAACCTTGGAATCACTTCCAACACACATCGTCACCTTGCCCTCAACTAGTCTTTGTTCATTTTATAACTCCTGTTTCGAGTTACTAATCATAGCAACTGAATCAATATCAAATACCCAGGGGCTACTATGAACACTAGTAAAGTACACATCAATAACATGTATATCATATGTACTTTTGTTCACTTTGCCATCCTTCTTATTCGCTAAGTATTTGGGGCAGTTCCGCTTCTAGTGACCATTTCCTTCGCAATAGAAGCACTTAGTTTCAGGCTTGGGTCTAGCTTTGGCATTCTTCATGGGAGTGGCAACTTACTTGTCATTCTTCTTGAAGTTCCCTTTCTTTCCCTTGCCCTTTTACTTGAAACTAGTGGTCTTGTCAACCATCAACATTTGATGCTTTTCTTGATTTCTACCTTCGTCGATTTCAGCATCACAAAGATCTCGGGAATCGTTTTCGTCATCCCTTGCATATTATAGTTCATCACGAAGTTCTAGTAACTTGGTGATAGTGACTAGAAAACTCTGTTAATCACTATTTTATCTGGAAGATTAACTCCCACTTGATTCAAGCGACTGTAGTATGATAACCCACAAGTATAGGGGATCGCAATAGCTTTCGGGGGTAGAGTATTCAACCCAAATTTATTGATTCGACATAAGGGGAGCCAAAGAATATTCTCAAGTATTAGCAGCTGAGTTGTCAATTCAACCACACCTGGAAACTTAGTATCTGCAGCAAAGTGTTTAGTAGCAAAGTAATATGATAGTGATGGTAACGGTAACAAAAGAGTAACGAAAGCAAAGTAATGTTTTTGGTATTTTGTAGTGATTGTAACAATAGCAACGGGAAAGTAAATAAGAGTAAACCAATATATGGAAAGCTCGTAGGCATCGGATCAGTAATGGATAATTATGCCGGATGCGGTTCGTCATGTAACAGTCGTAACATAGGGTGACACAGAAGTAGCTCCAATTCATTAATGTAATGTAGGCATGTATTCTGAATATAGTCATACGTGCTTATGGAAAAGAACTTGCATGCCATCTTTTGTCCTACCCTCCCGTGGCAGCAGGGTCCTTACTAAAACTAAGGGATATTAAGGCCTCCTTTTAATAGAGAACCGGAACAAAGCATTAGCACATAGTGAATACATGAACTCCTCAAACTATGGTCATCACCGGTAAGTATCCCGATTATTGTCACTTCGGGGTTAATGGATCATAACACATAATAGGTGACTATAGACTTGCAAGATAGGATCAAGAACACTCATATATTGATGAAAACATAATAGGTTCAGATCTGAAATCATGGCACTCGGGCCCTAGTGACAAGCATTAAGCATAGCAAAGTCATAGCAACATCAATCTCAGAACATAGTGGATACTAGGGATCAAACCCTAACAAAACTAACTCGATTACATGATAAATCTCATCCAACCCATCACCGTCCAGCAAGTCTATGATGGAATTACTCACGCACGGCGGTGAGCATCATGAAATTGGTGATGGAGGATGGTTGATGATGACGATGGCGACGGATTCCCCTCTCCGGAGCCCCGAACGGACTCCAGATCATCCCTCCCGAGAGGTTTTAGGGCTTGGCGGCGGCCCCGTATCGTAAAACGTGATGATTTCTTCTCTCTTATTTTTTTCTCCCCGAAAGCAGATATATAGAGTTGGAGTTGGAGTCGAGAGGTCTCCAGGGGGCCCACGAGGTAGGGGCGCCCCTAGGGGGGCGCGCCCCCCACCCTCGTGGAAAGGGTGTGGGCCCCCTGGTCTTCATCTTTGGTGAGGATTTTTATTATTTATTGTAAGACATTCCGTGGAGTTTCAGGTCATTCCGAGAACTTTTGTTTTCTGCACATAAAACAACATCATGGCAGTTCTGCTGAAAACATCGTCAGTCCGGGTTAGTTCCATTCAAATCATAAAAGTTAGAGTCCAAAACAAGGGCAAAAGTGTTTGGAAAAGTAGATATGACGGAGACGTATCAACTCCCCCAAGCTTAAACCCTTGCTTGTCCTCAAGCAATTTAGTTGACAAACTGAAAGAAATAAAGAAAAACTTTTACAAACTCTGTTTGCTCTTGTTGTTGTAAATATGTCAAGCTAGCATTCAAGTTTTCAGCAAAGATTATAACTAACCACATTTGTAAATGAATGCAAATGACAGCTGCGCTCTCCAGCTAGTGCTTTTAATAAGAGGGTGATGACTCAACATAAAAGTAAATAGATAGGCCCTTCGCAGAGGGAAGCAGATATTTGTAGAGGTGCCAGAGCTCGGTTTTGAAATAGAGATGAATAATATTTTGAGCGGTATACTTTCATTATCAACATAACAACCAAGAGATGGCAATATCTTCCATGCTACACGCATTATAGGCGGTTCCCAAACAGAATGGTAAAGTTTATACTCCCCCTCCACAAACAAACATCAATCCATGGCTTGCTCGAAACAACGAGTGCCTCCAACTAACAGCAGTGCCAGTGGGAGTTTTGTTTTGCAATTATTTTGATTTAGTTTGCATAAAGCATGGTACTGGGCATCCCGGTGACCAGCCATTTTCTCGTGAGTGAGGAGCGGAGTCCACTCCTCTTGAGAATAACCCGCCTAGCATGGAAGATACAGGCAGCCGTAGTTGATACATGAGCTATTCGAGCATACAAAACAAGATATTTATTTGAAGGTTTAGAGTTTGGCACATACAAATTTACTTGGAAAGGCAGGTAGATACCACATATAGGAAGGTATAGTGGACTCATCTGGAATAACTTTGGGGTTTAAGGGATTGGATGCACAAGCAGTATTCCTGCTTAGTACAGGTGAAGGCTAGCAAAAGACTGGGAAGCGACCAACTAGAGAGCGACAACAGCCATGTACATGCATTAAAATTAATAAACATTGGATGCAAGCATGAGTAGGATATAATCCACCATGAACATAAATATCGTGAAGGCTATGTTGATTTGTTTCAACTACATGCGTGAACATGTGCCAAGTCAAGTCACTTAAATCATTCAAAGGAGGATACCACCCCATCATACCACATCATAACCATCTCAATAGCATGTTGGCACACAAGGTAAACCATTATAACTCATAGCTAATCAAGCATGGCACAAGCAACTATGATCTCTAATTGTCATTGCAAACATGTTTATTCATAACAAGCTGAATCAAGAATGATGAACTCATATATTTACAAAAACAAAAGAGGTCGAGTTCGTACCAGCTTTTCTCATCTCATTCAGTCCATCATATATCATCATAATTGTCTTTCACTTGCATGACCGAACGATGTGAATAATAATAAGAGTGCACGTGCATTGGACTAAGCTGGAATCTACGAGCATTCAATAAACAGGAGAAGACAAGGCAATATGGGCTCTTTTGTCAGATAAACAATAATGCATATAAGAGCCACTTCAACAATTTAATTATGGTCTTCTCCTACTGACCCCCAAAGAAAAGAAAAGAAATAAAACTATTTACACGGGAAAGCTCCCAACAAGCAAAAGAAGAACGGGAAATATTTTTGGGTTTTCTTTTTAATTACTACTACAAGCATGGAAAGTAAATTACTACTAATTTTTTTTTGGTTTTTCTTAAGGTTTATTAAACACACAAGAAGAAAGCAATAAAAAGGAAAATAAACTAACATGGATGATACAATGAAAAATTATGAACACCGACATCTAGGAATGAGTGTGTGTGAACATAAATGTAATGTCCGTGAGAAATACGTACTCCCCCAAGCTTAGGCTTTTGGCCTAAGTTGGTCTATGGCCACGGCTGGCCTGGCGGATATCCATAATAATAGTTGGGGTCGTACTGCGATGAGGAAGAAGAAGGCTCCGATTGCCACTGGTTGGTAATCATCTTCGGATCCCACTGATAGTTAGACTGTCGCGAAGGATCAAATTGTGGTTCCGGTTCTGGCTCCTCGGCTGGTGCAAGGTTCCGGTAGGCGTGGATAGCCGTCAACGGAACAAGGTACATGCCTACAGGCAAATCAAACAAAGAAGGAGCGGGCAAGGTGATAGTCTCAGGATGATGTTTATTAAAGAACAATTGATATTTAACCTCTCCTGCCCAATTATTAATAATAAAATAATGTGCCACCATACTTTTATAGTCTAGATAAACATGAGGCAGCACTTTTTCTTCCTTCTCAGCATGCCTAATAGGTATGTTAAAATGTGCAGCTAGGCGTGTAGCATATATGCCTCCAAAGATGGGGCCCTTTGTACGGTTCATACTTAACCGTCTAGCAATAATGCCGCCCATACTAAAAGTGTTATCACTGTATAAACTGTGGAGCAAAATAATTACATCAGGGATACTAAGGTTTCCACAGTTTCCGCGTCTAATTAAGCAACGACTAGCAAATAATGCAAAGTAACGTAAAACAGGAAAATGTATGCTAGTGATTCATGCATCGGAAACCCTCCTAGTTTCTCCTACAGTGATAGTATCAATAAACCCCTCCACATCATCATGATATGGTTCTCCTATCTTGCCCTCAAAAGGGACTAAAAAAATCCGACAAAAATCATAAAGTGACATCTCCTTATGCTCATCATATAAATGAAACTCCACCGTAGGTGGTGAGTTCCTAGAATGGAAATGAAAGTTTTGCACAAAGGTATTTGTGAGTAAGAGATACTGATCGCATTGGTCATGGAGGAAAGGGTGAGGCCTGCATTATGAGCCAATTCATGAAAATCTTCATAAATCCCGGCTGCTCTCAAGAAATCCTTGGAAGGCCATTCACACGCCCAAACCTCCATGGTGCGCGGCAAATTATACTTAGGCTTCGGTGCCTTTTCCTTCGAGTTTGGCTCGATGAGCCCCTCAATAATCTCCTCATCATTTTCTGAAAAATTCTGAAATTTTTAGTAACTTCAAAATAAAAGTAAACCAAACTCAATAATATTGATAGCAACCACTCCTACAAGTGCCTAGAGCCTATATCATGCATCAAAACTACTTTTGACCATATAAATTTGACATGCAAGCTCAAGAACAGGGTCACCTAAGCAGCAAAAATTTGCAATGAATAAAGCACTAGAACAAAAACTAATTGGACCAATGGAGGAGTCACATACCAAGGAACAATCTCCCCAAGCAGTTTTGTGAGAGGTGCTTTGAGCAAGGAGATCGAAAATGGCAGCAAAGAGGGCTGGAACTCGTGCTTGAGTTGGTTTTTCGTGTTTGTGGGAGGAAGAAGAAGAGGATGGGTGCAGGAATAAGTGGAGGAGGGCCACCGTGGGCCCATGAGGCAGGGGGCGTGCCCTAGGGGGGTAGGCGCGCCCTCCACCCTCGTGGCAAGGTGGTTGGCCCCCCTGGTGTGTTCTTTGTTCCATAAATCCTCAAATATTCTAGAAAAAATCATATTTAATTTTTAGGGCATTTGGAGAATTTTTATTTTCGATGTATTTTTATATTGCACGGATAATTAGATAACAGACGGAAAATTATTTATTTTTACTTTATTTCAACTAAATAACAGAAAGTATAGAGCAGGTACAGAAGGTTGTGCTTCTAGTTTCATCCATCTCATGCTCATCAAAAGGAATCCACTAATAAGGTTGATCAGGTCTTGTTAACAAACTCATTTCGATTAACATGAAACCGGAGAAATTTCGAATAACACTAGGTTACCTCAACGGGGATATGCACATCCCCAATAATAAGTATATCATATTTCTTCTTGATAGTAGGAAGAGGAAATTCAAAACCTCCCAATATAATCGATGGAATTTTTCTGATAGAATTGATACTATGAACTTGAGGTTGTTTCCTCGGAAAATGTACCGTATGCTCATTACCATTAACATGAAAAGTGACATTGCCTTTGTTGCAATCAATAACAGCCCCTGCAGTATTAAGAAAGGGTCTTCCAAGAATAATAGACATACTATCATCCTCGGGAATATCAAGAATAACAAAGTCCGTTAAAATAGTAACGTTTGCAACTACAACAGGCACATCCTCACAAATACCGACAGGTATAGCAGTTGATTTATCAGCCATTTGCAAAGATATTTCAGTAGGTGTTAACTTATTCAAGTCAAGTCTACGATTTAAAGAGAGAGGCATAATACTAACACCGGCTCCAAGATCACATAAAGCAGTTTTAACATAGTTTCTTTTAATGGAGCATGGTATAGTAGGTACTCCAGGATCTCCAAGTTTCTTTGGTATTCCACCCTTAAAGGTATAATTAGCAAGCATGGTGGAAATTTCAGCTTCTGGTATCTTTCTTTTATTTGTGACAATATCTTTCATGTACTTAGCATAAGGATTCATTTTGAGCATATCAGTCAATCGCATACGCAAAAAGATAGGTCTAACCATTTCAGCAAAGCGCTCAAAATCCTCATCATCCTTTTTCTTGGATGGTTTGGGAGGAAAAGGCATGGGTTTCTGAACCCAAGGTTCTCTTTCTTTACCATGTTTCCTAGCAACAAAGTCTCTCTTATCATAACGTTGATTCTTTGGTTGTGGGTTATCAAGATCAACAGCAGGTTCAATTTCTATATCATTATCATTACTAGGTTGAGCATTATTATGAACATCATCATTAACATTTTCATTAGGTTCATATTCATTACCAGATTGTGTTTCAGCATCAGAGATAGAAATATCATTTGGATTATCAGGTGGTTCAGCAATAGGTTCACTAGAAGTTTGCACAATTCTATCATTTTTCTTTTTCTTCTTTTTGGAAGAACTAGGTGCATCGATATTATTTCTCTGAGAACCTTGCTCAATTCTCTTAGGGTGGCCTTCAGGATACAAAGGTTCCTGAGTCATTCTACCACCTCTAGTCATAACTCTAACAGCATTATCATTATTCTTACTATTCAATTCATTGAGCAATTCCTTTTGAGCTTTAAGTACTTGTTCTAATCGAGTGGTAACCATGGAAGCATGTTTACTAATAAGTTTAAGTTCACCTTTGACATTAGCCATATAATCACCCAAGTGTCCAAGCATATTTGAATTTTATTTCAATTGTCTACCAAAATAAGCATTAAAGTCTTCTTGCTTAGCCATAAATTTATCAAACTCATCTAAGCATGGGCTAGCAAACTTAGTAAACGGGATTACAGCGTTATCATATCTATAGAGAGAATTTACCTTTACTACCTGTGTCGGGTTATCGAGGTCTGGAGGTTCTTCAATAAATAAAGGATTAAAATCATATGTTTCTTCAATAGGCGGTAAATTAAGACCATGTATTTCTTCAATAGGAGGTAAATTCTTAACATCTTCAGCTTTAGTACCTTTTTCTTTCATAGATTTCTTTGCCTCTTGCATATCTTCAGGACTGAGAAATAGAATACCCCTCTTCTTAGGAGTTGGTTTGGGAATAGGATCATTAATTAGAGCGGGAGCTGGCTCAGGAGGTGCCCAATTATTTTCATTTGTCAACATATTGTTCAATAAGATTTCAGCTTCATCCGGTGTTCTTTCCCTGAAAAGAGAACCAACACAACTATCCAGTTAATCTCTGGAAGCATCGCTTAGTCCATTATAAAAGATATCAGTATTTAATTTTTCTTAAGAGGATGATCAGGCAAAGCATTAAGTAACTTGAGAAGCCTCCCCCAAGCTTGTGGGAGACTCTCTTCTTTAATTTGCACAAAGTTGTATATTTCCTTTAAAGCAGCTTGTTTCTTATGAGCAGGGAAATATTTAGCAGAGAAGTAATAGATCATATCCTGGGGACTACGCACACAACCAGGATCAAGAGAATTAAACCATATTTTAGCATCACCCTTTAATGAGAACGGAAATATTTTGAGGATATAAAAGTAGCGAGATCTCTCATCATTAGTGAACAGGGTGGCTATATCATTTAATTTAGTAAGATGTGCCACAACAGTTTCAGATTCATAGCCATGAAAAGGATCAGATTCAACTAATGTAATTATATCAGGATCAACAAAGAATTCATAATCCTTACCAGTAACACAGATAGGTGAAGTAGCAAAAGCAGGGTCAGGTTTCATCCTAGCATTTAGAGATTGCTTATTCCATTTAGCTAATAACCTTTTGAGTTCATATCTATGTTTGCAAGCTAAAATAGCTAAAGAAGCTTCTTGATCAAATAAATAACCCTCGGGAATAACAAGTGATTCTTCATCATCACTTTCATCATCATAATCAGATTCAATATTTTCAATCTCTCTAGCCCTAGCAAGTCGTTCCTCGAGAAAATCACCAAGTGGCACAGTAGTATCAAGCATAGAAGTAGTTTCATCATAAGTATCATGTATAGCAGAAGTAGCATCATCAATAACATGCGACATATCAGAACGAATAGCAGAAGCATGTTTAGGTGTCGCAAGTTTACTCATAAGAGAAGGTGAATCAAGTGCAGAGCTAGATGGCAGTTCCTTACCTCCCCTCATAGTTGAGGGATAGATCTTAGTTTTTGGATCTCTCAAGTTCTTCATAATGATAAGCAGATATATATATCCCAAGTGACTCAAAGAATAGAGCTATGCTCCCCGGCAACGGCGCCAGAAATTAGTCTTGATAACCCACAAGTATAGGGGATCGCAACAGCTTTCTAGGGTAGAGTATTCAACCCAAATTTATTGATTCAACACAAGGGGAGCCAAAGAATATTCTCAAGTATTAGCAGTTGAGTTGTCAATTCAACCACACCTGGAAACTTAGTATCTGCAGCAAAGTGTTTAGTAGCAAAGTAATATGATAGTGATGGTAACGGTAACAAAAGAGTAACGAAAGCAAAGTAATGTTTTTGGTATTTTGTAGTGATTGTAACAATAGCAACAGGAAAGTAAATAAGAGTAAACTAGTATATGGAAAGCTCGTAGGCATCGGATCAATAATGGATAATTATGCCGGATGCGGTTCATCATGTAACAGTCATAACATAGGGTGACACAGAACTAGCTCCAATTCATCAATGTAATGTAGGCATGTATTCCGAATATAGTCATACGTGCTTATGGAAAAGAACTTGCATGACATCTTTTGTCCTACCCTCCCGTGGCAGCGGGGTCCTTACAGAAACTAAGGGATATTAAGGCCTCCTTTTAATAGAGAACCAGAACAAAGCATTAGCACATAGTGAATACATGAACTCCTCAAACTACGGTCACCACCGGTAAGTATCCCGATTATTGTCACTTCGGGGTTAACGGATCATAACACATAATAGGTGACTATACACTTGCAAGATAGGATCAAGAACACTCATATATAGATGAAAACATAATAGGTTCAGATCTGAAATCATGGCACTCGGGCCCTAGTGACAAGCATTAAGCATAGCAAAGTCATAGCAACATCAATCTCAGAACATAGTGGATACTAGGGATCAAACCCTAACAAAACTAACTCGATTACATGATAAATCTCATCCAACCCATCACCGTCCAGCAAGCCTACGATGGAATTACTCACGCACGGCGGTGAGCATCATGAAATTGGTGATGGAGGATGGTTGATGATGATGATGGCAACGTATTCCCCTCTCTGGAGCCCCGAACGGACTCCAGATCAGCCCTCCCGAGAGGTTTTAGGGCTTGGCAGCGGCTCCGTATCGTAAAACGCGATGATTTCTTCTCTCTTATTTTTTTCTCCCCGAAAGCAGATATATAGAGTTGGAGTTGGAGTCGGGAGGTCTCCAGGGGGCCCACGAGGTAGGGGGCGTGCCCCCACCCTCGTGGAAAGGGTGTGGGCCCCCTGGTCTTCATCTTTGGCGGGGATTTTTTATTATTTATTGTAAGACATTCCGTGGAGTTTCAGGTCATTCCGAGAACTTTTGTTTTCTGCACATAAAACAACATCATGGCAGTTCTGCACAGCGTCAGTCCGGGTTAGTTCCATTCAAATCATAAAAGTTAGAGTCCAAAACAAGGGCAAAAGTGTTTGGAAAAGTAGATGCGACGGAGACGTATCATAGTACTCAGACAATTTAAGCACATGCTCACTGGTTGAGCTATTCTCCTCCATCTTGTAGGCAAAGTACTTGTCAGAGGTCTCATACCTCTCGACTCGTGCATGGGTCTGAAATACCAATTTCAACTCTTGGAACATCTTATATGCTCCTTGGCGTTCAAAATGTTTTTGAAGTCCCGGTTCTAAGCCGTAAAGCATGGCGCACTAAACTATCAAGTAGTAATCATACCGAGCTTGCCAAACGTTCATAACATCTGCATTTGCTCCTGCAATAGTTTTGTCACCTAGCGGTGCATCAAGGACATAATTATTCTGTGCAGCAATGAGGATAATCCTCAGATGATGGACCTAGTCTGCATCATTGCTACTATCAATTTTCAACTTATTTTTCTCTAGAAACATATCATAAATAAAACGGGGAAGCTATACGCGAGCAATTGATCTACAACATAGATATGCAAATACTATCAGGACTAAGTTCATGATAAATTTAAGTTCAATAAATCATATTACTTAATAACTCCCACTTAGATAGACATCCCTCTAGTCATCTAAATGATCACGTGATCCATATCAACTAAACCATGTCCGATCATCACGTGAGATGGAGTAGCTTTCAATGGTGAACATCACTATGTTGATCATATCTACTATATGATTCATGTTCGACCTTTCGGTCTCAGTGTTCCGAGGCCATATCTGCATATGCTAGGCTTGTCAAGTTTAACCCAAGTATTCTGCATGTACAAAACTGGCTTGCACCCGTTGTATGTGAACGTAGAGCTTATCACACCCGATCATCACATGGTGTCTCAGCACGAAGAACTGTCGCAACGGTGCATACTCAGGGAGAACACTTATACCTTGAAATTTTAGTAAGGGATCATCTCATAATGCTACCATCGTACTAAGCAAAATAAGATGCATAAAATATAAACATCACATGCAATCAAAATATGTGACATGATATGGCCATCATAATCTTGTGTCTTTGATCTCCATCTCCAAAGTACCGTCATGATCTCCATCTTCACCGACATGACACCATGATCTCCATCATCTTGATCTTTATCAATGTGTCGTCATATGGTCGTCTTGCCAACTATTGCTTTTGAAACTATTGCTACCGCATAGCGATAAAGTAAAGCAATTATATGGCGCTTGCATCTTATGCAATAAAGAGACAACCATAAGGCTCCTGCCAGTTGCCGATAACTTCAACAAAACACGATCATCTCATACAAAAATTTATATCTCATCATGTCTAGACCATATCACATCACAACATGCCCTGCAAAAACAAGTTAGACGTCCTCTACTTTGTTGTTGCAAGTTTTACGTGGCTGCTATGGGCTTCTAGCAAGAACTGTTCTTACATACGCATCAAAACCACAACGATTTTTCGTCAAGTGTGCTGTTTTAACCTTCAACAAGGACCGGGTGTAGTCAAACTTGATTCAACTAAAGTTGGAGAAACAGACACCCACTAGCCACCTGTGTGTGAAGCACGGCGGTAGAACCAGTCTCATGAACGCGGTCATGTAATATCGGTCTGGGCCGCTTCATCCAACAATACCGCCGAATCAAAGTATGACATGCTGGTAAGCAGTATGACTATTATCGCCCACAACTCTTTGTATTCTACTCGTGCATATAACATCTACGCATAGACCTGGCTCGAATGCCACTGTTAGGGAACGCAGTATTTCAAAAAAAAATCCTACGATCACGCAAGATCTATCTAGGAGATGCATAACAACAAGAGGGGAGAGTGTGTCTATGTACCCTCGTAGACCGAAAGCAGAAGTGTTTAGTAACGCGGTTGATGTAGTCGAACGTCTTCCAGATCCAACCGATCAAGTACCGAACGCACGACACCTCCGCGATCTGCACATGTTCAGCTCGATGACGTCCCTCGATGTAACATCCCAAATTTTCAATTTGGAATGTTATACATAGATCATCGTGCATATCATATTTTCATGCATTTTGGTTGATCCTAGAAATTTCACGCAACTCAAGGACCCTCGGAGAGAGTTGGAGATTTCGTTATTTTCATATTTGAGAGTTTTCTCGAATTTGAAAAGAGGATCATTTGATTTATTTATTTCATCTTCAATTATTTTTCCAATATCAAAAATATGAGAGAGGGAATAATAAGACTTCCCCAAAATTGAGGAAAAATGAAGATTTAATAAATAGATGAAATTTTGTTTGCCGGAGTTTTGTTTGCTTTTTATTTGGATAGGGGAAAATGCGTGTTTTCAAAAATTGCATTTTAGGCCCGGAGAAAAGTTCATTTTGTTCGGCTCATTTTTAGGAGTCGGGGAAAATTTACTTTAGGAATTTTGGAGCTCGTTTAGATTTTCTTTTCTGTGTTTTTCTGCGCGCGAAACCTATTAAAAAAAGAAAAAAAGAAAGAGCAAGCCAGCCGGGCCAAGGCCCAGCCAGCCACCGCCCCCAGCTCCCTGTGCGCTAGCGCCAGGATCCTCGCTCGCCGAGTCCCAGCGGGACTATAGGAGCCGGCCGCCGCCTCTTAGCCGAGTCCTAGTTGGACTCTAGGCTAGCCCTTTTCCTTGTTCTGTTTTCCTATTCCTAGTCTATTTCTTGTCCCCTACCCCAAGAAACCCCCTCCCCTCACCTATATAAATACCCCACACCCCCCCCCTCCAAAACATAAAATCAAACCCCAAGCCCCACACCACCCCGCGCCCCTCACCACGTCGCGCCCCACCCCGCGCCCCACGCCGCCGCCCCTCACCCGCCGCCGCTGCACCTTGCCCACGCCGCCGCCACCCTACGCCACGCCGCTGGAGCCCCTCGCAGGAACCTCGCCGAGGTAGCCGCGCCGCGTCTCTTTTTCTCCCCTCGGTTCAGTTTTTCTTATAAACCGTTCTGATTCTTTTCTTATCTTCCGATTCATTTTCTCTCTGATTCTTTTCTTTTTCTTCCGGTTTTTGTTTCGGTTTTCTTCCGAAACCCTAGATCGGTTTTCCGTTTCCTTTTCGGTTTCTTTTCCGAAAACCCTAGATCGGTTTTCGTTCTTCTTTCGGACCGTTCGTCTCAACGAACGTGATCAACGATTGTTTCCCCGGTTAACGACGCCCGTTCGTTTAACCGTTCGTCTCTCTCTTTTCGTCGGATTTATTCCGCGATCGTGATCTCAGATCCGATCTTCGTTCTAGTCTTTCTTCTCGCTCGTTTATCGGAATCAGGTGATTCAAGCGCCTGGAGTTTCATTGCGAAACCGCCGTTCCGTCTAATCAACTTGAACAAGTTTTTGCCCTGGTAAAATTTGACCTAGTTCAACTTGCTAGAACCGAGTTGTTTTCTTCCACCGTTTGTTTTCCGTTTCTTTGTTCGGTTCGTTCTTTCTTTGCAACTGGAGTTCTTAAGTTGAACTTTCTGGTTCGTTCTCTTGTTCGAGTTTTACCTGTGCATTAGTTGAATACTTATTGTGTGCTTGTTGTTTGTCTGCGATAGATCACCCGGATTGCGCCGCTTGTTACTTCGAAACCCTAGGTCTCGCGGATCATCAGCAAGGCAAGTAACACTTTGATCATACCTTTTCTACAACCCATTTTTATTGCATTAGATCAATCCTCACACATTGCATGATTAGGATCTAATTAAATTGTGGGATGGGAAGTAGATGAGGTAGTACCTATTACATGTATTATTATGAACCTTTGGGAGTTACTTCTACGTTTGCTTATTATGCCATGCTATGCTAGTAGACGTGGATTGGGTGAGTGATATCCATGACAGATGTGAGATTGATAATTTTTAATGGTTTATCTAAGGTGGCAACTTAAACACACATCTGGGTGGATTGAGGCACCTGATGTCTATCACGACTTGCCTGTTTTATTTTGGACCGCCACCCAGGCTCAAAGGGATCATAAGATCTTTCAAACTAGAAACTTACGTGTGCAGCCACAAGCCATTATGGGCTCTGGCATAGTTGATTAAGTCGTGCGAACTCTTACGGGTAGACTAGCAGATGTAGGGGAAAGTAGGTGTACCGGTCTACCCACACGTAAGGTGCTAGCGCTTCCGAAAGACTGTGTCTCGGTCATCCGTCTTCTCAAACACCCTGTAGTGCGAGAAACCAAACGGAGGCGATCGAGTCTTGTGGGGAAAAGTGTGCAAACCTCTGCAGAGTGTACAAACTAATGATGATTAGCCGTGTCCCCGGTTATGGACAACTTGAGTATCTAGTCCTTGAATATCATGTGAATCTCAACATGTTACTTCTAATTAATGTTGTTGGGTTTTAATTATTTTAATTGGGATTGAGAATGCTGTCAATCATTCTCAATGTTTCACAACCACCATGATAGTTAAATAAATTTATTCCTTTGCAGTAGGGAAAAACTGGCTTTACGCAAAACTGTAACCATAGAGCTTTCCACCAGCCATATATGCATATAGAATAGCTGTTTCTTTCCATTACTCTCTATGTGTTACATTGCCAGCATATTCCATGTGCTGACCCGTTTTCAGGCTGCAACTTCTTATGTTGCAGACTTTCCAGACGACGAGTAAAAGTGCTTTTAGGTCGTGGCCCTATACTCAGAGATGCCTTTGGAGTTGATGGACCCATTTACCTTCCAAGTCTTCCGCTGTTTTCGACACTAGGTGGCCTTAAGCCATATTTATTGTAATAAGTTCTCTTTGAGACAACGATGTAATAAGTGTGTGATTGCCACTCTGCTATAAATCCTTCGATGTACTGTGTGGTGTCAGCATTACTTATCCAGGGATGACACCTGAGCATAGAGCGCTTGATCCATTCGGGTCGGGTCGCTACAGAGAATGGTATCAGAGCACATGCTGATTGTAGGACACGACCACTAAGTTAAAGCCATAGAACACCACTCTCTTCTCATTTTCTAACTCCTCATCTTTTCTACTCTTTTAGGATGACGAACGCGAAGATTAAGTACGCCCAACCGGATGAAGGCACACCTTTTGGATTTCACTTGAAGGAAGTCACCAAGTACCTGAACATTGGATTACCAAGCTTCACGGGAACTTTTAACGCCACTCTGCCTGAAGAGGAGCGCTGGAAGATTCAAGCTCACGTTCCGGGAAGGACATTCGCACCAACCACGAAGCCCATAGATAGTGTTTTCAATGCACCAACCTGGAGTCTGGGAAAGAGTATGGCAGCTCATATCACCATAGGACGCATTGGAGAAGTTTATGAAGAAGACCTCAAGGACACTATCTACCAGATTTGCGGACGCCGAGATGAACAATGGGAGTTAGTCAGCACCAAGAAGGATAGATCCATTGCATCTTTCATCCAAGAGTTAAACCAGCACATTCGACGCCACGAGAACCAGATGTGCAATGATATGATAGAGTTGAAGAATGCAAAGGCAAGGATCATTGAGCTAGAAGGAGAACTGAAGTCTACACGCAAGGACTACATGGACGAGATCGTAGCTCTAGCAAGACACAATGGCGATCTTAAGCAGGAGATTGAAGAACTCAAGAGGAAGTTAGCATCCACGGAGGACGACGAGTATGTCGCATGTCCAGACAACTACATCATCATCGACGACACCGATTCGGATCCAAGTGAACCCGAGTTTGAAGACGAAGCTGGAGCAGATATCATGGAGTCTTCCATCGGTTCAAATTTCTAGATGACCACCAGATAGTAGTAGTATTCCCCCATGTAAACACAATAGTTCGAGCACTTTTGCGATAGTTAGACCGTTTGTAAGCCCTTGTTTGATTGAATGAAGTGATTTTGTGTGCATTTGCTCATGTGCATTGGGGTAGTGTTTTCCCTTTAGACCTCACTCTATTCTTATATCTCATATTTTCTAAACGCCTATGTTAGTAAGCTCACCAGGAGCGGAGTATATGGCTAGACGATGGTGTGATCGGTTACCATTAAGGATTGGTAACTATGTGTTTCCCTCAGACCTAATAGTATTGGAATCTCAAGGATTGGATGTGATATTAGGAATGGATTGGTTATCAAAGTATGAAGGGAATATTGAGTGTGCTAGTAAGTCAATTTTGCTTACCACACCAGAAGGAAGAAGGATCAAGTATGTATCCCGGCATGTGCCAAACAGGACACAAGTAAACTGCCTAACGGGAGTTGTGCAAGAAGAAGTACCAGTGGTAAAGGATTTTCCTGATGTATTTCCTGAGGAATTACCAGGCATGCCACCGGATAGAGACATTGAGTTTTTGATTGAGTTATTGCCAGGTACAGGCCCAATATCGAAGCGACCATACCGGATGCCAGCAAAGGATTTGGTAGAAATTAAGAATCAGATTAAGGAGTTATTGGATAAAGGTTACATCCGCCCAAGTTCTTCACCTTGGGGATCACCCGTACTTCTAGTGGAAAAGAAGGATGGATCATTAAGGATGGTTGTAGATTATCGGGGATTGAATGAAGTAACCATCAAGAATAAGTACCCACTGCCAATGATCAATGATCTGTTTGATCGGTTGCAAGGAGCTAAAGTGTTTTCCAAGATCGATTTGCGATCAGGGTACCATCAATTGAAGATTCGGGAGCAGGACATACCTAAGACAACATTCACCACGAGATATGGACTGTATGAGTATACCGTTATGTCATTTGGATTGACTAACGCACCTGCCTATTTTATGAACCTGATGAACAAAGTGTTTATGGAGTTTTTGGATAAGTTCGTCGTAGTGTTCATTGATGACATCCTGGTTTATTCAAAGAATGAAGAGGAGCATAAAGAACATTTGCGTTTGGTTTTGGAGAAACTAAGGGAACACCAGTTATACGCCAAATTCAGCAAATGTGAGTTTTGGTTGAAGGAAGTAGGATTCCTCGGACACGTTATATCCGGAGAAGGTATAGCAGTTGACCCCACTAAAGTTGAGACCGTAACCGAATGGGAATCACCAACAACAGTTGGAGAGATCCGGAGTTTTCTTGGACTCGCAGGATACTACCGGAGATTCATTGAGAACTTTTCTAAGATTGCAAAGCCTATGACTGAATTGTTGAAGAAGGATACTAAGTTCAAATGGACTGAGGAGTGTGAGGCTAGTTTCCAGGAGTTGAAGAAACGTTTGGTTACCTCACCAGTGTTGATTTTGCCAGATCAGACCAAGGATTATGAGGTGTATTGCGACGCTTAACGTCGAGGACTTGGAGCAGTGCTTATGCAGGAAGGAAGAGTTGTTTCGTATGCTTCACGACAACTGAAGCCTCATGAGTTGAATTATGCCACGCATGATTTGGAGTTAGCAGCCGTAGTGCATGCATTGAAAACGTGGAGACATTTCCTCATTGGAAATCATTGTGAGGTGTACACGGATCACAAGAGTTTGAAGTACATTTTCACGCAGAAGGAGTTGAACCTCCGACAAAGGAGATGGTTGGAGCTTATCAAGGATTATGATATGAGATTGCATTATCACCCCGGAAAAGCTAATATAGTAGCTAACGCATTGAGCCGTAAGAGCCATGTCAATACTCTAACGACGGGAAAAATACCCAAGGAGTTAGCAGAAAACCTTCGTGAGCTATGTTTCGAAATTGTTCCGAGAGGCTATGTAGCAACATTGGAGATTCAGTTAACATTGATGGATAAGATCAGAGAAGCTCAGAAATCTTACAAGGAGATTGCTTCTATAAAAGAGAGAATGAGCAAAGGAAAAGCAAAGGGATTTCGTGATGATGAGCACGATACCCTATGGTTTGAGGACCGTGTTTATGTGCCCAATGACCCGGAGATCAGGAAGTTGATTTTGCAAGAGGCACATGATTCACCGTATTCGATTCACCCAGGGAATACCAAGATGTATTTGGATTTGAAGGAAACATTCTGGTGGACCGGAATGAAGAAGGATATTGCAGCATATGTAGCAGTTTGTGACGTATGTCAGAGAGTAAAGGCAGAGCATCAGAAGCCAGCAGGATTGTTACAACCATTGCCGATACCCGAATGGAAGTGGGATAAGATAGGCATGGATTTTATCACAGGACTACCCAGGACGAAAGCAGGCTACGATTCGATATGGGTAGTAGTTGATCGTTTGACAAAGGTAGCACATTTTATCCCAGTTAAGACCACTTACACCAGTGCTAAGTTGGCGAAGATATACATGACTAGGATCATTTGTTTGCATGGAGTTCCGAGGAGTATCGTATCAGATAGAGGAACCCAATTTACCTCAAAGTTTTGGAATCAATTGCATGAAACTTTAGGAACCGGACTAGAGTTCAGCACAGCTTTTCATTCGCAGACAGATGGACAGACCGAGAGAGTCAATCAGATTTTGGAGGATATGCTGAGAGCTTGTGCACTAGATTATGGATCTAGTTGGGACGATAACTTGCCGTATGTGGAGTTTTCTTATAACAACAGTTACCAAACCAGTTTGAAGATGGCACCTTTCGAAGCTTTATACGGAAGGAGGTGCAGGACACCGTTGTCATGGGACGAAGTTGGAGACCGTCAATTCTTTGGACCAGATTTGATTAAGGAGTCTGAACGGAAAGTTAAGTTGATTCGCGATAGGCTCAAGGTAGCCCAGTCCAGGCAGAAGAGCTACGCAGATTCTAAACGCAAGGAGACAGTTTACGAAACCGGAGATAGAGTTTATCTTCGAGTATCCCCACTTCGAGGAGTTAAGCGCTTTGGAGTTAAGGGAAAGTTAGCACCGCGTTTCGTTGGACCGTACAAGATCTTGCAACGTATGGGAGAAGTCGCTTATAAGTTGGAATTACCAGAGGGACTGTCAGGAGTTCATGATGTATTCCATGTTTCTCAGCTGAAGAAATGTCATGCCGAGATGGCGGAGATACCGCTAAAAGATACAGTGCCACTTGAAGCGATTCAGTTGAAGGACGACTTAACATATGAGGAGAAACCATTCAAGATTCTCGATTATGCCAGCAGAGTTACTCGCAGCAAGGTTATCAAGTTTTGCAAAGTTCAGTGGAACCACCACTCAGAGGATGAAGCCACCTGGGAGAGAGAAGAAGATTTGCTCAAGGACCACCCTCACCTATTTTCTAGCCAAACCGAATCTCGAGGGCGAGATTCATCTTAAGGGGGGTAGGTTTGTAACATCCCAAATTTTCAATTTGGAATGTTATACATAGATCATCGTGCATATCATATTTTCATGCATTTTGGTTGATCCTAGAAATTTCATGCAACTCAAGGACCCTTGGAGAGAGTTGGAGATTTCGTTATTTTCATATTTGAGAGTTTTCTCGAATTTGAAAAGAGGATCATTTGATTTATTTATTTCATCTTCAATTATTTTTCCAGTATCAAAAATATGAGAGAGGGAATAATATGACTTTCCCAAAATTGAGGAAAAATGAAGATTTAATAAATAGATCAAATTTTGTTTGCCGGAGTTTTGTTTGCTTTTTATTTGGATAGGGAAAAATGCGTGTTTTAAAAAATTGCATTTTAGGCCCGGAGAAAAGTTCATTTTGTTCGGCTCATTTTTAGGAGTCGGGGAAAATTTACTTTAGGAATTTTGGAGCTCGTTTAGATTTTATTTTCTGTGTTTTTCTGCACGCGAAACCTATTAAAAAAAGAAAAAAAGAAAGAGCAGGCCAGCCGGGCCAAGGCCCAGCCAGCCACTGCCCCCAGCTCCATGTGCGCTAGCGCCAGGAGCCTCGCTCGCCGAGTCCCAGCGGGACTACAGGAGCCGGCCGCCGCCTCTTAGCCGAGTCCTAGTTGGACTCTAGGCTAGCCCTTTTCCTTGTTTTGTTTTCCTATTCCTAGTCTATTTCTTGTCCCCTACCCCAAGAAACCCCCTCCCCTCACCTATATAAATACCCCACACACCCCCTCCAAAACATCAAATCAAACCCCAAGCCCCACACCACCCCGCGCCCCTCACCACGCCGCGCCCCACCCCGCGCCCCACGCCGCCGCCCCTCACCCGCCGCCGCCGCACCTTGCCCACGCCGCCGCCGCCCTACGCCACGCCGCCAGAGCCCCTCGCCGGAACCTCGCCGAGGTAGCCGCACCGCGTCTCTTTTTCTCCCCTCGGTTCGGTTTTTCTTATAAACCGTTCCTATTCTTTTCTTCTCTTCCGATTCGTTTTCTCTCCGATTCTTTTCTTTTTCTTCCGGTTTTTGTTTCGGTTTTCTTCCGTAACCCTAGATCGGTTTTCCGTTTCCCTTTTGGTTTCTTTTCCGAAAACCCTAGATCGGTTTTCGTTCTTCTTTCGGACCGTTCGTCTCAACGAACGTGATCACCGATTGTTTCCCCGGTTAACGACGCCCATTCGTTTAACCGTTCGTCTCTCTCTTTTCGTCGGATTTATTCCGCGATCGTGATCTCAGATCCGATCTTCGTTCTAGTCTTTCTTCTCGCTCGTTTATCGGAATCAGGTGATTCAAGCGCCTGGAGTTTCGTTGCGAAACCGCCGTTCCGTCTAATCAACTTGAACAAGTTTTTGCCCCGGTAAAATTTGACCTAGTTCAACTTGCTAGAACCGAGTTGTTTTCTTCCGCCGTTTGTTTTCCGTTTCTTTGTTCGGTTCATTCTTTCTTTGCAACCGGAGTTCTTAAGTTGAACTTTCTGGTTCGTTCTCTTGTTCGAGTTTTACCTGTGCATTAGTTGAGTACTTATTGTGTGCTTGTTGTTTATCTGCGATAGATCACCCGGATTGCGCCGCTTGTTACTTCGAAACCCTAGGTCTCGCGGATCATCAGCAAGGCAAGTAACACTTTGATCATACCTTTTCTACAACCCATTTTTATTGCATTAGATCAATCCTCACACATTGCATGATTAGGATCTAATTAAATTATGGGATGGGAAGTAGATGAGGTAGTACCTATTACCTGTATTATTATGAAACCTTTGGGAGTTACTTCTACGTTTGCTTATTATGCCATGCTATGCTAGTAGACGTGGATTGGGTGAGTGATATCCATTACAGATGTGAGATTGATAATTTTTAATGGTTTATCTAAGGTGGCAACTTAAACACACATCTGGGTGGATTGAGGCACCTGATGTCTATCAGGACTTGCCTGTTTTATTTTGGACCGCCACCCAGGCTCAAAGGGATCATAAGATCTTTCAAACTAGAAACTTACGTGTGCAGCCACAAGCCATTATGGGCTCTGGCATAGTTGATTAAGTCGTGCGAACTCTTACGGGTAGACTAGCAGATGTAGGGGAAAGTAGGTGTACCGGTCTACCCACACGTAAGGTGCTAGCGCTTCCGAAAGACTGTGTCTCGGTCATCCGTCTTCTCAAACACCCTGTAGTGCGAGAAACCAAACGGAGGCGATCGAGTCTTGTGGGGAAAAGTGCGCAAACCTCTGCAGAGTGTACAAACTAATCATGATTAGCCATGTCCCCGGTTATGGACAACTTGAGTATCTAGTGCTTGAATATCATGTGAATCTCAACATGTTACTTCTAATTAATGTTGTTGGGTTTTAATTATTTTAATTGGGATTGAGAATGCTGTCAACCATTCTCAATGTTTCACAACCACCATGATAGTTAAATAAATTTATTCCTTTGGAGTAGGGAAAAACTGGCTTTACACAAAACTGTAACCATAGAGCTTTCCACCAGCCATATATGCATATAGAATAGCTGTTTCTTTCCATTACTCTCTATGTGTTACATTGCCAGCATATTCCATGTGCTGACCCGTTTTCGGGCTGCAACTTCTTATGTTGCAGACTTTTCAGATGACGAGTAAAGTGCTTTTAGGTCGTGGCCCTATACTCAGTGATGCCGTTGGAGTTGATGGACCCATTTACCTTCCAAGTCTTCCGCTATTTTCGACACTAGATGGCCTTAAGCCATATTTATTGTAATAAGTTCTCTTTGAGACAATGATGTAATAAGTGTGTGATTGCCACTCTGCTATAAATCCTTCGATGTACTGTGTGGTGTCAGCATTACTGATCCAGGGATGACACCTGAGCACAGAGCGCTTGATCCATTCGGGTCGGGTCGCTACAGAGAATGGTATCAGAGCACACGCTGACTGTAGGACACGACCACTAAGTTAAAGCCATAGAACACCACTCTCTTCTCATTTTCTAACTCCTCATCTTTTCTACTCTTTTAGGATGACGAACGCGAAGATTAAGTACGCCCAACCGGATGAAGGCACACCTTTTGGATTTCACTTGAAGGAAGTCACCAAGTACCTGAACATTGGATTACCAAGCTTC
Source organism: Triticum dicoccoides (assembly GCF_002162155.2). NCBI lineage: Eukaryota > Viridiplantae > Streptophyta > Magnoliopsida > Poales > Poaceae > Triticum > Triticum dicoccoides. The sequence continues at coordinate 540,994,407 of NC_041386.1, read as the reverse complement.
ACGGGAACTTTCAACGCCACTCTGCCTGAAGAGGAGTGCTGGAAGATTCAAGCTCATGTTCCGGGAAGGACATTTGCACCAACCACGAAGCCCATAGATAGTGTTTTCAATGCACCAACCTGGAGTCTGGGAAAGAGTATGGCAGCTCATATCACCATAGGACGCATTGGAGAAGTTTATGAAGAAGACCTCAAGGACACTATCTACCAGATTTGCGGACGCCGAGATGAACAATGGGAGTTAGTCAGCACCAAGAAGGATAGATCCATTGCATCTTTCATCCAAGAGTTAAACCAGCACATTCGACGCCACGAGAACCAGATGTGCAATGATATGATAGAGTTGAAGAATGCAAAGGCAAGGATCATTGAGCTAGAGGGAGAACTGAAGTCTACACGCAAGGACTACATGGACGAGATCGTAGCTCTAGCAAGACACAATGGCGATCTTAAGCAGGAGATTGAAGAACTCAAGAGGAAGTTAGCATCCACGGAGGACGACGAGTACGTCGCATGTCCGGACAACTACATCATCATCGACGACACCGATTCGGATCCAAGTGAACCCGAGTTTGAAGACGAAGCTGGAGGAGATATCATGGAGTCTTCCATCGGTTCAAATTTCTAGATGACCACCAGATAGTAGTAGTATTCCCCCATGTAAACACAATAGTTCGAGCACTTTTGTGATAGTTAGACAATTTGTAAGCCCTTGTTTGATTGAATGAAGTGATTTTGTGTGCATTTGCTCATGTGCATTGGGGTAGTGTTTTCCCTTTAGACCTCACTCTATTCTTATATCTCATCTTTTCTAAACGCCTATGTTAGTAAGCTCACCAGGAGCGGAGTATATGGCTAGACGATGGTGTGATCGGTTACCATTAAGGATTGGTAACTATGTGTTTCCCTCAGACCTAATAGTATTGGAATCTCAAGGATTGGATGTGATATTAGGCATGGATTGGTTATCAAAGTATGAAGGGAATATTGAGTGTGCTAGTAAGTCAATTTTGCTTACCACACCAGAAGGAAGAAGGATCAAGTATGTATCCCGGCATGTGCCAAACAGGACACAAGTAAACTGCCTAACGGGAGTTGTGCAAGAAGAAGTACCCGTGGTAAAGGATTTTCCTGATGTATTTCCTGAGGAATTACCAGGCATGCCACCGGATAGAGACATTGAGTTTTTGATTGAGTTATTGCCAGGTACAGGCCCAATATCGAAGCGACCATACCGGATGCCAGCAAAGGATTTGGTAGAAATTAAGAATCAGATTAAGGAGTTATTGGATAAAGGTTACATCCGCCCAAGTTCTTCGCCTTGGGGATCACCCGTACTTCTAGTGGAAAAGAAGGATGGATCATTAAGGATGGTTGTAGATTATTGGGGATTGAATGAAGTAACCATCAAGAATAAGTACCCACTGCCAATGATCAATAATCTGTTTGATCGGTTGCAAGGAGCTAAAGTGTTTTCCAAGATCGATTTGCGATCAGGGTACCATCAATTGAAGATTCGGGAGCAAGACATACCTAAGATAGCATTCACCACGAGATATGGACTGTATGAGTATACCGTTATGTCATTTGGATTGACTAACGCACCTGCCTATTTTATGAACCTGATGAACAAAGTGTTTATGGAGTTTTTGGATAAGTTCGTCGTAGTGTTCATTGATGACATCCTGGTTTATTCAAAGAATGAAGAGGAGCATAAAGAACATTTGCGTTTGGTTTTGGAGAAACTAAGGGAACACCAGTTATACGCCAAATTCAGCAAATGTGAGTTTTGGTTGAAGGAAGTAGGATTCCTCGGACACGTTATATCCGGAGAAGGTATAGCAGTTGACCCCACTAAGGTTGAGACCGTAACCGAATGGGAATCACCAACAACAGTTGGAGAGATCCGGAGTTTTCTTGGACTCGCAGGATACTACCGGAGATCCATTGAGAACTTTTCTAAGATTGCAAAGCCTATGACTGAATTGTTGAAGAAGGATACTAAGTTCAAATGGACTAAGGAGTGTGAGGCTAGTTTCCAGGAGTTGAAGAAACGTTTGGTTACCTCACCAGTGTTGATTTCGCCAGATCAGACCAAGGATTATGAGGTGTATTGCGACGCTTCACGTCGAGGACTTGGAGCAGTGCTTATGCAGGAAGGAAGAGTTGTTTCGTATGCTTCACAACAACTGAAGCCTCATGAGTTGAATTATGCCACGCATGATTTGGAGTTAGCAGCCGTAGTGCATGCATTGAAAACGTGGAGACATTTCCGCATTGGAAATCATTGTGAGGTGTACACGGATCACAAGAGTTTGAAGTACATTTTCACGCAGAAGGAGTTGAACCTCCGACAAAGGAGATGGTTGGAGCTTATCAAGGATTATGATATGAGATTGCATTATCACCCAGAAAAGCTAATATAGTAGCTGACGCATTGAGCCATAAGAGCCATGTCAATACTCTAACGACGGGAAAAATACCCAAGGAGTTAGCAGAAAACCTTCGTGAGCTATGTTTGGAAATAGTTCCGAGAGGCTATGTAGCAACATTGGAGATTTAGTCAACATTGATGGATAAGATCAGAGAAGCTCAGAAATCTTACAAGGAGATTGCTTCTATAAAAGAGAGAATGAGCAAAGGAAAAGCAAAGGGATTTCGTGAGGATGAGGACGATACCCTATGGTTTGAGGACCGTGTTTATGTGCCCAATGACCCGGAGATCAGGAAGTTGATTTTGCAAGAGGCACATGATTCACCGTATTCGATTCACCCAGGGAATACCAAGATGTATTTGGATTTGAAGGAAACATTCTGGTGGACCGGAATGAAGAAGGATATTGCAGCATATGTAGCAGTTTGTGACGTATGTCAGAGAGTAAAGGCAGAGCATCAGAAGCCAGCAGGATTGTTACAACCATTGCCGATACCCGAATGGAAGTGGGATAAGATAGGCATGGATTTTATCACAGGACTACCCAGGACGAAAGCAGGCTATGATTCGATATGGGTAGTAGTTGATCGTTTGACAAAGGTAGCACATTTTATCCCAGTTAAGACCACTCACACCAGTGCTAAGTTGGCGAAGATATACATGACTAGGATCATTTGTTTGCATGGAGTTCCGAGGAGTATCGTATCAGATAGAGGAACCCAATTTACCTCAAAGTTTTGGAATCAGTTGCATGAAACTTTAGGAACCAGACTAGAGTTCAGCACAGCTTTTCATTCGCAGACAGATGGACAGACCGAGAGAGTCAATCAGATTTTGGAGGATATGCTGAGAGCTTGTGCACTAGATTATGGATCTAGTTGGGACGATAACTTGCCGTATGTGGAGTTTTCTTATAACAACAGTTACCAAACCAGTTTGAAGATGGCACCTTTCGAAGCTTTATACGGAAGGAGGTGCAGGACACCGTTGTCATGGGACGAAGTTGGAGACCGTCAATTCTTTGGACCAGATTTGATTAAGGAGTCTGAACGGAAAGTTAAGTTGATTCGCGATAGGCTCAAGGTAGCCCAGTCTAGGCAGAAGAGCTACGCAGATTCTAAATGCAAGGAGACAGTTTACGAAACCGGAGACAGAGTTTATCTTCGAGTATCCCCACTTCGAGGAGTTAAGCGCTTTGGAGTTAAGGGAAAGTTAGCACCGCGTTTCGTTGGACCGTACAAGATCTTGCAACGTATGGGAGAAGTCGCTTATAAGTTGGAATTACCAGAGGGACTGTCAGGAGTTCATGATGTATTCCATGTTTCTCAGCTGAAGAAATGTCATGCCGAGATGGCAGAGATACCGCTAAAAGATACAGTGCCACTTGAAGCGATTCAGTTGAAGGACGACTTAACATATGAGGAGAAACCAGTCAAGATTCTCGATTATGCCAGCAGAGTTACTCGCAGCAAGGTTATCAAGTTTTGCAAAGTTCAGTGGAACCACCACTCAGAGGATGAAGCCACCTGGGAGAGAGAAGAAGATTTGCTCAAGGACCACCCTCACCTATTTTCTAGCCAACCCGAATCTCGAGGGCGAGATTCATCTTAAGGGGGGTAGGTTTGTAACATCCCAAATTTTCAATTTGGAATGTTATACATAGATCATCGTGCATATCATATTTTCATGCATTTTGGTTGATCCTAGAAATTTCACGCAACTCAAGGACCCTCGGAGAGAGTTGGAGATTTCGTTATTTTCATATTTGAGAGTTTTCTCGAATTTGAAAAGAGGATCATTTGATTTATTTATTTCATCTTCAATTATTTTTCCAATATCAAAAATATGAGAGAGGGAATAATATGACTTTCCCAAAATTGAGGAAAAATGAAGATTTAATAAATAGATCAAATTTTGTTTGCCGGAGTTTTGTTTGCTTTTTATTTGGATAGGGAAAATGCGTGTTTTCAAAAATTGCATTTTAGGCCCGGAGAAAAGTTCATTTTGTTCGGCTCATTTTTAGGAGTCGGGGAAAATTTACTTTAGGAATTTTGGAGCTCGTTTAGATTTTCTTTTCTGTGTTTTTCTGCGCGCGAAACCTATTAAAAAAAGAAAAAAAGAAAGAGCAGGCCAGCCAGGCCAAGGCCCAGCCAGCCACCGCCCCCAGCTCCCTGTGCGCTAGCGCCAGGAGCCTCGCTCGCCGAGTCCCAGCGGGACTACAGGAGCCGGCCGCCGCCTCTTAGCCGAGTCCTAGTTGGACTCTAGGCTAGCCCTTTTCCTTGTTTTGTTTTCCTATTCCTAGTCTATTTCTTGTCCCCTACCCCAAGAAACCCCCTCCCCTCACCTATATAAATACCCCAC
>NC_041386.1:540976363-540989103 GCF_002162155.2 Triticum dicoccoides | reverse complement strand
CCTCACCACGCCGCGCCCCACCCCGCGCCCCACGTCGCCGCCCCTCACCCGCCACCGCCGCACCTTGCCCACGCCGCCGCCGCCCTACGCCACGCCGCCGGAGCCCCTCGACGGAACCTCGCCGAGGTAGCCGCGCCGCGTCTCTTTTTCTCCCCTCGGTTCGGTTTTTCTTATAAACCGTTCCGATTCTTTTCTTCTCTTCCGATTTGTTTTCTCTCCGATTCTTTTTTTTCTTCCGATATTTGTTTCGGTTTTCTTCCGAAACCCTAGATCGGTTTTCCGTTTCCTTTTCGGTTTCTTTTCCGAAAACGCTAGATCGGTTTTCGTTCTTCTTTCGTACCGTTCATCTCAACGAACGTGATCACCGATTGTTTCCCCGGTTAACGACGCCCGTTCGTTTAACCGTTCGTCTCTCTCTTTTCGTCGGATTTATTCCGTGATCGTGATCTCAGATCCGATCTTCGTTCTAGTCTTTCTTCTTGCTCGTTTATCGGAATCAGGTGATTCAAGCGCCTGGAGTTTCGTTCTGAAACCGCCGTTCCGTCTAATCAACTTGAACAAGTTTTTGCCCCGGTAAAATTTGACCTAGTTCAACTTGCTAGAACCGAGTTGTTTTCTTCCGCCGTTTGTTTTCCGTTTCTTTGTTCGGTTCGTTCTTTCTTTGCAACCGGAGTTCTTAAGTTGAACTTTCTGGTTCGTTCTCTTGTTCGAGTTTTACCTGTGCATTAGTTGAGTACTTATTGTGTGCTTGTTGTTTGTCTGCGATAGATCACCCGGATTGCGCCGCTTGTTACTTCGAAACCCTAGGTCTCGCGGATCATCAGCAAGGCAAGTAACACTTTGATCATACCTTTTCTACAACCCAGTTTTATTGCATTAGATCAATCCTCACACATTGCATGATTAGGATCTAATTAAATTGTGGGATGGGAAGTAGATGAGGTAGTACCTATTACCTGTATTATTATGAAACCTTTGGGAGTTACTTCTATGTTTGCTTATTATGCCATGCTATGCTAGTAGACGTGGATTGGGTGAGTGATATCCATGACAGATGTGAGATTGATAATTTTTAATGGTTTATCTAAGGTGGCAACTTAAACACACATCTGGGTGGATTGAGGCACCTGATGTCTATCAGGACTTGCCTGTTTTATTTTGGACCGCCACCCAGGCTCAAAGGGATCATAAGATCTTTCAAACTAGAAACTTACGTGTGCAGCCACAAGCCATTATGGGCTCTGGCATAGTTGATTAAGTCGTGCAAACTCTTACGGGTAGACTAGCAGATGTAGGGGAAAGTAGGTGTACCGGTCTACCCACACGTAAGGTGCTAGCACTTCCGAAAGACTGTGTCTCGGTCATCCGTCTTCTCAAACACCCTGTAGTGCGAGAAACCAAACGGAGGCGATAGAGTCTTGTGGGGAAAAGTGCGCAAACCTCTGCAGAGTGTACAAACTAATCATGATTAGCCGTGTCCCCGGTTATGGACAACTTGAGTATCTAGTACTTGAATATCATGTGAATCTCAACATGTTACTTCTAATTAATGTTGTTGGGTTTTAATTATTTTAATTGGGATTGAGAATGTTGTCAACCATTCTCAATGTTTCACAACCACCATGATAGTTAAATAAATTTATTCCTTTGGAGTAGGAAAAAACTGGCTTTATGCAAAACTGTAACCATAGAGCTTTCCACCAGCCATATATGCATATAGAATAGTTGTTTCTTTCCATTACTCTCTATGTGTTACATTGCCAGCATATTCCATGTGCTGACCCGTTTTCGGGCTGCAACTTCTTATGTTGCAGACTTTTCAGACGACGAGTAAAGTGCTTTTAGGTCGTGGCCCTATACTCAGTGATGCCGTTGGAGTTGATGGACCCATTTACCTTCCAAGTCTTCCACTGTTTTCGACACTAGATGGCCTTAAGCCATATTTATTGTAATAAGTTCTCTTTGAGACAACGATGTAATAAGTGTGTGATTGCCACTTTGCTATAAATCCTTCGATGTACTGTGTGGTGTCAGCATTACTGATCCAGGGATGACACGTGAGCACAGAGCGCTTGATCCATTCGGGTCGGGTCGCTACACTCGAACTCTAGATCCAGCTGAGGCCAAGGGAGAGTTTCGTCAACACAACGGCGTGGTGACGGTGATGATGAAGTTACCAAAGCAGGGCTTCACCTAAGCACTACGACAATATGACCATGGTCGAAATCTGTGGAGGGGGGCACCGCACATGGCTAAGAAATCAACGTGTGTGTCTATGGAGTGCCCCCCGTCCCCCATATATAAAGGAGGGGAGGAGGAGGAGGAGGGCCGGCCACAAGGGGGGCCCAAAGGGGGGATTCCTACTCCTAGTAGGAGTAGGTTTCCCCCTTTCCTAGTCCAAGTAGGAGAAGAAAGGAAGGAGAGGAGAGGGAGAAGGAAAGAGGGGGGGCGCCGCCCCTCCCTAGTCCAATTCGGACCAGCCCATGGGGGGGCGCGCGGCCTCCCCTTGTGGCATTTCTCTCCTTTCCACTAAGGCCCATGAAGGCCCAATATTTCCCCCGGCGAATTCCCGTAACTCTCCGGTACTCCAAAAAATACCCGAACCACTCAGAACCTTTCTGATGTCCGAATATAGCCTTTCAATATATCGATCTTTACATCTTGACCATTTCGAGACTCCTCGTCATGCCCAAAGATACCTCTCCGACAATCGGAGTGACAAATCCTAATCTCGATCTATGCCAACTCAACAAACACAATTGGATACACTTGTAGAGCATCCATATAATCACCCAGTTATGTTGTGACGTTTTATAGCACACTAAGTGTTCCTCCGGTATTCGGGAGTTGCATAATCTCATAGTTATAGGAACATGTATAAGTCATGAAGAAAGCAATAGCAATAAACTAAACGATCATAGTGCTAAGCTAACGGATGGGTCTTGTCCATCACATCATTATCTAATGACGTGATCCCATTCATCAAATGACAACACATGTCTATGGCTAGGAAACTTAACCATCTTTGATTAACGAGCTAGTCAAGTAGAGGCATACTAGGGACACTCTGTTTGTCTATGTATTCACACATGTACTAAGTTTCCGGTTAATACAATTCTAGAATGAATAATAAACATTTATCATGATATAAGGAAATATAAATAACAACTTTATTATTGCCTCTAGGGCATATTTCCTTCACAAGAGACACCGCACTCCGAGCCTTGATCAAGATGTGGTCCTCCAACATCGTGTAGTTCTTCAATCCCGCGCCTTTTTTGCTTGTGCTTGCTCATACACCCCCTCATATATCTCCTCCACTTCATCTTCACCACTGTGATCATCCATGCCACCCTCCATTTCATTGTAATCAAAATCAGTGAATGGGCTTGATCGATGTCGACGGTGTTGGTGTCCAACAAGTTGACGAACTCGGCAGTGGCATCGTTCGAACCACCGCTACAGTGAGTGACATCAAGTCATGAGCTACCACAATGGCGAAAAGCGAAGCAAGTAGAAGGAATCGAAGATGCATACCTTGCGGCCATTTCATCGAACACCTCGCGTGCAGTGGAAGCAGCGTCATTGAACGGCATTGTCAAGGAACCTCTTGCCAGGGCGGAGGGAGTGGATGAAGGCGCCGGCCTTTTCGTAGGAACCTTCTTGCGCTGCACGCCCGAAACCCTGCCCACCTTCTCTGGTAGCGGCCGGGCAGATCACGTAGTGGCGGCGGCGCCGGGCGTGCCTTCTCGGCGAGGCCAGCCGGATTTCCGCCCTGCACGACCACGTTGCCCTTCCACTTGCGGGCAGGCGTGGTGGTGCCTTAAGCGACGGCGGGGGCGACATGACCGGTGATATGTCTCCAACATACCTATAATTTTTTATTGTTCCATGCTATTATATTATCTGTTTTGGATGTTTTATATGCATTAATATGCTATTTTATGTTACTTTTGGGACTAACCTATTAACCTAGAGCCCGGTGCTAGTTTATGTTTTTCCTTGTTTTTGAGTTTTACACAAAAGGAATACCAAATGGAGTCCAAATGAGCTGAAACTTTACGACGATTTTTTATGGACCAGAAGAAGCCCACGGAGTATCGGAGATGGACCAGAGGAGCCACGAGGCATCCACAAGGGTGGAGGGTGCCCCCCCTAGGGGGCTCCCCCTACCTTGTTGCTTCCTCGTGGACCCCCCTGACTGGAAACCAACGCCGAAAATTCCTATAAATCCAGAAACCGCCAGAAAGAAACCTAGACTGGGAGTTTCGCCACTACAAGCCTTTGTAGCCACAAAAAACCAATCGGGAGCCCGTTCCGGCACCCTGTCGGAGGAGGAAACCATCACCGCTGGCCACCTTCATCATCCTAACGCTCTCCATGACGAGGAGGGAGTAGTTCACCCTCGGGGCTGAGGGTATGTACCAGTAGCTATGTGTTTGATCTCTCTCTCTTGTGTTCTTGATATGGCACGGTCTTGATGTACCGCGAGCTTTGTTATTATAGTTGGATCATATGGTGTTTCTCCCCCTCTACCTTCTCGTGATGAATTGAGTTTTACCTTTGAGGTTTCATGATTATCACATTGAATACGATTATGGGTTTGAGAACACTTGATGTATGTCTTGCGTGGGATACCCGTGGTGACAATGGGGTGTTCTATTTCACTTGACGTATGTTTTGGCACTCAACTCGCGAATTCCCGAGGTGACATTGGGGTAATCTATGCATAGGGGTTGATGCATGTTTTTGTCCTTGTTTCTCCGATAGGAATCTTGGGGCACTCTTTGAGGTTCTTTGTGTTGGATTGAATATTATGAATCGGAAGTTGTTTGATGCATATCGTATAATTGACCCACGGGTACTTGTGGTGACATTGGAGTATCTACGTGACATTAGGGTTGATTGATGTGTGCCATATGGTGTTATTTTACTATGAACTCTAGGGTTGTTTGTGACACTTATAGGAATAGCTCAATGGATTGATCGGAAAGAATAACTTTGAGGTGGTTTCATACTCTACAAGCAATTTCATCTTATGTTCTCCCTGATAGGAACTTTGGAGTGACTTTTGTCGCACGTTGAGGGATTGTCATATGATCTAATTATGTTATCATTGTTGAGAGAACTTGCACTAGTGAAAGTATGAACCTAGGCCTTGTTTCCAAGCATTGCAATACCGTTTTTTGCTCACTTTTGTTACTTGCTACCTTGCTATTTTTATATTTTTAGATTACAAAAACCTATATCTACTATCCATATTGCGCGTGTATCACCATCTCTTCGCCGAACTAGTGCACCTATACAATTTACCATTGTATTGGGTATGTTCGGGACACAAAAGACTCTTCATTATTTGGTTGTAGGGTTGTTTGAGAGAGACCATCTTCATCCTACGCCTCCCACAGATTGATAAACCTTAGGCCATCCACTTGAGAGAAATTTGCTACTGTCCTACAAAACTCTGTGCTTGGAGGCCCAACACGAGTCTACAAGAAGAAGGTTGCGTAGTAGACATCAACCGGCGACGAGATCTGTCGGAGGGGATTGCGCGTGCGTGACATCCATGGTGACGGGGACGGCTGGGAGGCTTCCATGGCGGCGAAGAATGGCTGGGAAAGATGGACCGGAGCGGGCGGTGGCGGGGCAATAGCGGCCAGGGGGAGCGGGAACGGTCGCGCGGAAATTTCCCTCGCGCCAAATCTCGCTGCGAATAGGGGGCGAGCTCGGGTCGGACTCCCACCCCGTGAATCTAAAGGTTGAGGGCAAACTTTTTTCGTGCCCCACAAATTCTTTTACGGGTCAGAATCATTTGCGGGATTTGATCGGGCATCATTTTCCGCGCGGACCCGTATTTTGACGGTTATTTTGCAGATCGGGGCGTTATACAGGGTCTGCTAGAGATGCTCTTACACTTTTTATTATTTTTATTAACACACACATTCCAGTAAATTGGATAAACAACGTTGGAAGCTAGAATGTAATGTGAACATTTTGGGCAAGCATCTTGGATGAAGGACATCACACTTAGCTAATAAAAAACATAAGATGGATGGAGGAAGAAAACACATATTGAAAATAGTTGTAGGAAATTGTATTAATGTGTTTTCAGCTTGTCTTTTCTGTGCGGGGCGGGGAGCCCCTTGTCTTTTTTTTCTTTTTTTCAGCTTTTATATTTTTAAAAAATAATTCAGGATTTCAGAAAAAGTTGCAAAATTGTTGAATTATTCGTGAGTTCAAAGATTGTTCGTGATTTAAAAAATGTTCAGGAAATGATAAATGCTCACGATTCAAAAAATGTTCCCAAATTCAAAAATAAATGTTTGGCTATTCAGTTTTTCTACAATTTAAAAAATGTTCACAGTATTAAATTTTGAAAAATGTTCACCAATTTCAGAAAAAAAATGTTCACGTTTTCCAGAAAATGTACACAATTTCTAGGAATGTTCGTGAATATGAAATATGTTCATGATTCAGAAAAATGTTCATGAATTTAAAAAATGTCTAGGATTTCAACAAAAATGTTCACGATTTCAAGAAAATATTCATGATTTTGAAAAGATGTTCAATTTTTCCAAAAAAGTGTTCAGAAATTTCTACAAAACTGTTCATCAATTCAAATAAAATGCTCGTGGATTTGTAAAAAATGTTCAGCAATTTGATAAATGTTCCACTTTAGAAAAATGTTCACAATTTGAGAAACATTGTTCACAAATTTGAAACATGGCCGAAAAATAAGAAATATGAAAGGAGAAAAAACATTAAAAGATTTTCGCAAAATAAAAAACAAGAATAAAAAGAAAACAAAAAGGAACAAAAAAAGAAAAAGGAAAAGAAATAAAAAACCGAAAAAACCAGAAAAACCCTGATTCAGAAATGGGCCGGCCCACTGAAACAACATCGTGCAAGGGGGGGTATGCGCTACGTCGCTTCGCAGCGACCTACGCGCTATATAGGAGGTGCGGTACATGAAACTGAAACGTCATTTGTCCAACCTACCAGATACGAGAGTTACACGGCAGTTCGGTTTGGTTTTCGGTTAACCTGGTAGAAACTGAATCTACTGAAGTTAGTTCGGTTATTAGAGATGAAAAGCGAAATTACATATAGCAGCCCCTTTTTGGGTTTCAGCGTCAGTTCGGTGTTCGGTTTGTTGGTTTTTATGTCCATCACTACCTAATACACACATGGAATACAATGGATGGTATTATCGACCTAGAAAACCACTATACATCTTGTATGCTATAAGTGGTGGCTAATCACCGGGCAAGTAAGTTGTGTTGGTCTTTTGGCCGGATATGCAACTTGTTGGTCGGATATGCTCTACATGTTGGTCATCTGACCGGATATGCTTCATGTGTTGGTCATTTGACTGGATATGCAACTTGTTGATAGTGTTTTTTTTTGTAGCCCTCTGGTGTGTGCAACTTATTTTTGAAGTGGGAAAGAGGATGTTCGTCCTCATGCATTGTTGGTTGAAGTTTAATGAGGCACTCAAGTGACAACTATCCATTGTCAACTCCATCAAGACCGCCATCATTGGCACCGAGGAAGAAGCAGGTGATCCAACCGATCCAGCAAAAGAGTCACCCAAAAAAGGTTAGAAGAGGGTTTTAGGTAACAGGTAACGAAGTGGAATGGGGAGAAGGAGAAGCGAGAAGGGGCGGCTACCAAGATGATGGTGAGGTTCGAAAACATCTTGGCGAAGAAGGAGGAGACATGTATCAAGTGCTCCAACATGAAGGAGGAAAAGACGACTAAGAGGTTTAACATCTTAATGGCGGCACTGAGAAGAAGTTCAAGCTCGAAAAGAGCAGGGTTGAGTTCGCGGCCTCTCCAGAGGATACGGAGATGTTGACCATGAATATGGACGAGCTGGATGAGGATGCGTCGATCATTGTGCATGTCGTCTGTGTCAAGATGTTGAAGCGCTTGTCAACTGAGCTGGAGACGACTGAGAAGGAGGTGGGTGCTTTTGTGATCGGGTGCTTGTAAAAACTATGAACATCCGCCCCTGTTTAGTTGTGATTGGGTGCTATGAAAACCGCACTTTAACTTGCTCTAATATTGATATGCACTAAAATTCAAAATGGGCGGATTTGACGAAGATTTGGAGAATATGATTGGATGACAAACTGTCTATGAATGGACAACTATGTCCGTTTTAGATGTTCACAGTAGGGTCCCTGTCGAGGGCTTCAGACCTTTTTTAGCACATGCAGACACTCATACAAATGCATGCACACACTCACACCTATGGACGCACACATGCATACCCCTATGAGCACCTTTGAGAGACTAAGATGTCACATCATCTTGAGATTGATGAAGTCATCATAGACGTCTTCGTAGTCGACGAGAAACCAATTGAACGCACATCATCAAAAGACCTGAAATAAATCCAAAAAATATGAGCATACGTGTCAAATCTTAAACCCTGATAGACTAAATGTCACTCTTGTCCCAACCATCCAACCACATATATTTGTTCGCTGAGAGCATCTACAACGGGACATGGCAAATACGACCCATCAAACGTTCGCGGGTGCGCCCGGGCGTGTCTGCATACACTGGTCGGTCAAGGCTCAAATTTTCCTTCTCACAACCAGATACCTCAATTAGTATACCTCAAATCCAGTCAAACTCATGCAACTACGTAAACGATGCATTACACACACCGTTCGCCTACTACATCACTAACATGACACTGGACTACCAAAATCTGACATGTTTGTCTATGGTGGAGAAGATAATCCCCGGATGCCCTTGTCCTTCCCGGCACCATTACCGCCCTTCTCGCGGTACCGGTCGAAGACGCAGTAGGGATCGAGCCGGATCTGGTCGTCACCGGAGCTGTCCGACCTGTCGATGTCCTCCTTCTCCTCCTTGGGTGTCAGTCTGGCCATGGCGCGTACCGCTCGATTCTGCTATTTGGCGAGGGCGCGCATATTCTTCTGCTGCCTCTTCTTTACAATGCGGGCACGGATGCTTTCTACTCTGCGGTCGCCCGTGTTGTCGTCATGTCGGCAGCGGGACAGGCCTCCACCGCCCTTATCATCTCCTTCCCATGGCGGGCACACCAGTCTCGATGATTGGGAAGCGGAGATTTGAAGGCTCCCGGGCCCGCAATAATCCAGGCCCGGAGGATTCGAGCGCCCGATGTGCCAATGCTATGGAGTCGCGCTGGACAGATCCGACCGTCAGCTGGGCGCTATTCTCCCGGGAGTGACGGGGTGCAAGGCCATTGCCTCCCCCAACCCGCACGGGACGACAACCTAGTCGATGGATCCGAACTGATCGGAGTCAGATCCGCTTCCCGCCATGTCGGAGAAGCCCGAAAATCACCAAACGGGGGTTTGGGTGGCGAAGAGGAGTGGAGTGAAGTGGCTAGGGTTTGATCTGGCGAGTGGATGGGGAGGAATATATGTGGGATCAAATGGGCCAGCGTGGGTCGGGGCCGACGTGGCGGACGCGCCCGAGCGCCCCATATCCACCTCATATTTGATATGAGAGGTGCTGGTCAGTCCGGACGTTTGAGATTCATTTGGAACGCCCATCTGAGTCGCATTTTCGTGACAATGTTCGGCCGTCCGTCGGGACGTTTGAGGCGCCCGGTGTAGATGCTACGAAGGCTTCGGAGGTTAAAAAAGGAAAAAGTCCAAAGCAAACCTTGAACTTGTAGACGGAAGCTAAATCGAGCCCTGAACTTGTAATCTCGAAAATCAGCACACCAAACTCTGTGATCCCGGTCTATTTTAAACTTTGTGGGTGTTTAGCTTTTTCTTTTAAGAAATTGTGGGTGTTTAGCTTTTTTTAGGGGCTAACCAAGTTTTAATTGCTCAAAAACCACATTAAGTGGGATACAAAAAGGATCATGGGGTTCCAGAAACCACAAATGCCTACCCCGATCCAATGAGTGTGCAAACTTGACTAATCTATCGACATCACTATTAGACGCTCTTCCTTCGAAAGTAATATTACAATCGAACCCTACTAAAAGATTCCTAATCTCCGAGATGATTGCTCTGTAGCCTCCATTGCTTGCTGACTTAATATCATTAACTACTTGCTTGGAGTCCGAAACTATAACAAAATCAGTCAATAGTAAATCTTGCGCCAGAGCAAAACCTTCCCTGCATGCAATAGCTTCTAATGTTGCTGCATCAGTTATCCCATGTATCACCAATGCTGAACTGCCCATGAAGTTTCCGTCGTTACTCCTGCACACCGCCGCCGCAGCACCACAGTTGCGGGTCTTGGAAACTGCCGCGTCCACGTGGATTTTAGCATGTCCCGCAGGCGGGGCCTTAGGGCGACGTGCACCAGTCCTCGCCATAGGGTTGTTCTTGACGGGACTCCTCGGAAGAAGCTCCAAATCTGCCAAGAATCTTTGAATGAACTCATGGGTGGCTGAGGGACTCTGGTAGATTTGTTCGTGTATTGCCTTTCTTCGAGCTCACCATATTGCCCACAAAGTAACTGCCAGCCTGATAAAAGCTTCGTGGGATAAAGTGTCAATCATAGAGAAGATCCACTGCTTTGCACTTGGTTCATTTGTTTCACACAGGTGTTCTGCCAACTCGCCATCCACCAACGCCCACACACATCTTGACATATAACACTCCATCATAGAGTGCCTCCAGGAGTCTTGCGCTCCACATAATCCGCATGTATTGAACGTGGCCATGTTCCTATGAGCCTGGACATCCTCGGTGGGTAAAGAGTGTTTCGCTAATCTCCATAAAAACATCCGTATCTTGCTCGGTACAGAAATCTTCCATAAACTTGTCCAGGACTGGGCATCACGATCCGAGCTTGAAGAACCTGCTGCCCCGTCTAGCCACGCCTCCCTTCTGAACTTTTTAGCAACCATCATTCGGTAGGCTGACCTCACAGAGAATCTGCCATTTTTCTCAAAAAACCATGACCAAGAATCTTGTATTTCAGAAGTACACAATGGTATTCGTAGTATAGCAGGGATGTCAATTGGGAGACAGACTTCTTCTAACTTAACAGTATCCCAAACAGCAGAGGTGTGATCAATCAATTCGGACACATATTGAGGTGGGTCATTAGATAATCTACCAAAAGGTCTCATCATTTCTGCCCTGGGTATCCAGTTATCCGATCAGATGTTCGTGCTCGCTCCATTCCCAATAATTCTGATAAGACCCTGTTTTAACATATCCCGGCCATCAATGACAGGCTCGCTGGCATTAGGACGAATCGGGCCGGTCCATTAGCGCATTCGCTCTTGCGCTCGCTTTGATCTGTTTTTTTTTCCTCCTGTAATGATAATAAATTCCTTTTACATTTTCGTAATGACAATAATTGTTTTTAACTACAGGAACCCACTTGTCGTCTGTTAGGAGGGACAAAAAATACTTGCAGAAATAGTGCGCTTCAGAAGAGCCGAACACGGAACCTCGAACTCACAGTGGTCGCACCTAGCAAATAGCCCCAATGGCTGGTGGTCATTATATTTAGCACGCCGTGCATAAGAAAGCAAAGCAGCGTTCATACAATGATACTAAAAAAAGGAACGTTCATTTAATAAAAACATATTTGAAAATTTCGAAACATTTCTTGACAAAAATGTGAACAACTTTATAATACCTAATGTTTTTTAAACGAAAATAATTGATTAAATTGCAAAAACATTTTTAAAAAATGTGACACTATAACATTTTGCCAAATACACATTTTACATTTTCTTAATGACAATATACATTTCATAAAACTATAGGCATATTTTTTACATCGTTTAAATATTTTTAAAATTTTGTTCAGGTTTCAAAATGTGTTCCCATTTTTTCAAATTCTCCGCACTTTACAATTTTGTTCAGGTTTCAAAATTTGTTCCCATGTTTAAAAAAAATTAAGTTTCAAAAAGTTTTTTGCTTTTTCTTTGTGTTTGTTCAAAATTATTCAGAATTTTCAAAAAGTTTTCGCACTTTTAACATTTTCGGAGATTTAAAAAATTGTTTAGTTTCCACTATTTGTTTGCCTTTATAAAAAAAATTACAAACTGCTTTTAACCTTTCGGAGATTACAATATGGTTAAACTGTTCAGCCTCTGATTATATAGCACTAACAGCCATTAGTTTTAGGCTAGCGCACCCCTAAAAAGAAAAGGCTAGCGCAAGCAGTTAACCTGTGTCAGGTTGCAAGTTCGATTCCTCCTTAGTGTTTTTTTTTTGTCGCGCCTTAAAAAAGGAAAGAAACTCACTTCGTGTCTGGTGGACCGGCCCAGTCGCGTCCGCAGTAAAAAAATCCCGGGATTCGACCTGTCACCTCCACAATCCGTGTTTGGAAACGCTCTAAGATTTAAAATAAACAGGGATTAAAAAGTTTAGTGTGCTGATTTCAGGAATTGAAAGTTTAGAAGTTTGATTTAGAGCAGTACTACGCGCCGGCGGACCGGCCAGGGGTTCAGCCGGTCAAGTCCGAACCGTCAGATGCAAACGCTGCTTGCCATCAGATTAGTCTTATCCCTTCGCCAAAAGTCAACTCTCTCCTTCTTCCCCACGAGCGCACTCCTCGCCAGAAGTAAAAAGGGAACGACCCGCAATGGCCAACCTACACGCGCCACCAACTGCACATCTCCCGGCCATGGCCGCAACACCCCTTCACCGTGCCTCTCCCAGCCATGGCTGTAGCACCCCTTCGCCGCGCCTCTCCCAGCCATGGCCGCCTCACCCCTTCGCCGCGCATCTCCCGGCCATGGCTGGGAGAGGCGC
>NC_041386.1:540957966-540975901 GCF_002162155.2 Triticum dicoccoides | reverse complement strand
TCAAGTCCGAACCGTCAGATGCAAACGCTGCTTGCCATCAGATTAGTCTTATCCCTTCGCCAAAAGTCAACTCTCTCCTTCTTCCCCACGAGCGCACTCCTCGCCAGAAGTAAAAAGGGAACGACCCGCAATGGCCAACCTACACGCGCCACCAACTGCACATCTCCCGGCCATGGCCGCAACACCCCTTCGCCGCGCCTCTCCCAGCCATGGCTGTAGCACCCCTTCGCCGCGCCTCTCCCAGCCATGGCCGCCTCACCCCTTTGCCGCGCATCTCCCGGCCATGGCCGCCTCACCCCTTCACTGCGCATCTCCAGGCATGGCCACGGCACCCCTTCACCGTCATGGCAACTTTTGTTGCCTATGGTGGCAGCTTCTTTCACCGGGGTGTTGCAACTTGCAGCATTCAGGTGCATCATCTCGTCGTCCTCGCCGTTGAAGCTACCTGCATGGGTGTACGCTGAGCGCTCCGTCGTTCCCTGTCGTAGCAAATCAGCTCAACGGTGGCAGCTTTTTGTTTGCCGGTTGCAGCAAATCAACTCAACCTCCGTGGTCACCATGGTCACCATGGTCACCGTCGAATAAAAGAAAAGGCTCGTTCGAGCAAATTTGTACACCGGTTCCAGCAAAACTCTTAGATAGTTGTAGCAAAACAAAAGGCATCGCCGCCGTCAAACAACGCCGCCGTGCATGCATGTAGCAAAAAAAGTCGCCGGTGGTAGCAAAAAAAGGATGTGCTTGTAGCAAAAGTGTCGCTGGTTGAGTAGGACAAACTCCAGTAGTAGCATTTTTGGGTGCTGGTTCCAGCAAACCTCCCAGCCGGTTCCAGCAAAAACAGGTCGCGGTTGTAGCAAAAAAAAATATTGACGTCGGACCGCCGCTGTGTATAGTGGTAGCAAATCACGTCGCCCGGTAGTAGCAAAAAACTGCATGGTTTGCAGCACAAAAAACATTGCCCCCCATCGTCGAGGTTGCATCATCTTCGCGGATGATGTGGCAAAAAAATGGTGGAAGCTTTTTGCGATGCCGGTTGAAGCTTTTGTGACACCCCGTCGAAGCTTTTTCTTGTTGGCAGCAGCCAACCCTAGCATCGTCGTTCACTGGTTGAAGCTTTTTACAATGCCGATTGAAGCTTTTTGTGACGCCGGATGTAGCTTTTTGTTGTGGCAATGACCAGTTCCAGCATCTGTCGGTCTTGGTTGAAGCTTTTTGCCGCATCGGTTGTAGCTTTCCAGAACGCCGGTTGCAACATCATGGGGGTGTCCTTTGGTCTGTGCCCCCATAGCAGCTCGTGGCCATCCCTCGTCGTCATCCGCCTGGAGCTCGTAAGCCTTGGGCCCCTAGCCTGTGAGCTCATAGGCCATGGCCTCCTGTCGTAGTACCGCCGGTGCTCGCCCCTGTCACGTGCGGCCATGGCGAAGGGCGCGACCATGGCGAAGGGCGCAGCCATGGCGATGCTGCAATCCCGTAGGAGAGAGAAGAAAGTAACGAGAGGAAGAAGGGAATCGGTCGCGAGAGAAGAAAAAAAAGGGAACGGTTGGTCATGGGCCCAGGAGATTAGTCAACTATTCGAGGTGCGCTGGGCTGAGGATCTGCGTGGATCGAATGCATGCTGTGTGACCGGCGGAATGTTCGGCCGGCGTGCCGTTCCCAAACATTTACCTTTGATTTAGGTTTGGTCTACAAATTCAAGGTTGATTTTGAACTTTTTTCTTAAAAAGAAGGCTTCGGAGGTGTGACAGCGTTTGTCCGCGAGCTCCACTCTCCAGCGCGCACGTCACCATCTCCCCAATTCTACAGAGAAGGGCACCGCAAAAAAAAAGGTGGGGTGGAAGAAAATCTCGCCGCTTTCCCTTTTTTATTTCGCGCGCGCCATAACGCTGGCGGCGGAGCTTTGACCTCGCCTCGCCGGAGGATAATCCCCTCACCGTCCCTCCTGTCCTAAAACGCGCCCTAATCCCGGGCGGAGAGGATCTCAGCCGGCGCGCCTCTCCATTTCTTCCTCTCGTTCGCTCCGCGCCGGCGGTGGGTGTGACCTCCCAGTAGCACCGCAGCGATGTCATCGGCGGCGGGAACACCATCGGACGGCGGAGGGGATAGGCCGTGGCAGTCATACCACACCGCCTACACCAACGCCAAAGCTGGTAAAACTGCATTTCCCCTCTTTCCTGGCTTAAGATTGCGCCGGTAGGGTTTGAGGCATTCAGCATGTAGTACAAAGTGGCATTGGTATTTATTCTCTTATTACATTGCATTAGGAATGGAGGGAGTTGACAAAGAGAAGGTGCAGAAGGTGATCTATGAAATGAGCAAGGGTTCTAAGTATTTCGAAAATGAGCAGAAGAAGGAGGCGATTACCAAACTTAAAATTGAGCATCTGCGCGCACAGTGTGCAAAGTTAACCGATAATGACATATCACATTTTCAGAAGGTACGAGGCAGCAATTTTTTGGTGCTAACCTTTGTTTGCTGGTTGTTATTTTGTGATACATCTTGCTCAAATACCGATCTGTACTGCGCTAGTATTATGCTCCACCGTCTGTGTATTTATGCTTGTTCCCCCCAACCTAGTTGGTGAACAATTGATCATAAACCTCAACTAAAATGCAGCATGCTGTTTGATTATTGTAGTGTACTATCGAATGATCAATTCACCAACATTTACTTCTGTACCTGTGCTCTCTAGAGATGTTCATGTCTGCAATGCCGAATTGATGATCTTGCCCTCTTCTGAGTTGGTTTGATGATTTTGACCTGATCTGAGTTGTTTGGTTAATGATCTTAATCTGATTTGGGCTGTGGTCCGGGGCATGTTAACTTTAGCATCGCAGCAATGTAAAGTTTGTATTGACACCAGTTTGATAAATTAGTATGTTTTAATAGTTTATGTAGCATGGCGCGTTTCAACTCATCTGATCTTGTTTTGCTCTTTTATGCCGTCATGCCTATGCGCTGACACAATTTCAGGTTGCTGAAAAGAAAATTTTGGAGTTGGAAGCTTCACGGGATCTTTCAAAGATATGGCTCCACACTGACATGGACGCCTTCTATGCTGCTGTTGAGACATTGGAAAATCCATCCTTGAAGGGAAAACCTTTGGCAGTAGGTAGCATGTCTATGATAGCTACCGCCAGTTATGAGGTTAGCATACAAGGTTCCTGACATTTGTCATTTCTTTTAATCTCTAAATATTATTAGTTAGTGATAATGTGCTCCATAATCTGTTCCCTTTCCTGTGGAAGTATGGTTGATGAACTATCAAATGCTAATCACCTTAAACTGGACTATCCGAAATGGGCTTGGCTATTTTGTTTGTTTGCCAAAACTACAAACAATGTTCCCTGTTGTCTGGTGTATGGTGTAATTAATTGAATCATGCAGGCGCGGAAATTTGGCGTTCGTGCAGCGATGCCTGGTTTTATTGGATGTAAACTGTGTCCTGACTTGGTTTTTGTCCGTCCAAATTTTGAGAGATACAGTCATTATAGTGGATTGGCAAGAAAAGGTTTGCAACGTGATGCTCATTTGGAAACCTTTAAACATATATGCTATATAGCTGAGCAGAACTCATTATTGAAGTATTGGTTGCCTTAGTTTTCCAGAGGTATGATCCCAACTTCTTTGCAACGAGTCTAGATGAAGCATACCTTGATATTACAGAAGTCTGCATCGAGAGAGGCATTACAGGCGAGGAGGTAAGCTTAAGCTTTACCAGTAACCACAATTCTCCTGGCTTAACAAGTGCATATGGTGATATGGCTTGATTTACCCTTCATGGTTTAAAATATTTTCTCAACATGCTAGTACTACAATATTGTAAGCTTGCTGCTCACATCGCTTTTGTTTCATTTACAGGTTGCTTCTGAGCTTAGGGATGCCGTTCACCAAGAAACTGGTCTAACATGTAGTGCTGGAGTTGCTCCAAACCGCATGATTGCAAAGGTCAGAGCCTGAAGTCCTTTTCTAATTATTTTTTCTCAACTTCGATTCCTCAAGGTAATGTACTGGTCATATTACGTGTTTGTTTTCCGCCTGCCTTTGTTTGGATGTCACATTGGGTTTAAATTAAAGTAATAATCTCAGACTTACTGAACGGTACTGGCAAGTAGTAGTTCACTTTCAATAGCCATTATGGATCGCACCTGGAAAGGCTGTTTGCCACACATGGCTGGAGATTTTTAGGCTATACATCATCATCTTTACTCATCTTAAATCTAATTATGCCCTTATAATTGTTCTGAAATCTCTTTGCTAGGTTTGCTCTGATATTAACAAGCCTAATGGACAATTTATTCTGCCAAATGACCGGGATGCTGTCACGACATTTGTATCTACATTACCTATAAGAAAGGTACTTTATAGCAAGAAGGGTTCATGTTTGTTATGGTAGTGTTCTTTTAGCCCATTATTCTTTTCATATCATATTTCACAATTTTACCTTGGTTAGGCTATGACATACTCCATTGTATGCAGATAGGTGGTATAGGTAAGGTAACAGAACAGATGTTACACCAGGTTCTTAGCATCAGTACATGCCAGGAGATGCTACAAAAGGCTGCTTTCTTATGTGCTCTTTTTTCTGAAGGCTCAACAGGTCCCAATGTTAATTACACTTTTAATTGTTCTATTTCAAGCTTTCAGGAAGCTATATTATATCTATCCAGATCACGATACCAGAAATCAAGGTTCTGAAACTCAGACATTGTCATCTGCTTACTAGATATGATCATTTTAATATTCTTCAGATTTCTTTCTTTCGGTTGGCCTTGGATTGGGAGGCACAGAAACTCCTGAGCATAGGCTAAGAAAAAGTATGAGTTGCGAGCGAACTTTCTCTGCAACAAACGATTCTCGTTTGCTTTTCGAGAAGTTAGGTAAACATTCTTATTCTTTAATTAGTATTTGTTGTGCATTTGAATTAGTGAAGCTAGTTTGACAATTTCACATATTACCATCACATACCCAGACACCTTTGGTACTTACGTATTTGTTCTAGATTTGGTACAGAACATCTCTTTCTATATAAGAGCAATATCTTCAAATACTATGTTATTTCAATGGTTATATATGCAGTGCCAAATCTTCTGCTAGAAATAGCATACTTATGGTTCATTCTGGGTATATTTATAAGCACCTTGACAGGGTCACTTGGATGATATGTTTAATTTCCTTGAGGAAAAAGGCATACCTTATCTCCTTGGAACTCTCCAGTTCGTTCAGTTTCAACCCTAAACTCAATTGTATAGTATGTACCGTTTATTTTCATTAATGACTGATCACGTAAAAGAATAAGCATCACTGTAACATTTCTTCTTTGCTGCTATATCATGCTAAAAAAATAGAGCAGTTGTCACGACTTGGGGAAAGATTAATAACAATACTGTTTTGTTTTATTTTGTGATGCCTAGAAGTACCAGTATCATAAAAAACAATCTGCGTGTGAATAAACCCTTTAGAGACATTAAAATATATGGCTTTTCATGTGCCACTGATGTGAGCTTGCTAACATCTTTTCAATGCACGGCTCACAAAATGATTGTTTATTTTCAGATAACCTCGCCGAAAATTTAGCTGATGACATGCAAAAGGAGTGTTTGAAGGGAAGAACGCTAACACTCAAACTAAAGACTGCAGCTTTTGAGGTTCTGATCTCCTATGTGTATAAAATTGACTAGTTATTGGTAATTATTGCACCGAGATTGCCAAGAGAGATGGTTTGTTTCATGGCTCACTAGAGTAATGAACCATCTAAACCAGGTTAGGACGAGAGCAGCAACTGCACAAAACTACATGAGCTCGAAGGAAGACATCCTGATCTACGCTAAGAAGTTGCTTAAGGCTGAAATGCCTCTTTCTTTGAGATTGATGGGTAGGTGTGAGCATCTAAAATATTTCTTTGTTTCAAGTTTGATGATTACTACTCCCTCCGTTCCAAAATAGATGACTCAACTTTGTACTAACTTTAGTACAAAGTTAGGACAAAGTTGGGTCATCTATTTTGGAACGGGGGGAGTAGTTGGCTGGAACCTGTATCGGTTTCTTTTTGAACTTCTGATATGACTTGAAAGCTCGGATCACAATCACCTGTACCTGAATCTCATTGCCACTGAAGTATTCACTACAAATTTACACAGTTTGGGTCATCCTCCTCAAGTTGGTCTGGTTGCTTTGATAACCAGGAGCAATAGGGCATGTGGTTCTGGCTTGGTGATGTTTCATTACCTTGGCAGTTGATATTTTGTATCTCCATGTTTTGATATAATCTGTTTTATGCCAATCGTATTGCATTATTTATACTTGATGTTTCTTTTGTCTTGCTGCTCAGGGAAGTCAATCTAACTGTCATGCTAATACACTTTTACAGGGTTGCGGATGTCTCACTTCAGTGGTGAGAAGGATGATTCAACTAGCCCAACACAAAAGACACTAGATCGATTTTTTCAGTCCTCGGATATTAACTCAAATACCAATGGAACGAATGGTGCAAGTTGCATTGATGTCTCAGGAGGGCATAACGATTGTAATGATGCGGCAACGAAGGATGAGTCGATACATGATGCAGAGAAAGATGTCTCCATAGATCAGCAGTCCTCACATGATGATAACTCATCTGTTCCAGAAGGAGCGAGCTCGGTTAATTATGATAACGAGGCCGCCTCAAGTAGTTGGAAGGTGTGTGTCTCAACCTCTCAACTGAAATTTGTTCAACGTTTTTGCAGCCAAGAGAAAGCGTACATGCCCCACACCATCCATTTCCTCTACAGATTGGTCACAAATGCTTGATGATAGAAACAATCAAACTCGGTTCTTCATGCAGGTTACACAGACCGAGAAGTTTGACGAGTTGGGCGACTTGACCAGCTCCAGAGCTTGTGCTTCGTCGAGTAAACCTGGTCAGCATTTCTGGGTAGATGGCTATATTTGCTCCCTCTGCGGATTTGAGCTACCTCCATGTTTTGAGGAGGAAAGGCAAGAACATTCGGATTTCCACTTGGCTGAAATGTTGCAACAGGAAGAGGCGGTAGACAACACAGCCCGCCTCTCGAAGGAAAGGTATTTGTCTGCTGCCATATGCTTAACAGTTATGTTGTTGCCTATTGCTTTTGTGCTTCTGCCACCGGGGTTTTTCCATATATGCCTATTTTGACTCCAATTCCCATAATTATTAAAAAGAACAGTTCGCTTGAATGGAGAGTTCATTGAAACAGACTATTAGCTTTTTATGTTGCATTATTATTCCGCCTTTTAGAGAAGAGATGAACAGGATGTAACATAACTTGGTCTCCGTTATCCTGTTCCATATTCGGCAGGTTGGCCGAACGGCCATGCTCTACTACTACCACACCCACGCCCAAGAAGAAACTCAAGTCCTCCAAAGAGGGAAAACATATACCTATTGATTCTTTCTTCCTCAAGTGTAACAAGAAGTTGTAAGATATCAGAGCCACAAGTTTTGTAGGCAACACTGTAGTGACATGTTGTGAACCCAGACACCCAGTTATAGACTGTTGTACATGTATTAATATTATTTTTCCGTTGTTGAGAATAATATGTAAATATTGCCTCGGCATCTGAGTTAATCGTCGCGAAAGAGCCGGCTTGCCCAGAAGGGAAATGGAGTTCCAGGGGTAGATTGGATGAAAATAATGATTTCGTGCAACTATTTGGACATGATACCCGGTGATTTGGTTGTGCTCTTTCATGTGAAATTCAAATTCCCCTGATGCATCTGAGTCAGTACAGAAATTCTAACCTCTAAACCTAACAAATCGAATGAACAATGGATGATTTTTCAGGTGAAAGAAATATCTTGCTAGTCTGGCAAATATCTGTGTCAAATGCTGGAGACACGTAAAACGAAGATATCAGAAAGATGCACGGCGGCCTCCTTGCTCGGCCCCCTCAGCTCGCCCCCTTCTCCGGCGCCGCGTCACCGCCAGCTGCTCTCCCCTGCCGTCGGACCCCATGGGCGCGCCCGGGTCTAGGCGTGTCGACGGCGACGCCCCGGCGGCCGTGTCGCCGGAATCCCTGCGGCGCGGCGAAGACGGAGAGGCCCGACCGCCGCGGCTTCCGCTTCGCCGCCGCCGGCCAGCTCTCCAGCTCCAGTCCACCCCAACGTGTACGACCCCCTCCCCCTCCCTACCTCGTCAGATAGATTATTGCCTTGCGCTTGAAATCGGAGCTCACGGAACAATCCATGCCCTCAGCTTGGCTGACCAAAAATCCTAGACTTGGATGCTTCTCTAGTTGCAACTTTGTTCTAAGTTCTATCATCTCATTTGGACAAGTGCAGTGTAATTGAGCTACTTCGTCATACTAACTTAACCGGCACGAATGCTGTATATGTACTGCAGGAGAAGCTGCAGGTTGCTGCAGCCGCATCGAAAGCCGCCGTGCAGCTACAAAATGGTAACGACCACACAAAGATTCAGTAGCTTTATCACATAGCTTGGGCCTCAAGTTGTGCCGCACTTTGTTCTTATTTGAATGCAGCCTGGGACGCTGCTAGAGTGCTACTAGTATCTTCTAAGCGTGTTGCCCCAAACATATGTGCTCAGGTCTTTCACTTCAGAGCAGTCAATACGTCGTCCCTGAAGATGTTAGAGCGGCAGGGTTTCAGATCGACGCCGATGAACTGACATCCATTGTCGAAAGCCGTGACACGGAAAGGCTGACCGAGCACGGTCAGTTAGATGGGATCGCCGACAAGCTAGCGACGTCGTTGACCGATGGGATAAGCATGCGCGAGGACCTCTTGGTGCAGAGGGAGCAAATATATGGTGTAAACAAGTTCGCTGAGAGCGAGCCTCGCAGCTTCTGGGAGTTTGTATGGGACGCCCTGCAAGATACTACCCTGATAATCCTTGCTGCATGTGCTTTTGTCTCTTTGACTGTCGGCATCGCCACCGAAGGCTGGCCGAACGGCTCCCATGATGGCATCGGAATCTTCGCGAGTATCATCCTGGTTGTTTCTGTTACCGCGACGAGTGACTACCAGCAGTCTTTGCAATTCAGGGACCTGGACAAAGAGAAGAGGAAAATTCTTGTTCAGGTTACAAGGGACGGGTTCAGGCAAAGGATATTGATAGATGATCTTCTTCCCGGTGATGTTGTCCATCTAGCTGTTGGAGATCAGGTTCCTGCAGATGGCGTCTTTGTTTCTGGGTTTTCTCTGTTGCTGGATGAGTCCAGTCTAACTGGAGAGAGTGAGCCTGTCGATGTAAATGAAGACAAGCCTTTTCTTTCATCAGGGACCAAAGTCCTAGATGGGTCTGGCCAAATGCTGGTTACATCGGTCGGGATGCGGACACAATGGGGAAAGCTAATGGCTGCTCTCACTGAAGGTGGGAATGATGAAACTCCGCTTCAGGTTAAACTTAGTGGAGTTGCAAATATTATCGGTAAAATCGGCCTGTTTTTTGCTGTGTTAACTTTCGTTGTCCTCTCCCAAGAATTAATTGGCCAGAAATATCATGATGGGCTTCTTTTGAGCTGGTCAGGAGACGATGTTTTAGAGATATTGAATCATTTTGCTGTCGCGGTTACAATTGTTGTCGTTGCTGTGCCTGAGGGGTTGCCATTGGCAGTCACACTGAGCCTCGCCTATGCAATGGAGAAGATGATGAATGATAAGGCACTGGTCCGGCAATTGGCTGCCTGCGAAACTATGGGATCAGCCACAGTCATTTGCAGTGACAAGACAGGAACACTAACGTCCAATCGCATGACTGTTGTTAAGGCCTGCATCTGTGGGAACACCGTGGAAGTTAGCGATCCGCTGATTCCTTCTAGTTTGTCTTCAGAACTCCCAGAAGTTGCAGTAGAAACTCTTCTAGAATCCATACTCACCAACACTGGTGGTGAAGTCGTGGTAGACCAAAATGGAAAGCAAGATATAATTGGTACTCCTACCGAGACAGCTTTGTTGGAATTTGCACTGTCATTAGGTGGAAACTACAAACAAAAACGGCAGGAAACTAAGATTGTTAAGGTGGAGCCTTTTAATTCAGTAAAAAAGAGGATGACTGTTATTCTTGAGCTTCCAGGAGGAGGATACCGTGCACATTGTAAGGGTGCTACAGAAATAGTATTGGCTGCCTGTGATAAGTTCATAGACGGCAGCGGCAGTGTTGTTCCCCTTGACAAGAAAACTGCCAACATGCTCAATGATATCATCGAGACCTTTTCTAGCGAAGCACTTCGTACACTATGCCTTGCTTACAGGGGATTGGAAGATGGCTCTACTCAAGAGGAAATACCACTGCAAGGATACACATTCATTGGCATTGTTGGTATTAAAGATCCTGTGCGTCCGGGTGTCAGGGAGTCTGTGGCAAGTTGCCGGTCTGCTGGCATTGCGGTTAAAATGGTTACAGGGGACAATATTAATACAGCAAAGGCAATTGCTCGTGAATGTGGTATACTTACTGATGGCGGTCTTGCCATTGAAGGTGCTGAGTTCAGAGAGAAAACACCCAAAGAACTCCTTGAGCTGATTCCCAAAATGCAGGTTTGTCATGCCTCTGTTTTATCTTGGCTTTGCAAGTGTCTATCCATCTAGTGAATTCTCATGTGCCAGTCTTGTGCAACTAAAGGTGCTAGCCCGATCGTCGCCACTTGATAAGCTTGCACTTGTGAAGCACTTGCGCACAACTTCCAATGAAGTTGTTGCTGTGACTGGTGATGGCACTAATGATGCACCTGCGCTGCGTGAGGCGGATATTGGACTTGCCATGGGCGTTGCAGGGACTGAGGTAATAACACCACTGAGTGATGCATACATAGCCTTGAAATGTCGTGGATTATACTATACATTTCTCCGGTTTTATATGAAGTTATGAAGGGATGTTTGGCTTTGAGATGTAGTGGAACTGTGGGGTGTGGATTATTCCTAGGACTATAACTATATACATGGTTTGACTTGCTATTGTTCTGTGGTTTGTCAATATTATTTGCTGGTGAATCTAGAAACCAAATTAAAATATTTATCTGGTTCCTGGGTAGTGGGACTATGGGAGGCTCCATTGTAGAAGATTATAACTTATGTGTTCTGCATAATCTGAATTTCTGTTGTTGGTAGAGCCTTTTCTAAGTTTTTGGCAGGCATTTGCCCTGTAATTTTTTCTTTAAATTGCTCTATGCATTTACGCAGGTGGCGAAAGAGAGCGCTGATGTTGTGATTCTGGATGACAACTTCTCCACGATTGTTACTGTTGCGAAATGGGGACGCTCTGTTTACGTCAACATCCAAAAGTTTGTGCAGTTCCAGTTGACTGTTAATATTGTTGCATTACTAGTCAACTTCTCCTCCGCGTGCTTTACAGGTATATCCTACTCATGATATTGTTGGTTTCAACACGTCTCCCATCTCACGGTCTACTATGTAATCTCATGCCAGGAGATGCGCCGCTGACAGCTGTTCAACTTCTCTGGGTCAACATGATCATGGACACCCTAGGTGCGCTGGCACTTGCCACCGAACCGCCTAACGATAATTTGATGGAGAAAGCACCGGTGGGAAGGACAGGGAAGTTCATCACAAACATAATGTGGAGGAATATTCTGGGGCAGTCGTTGTACCAATTCACCGTCCTCTGGTATCTACAAAGTCAAGGGAGATATGTGTTTGGGCTTGAAGGCTCCGAGGCTGATACTGTCCTAAATACAATCATATTCAACACCTTCGTCTTCTGCCAGGTATGTCGGCTCTCGTAAAATGCTCTCCTCTTTCACCATCGTTTCTTCTAAAGTACTATTCCCTCCATTCGGAAATAAATGACGTGGCTTTAGTTCAAATTTGAACTAAAACGTAAAACCACGTCACTTATTTCCGAACGGAGGGAGTAGAACGAGATAGAGTGGAAGGAAATCGTGTCGTATGGGTTGAATATTATCATTAAAACAGTGAAGAGAGAAGGTAGCATGGTGATAGTTATAATTGTTATTTGAGCTGAAGTGCCAAGCGAAGTGGATAATTTCTTGCAGAGGATTAATACGATGTGATTTCTTGGTTTTGGGATCTCTGTTTTATTTTTACCGTGTTCAAGCGGAATCAAACAATTTGTTAGTATTTTTTTTGTGCTTCATGGCTCCGTTTTTTGATCTGCATCTCCGTAGGTGTTCAATGAGGTCACCTCAAGGGAGATGGAGGAGATCAATGTTCTGAAGGGAATGTCGGAGAACTCTATTTTCGTGGGCGTTCTCACCGGCACTGTTGTCTTCCAGTTCATCCTGGTCCAGTTCCTGGGCGACTTTGCCAACACCACCCCGCTGACCCAGCTCCAGTGGCTCATCTGCATCCTCTTTGGCTTCCTTGGAATGCCTATTGCCGCCATGATCAAGCTCATTTCTGTAGAACCTCGTGAAGAACAGGACGGTTATGGAAAGTTGTAGACTACAGCAAAAGATCAACAATCTAGAGTCAAAGATCAACACCATACCACGAAGAAACATGACTCAATGCCACTTCCTGCATGCCCCAGATCAGACATGCAGTGCAGATTAACCAGCTGTCTTTGAAAACCAAGGCAAATGGTAAATTACCCAGCACAATAACTTCGTACAAGTATGGCACGCTAACTTCGTAGTACAAGGTTTCAATGTAGGGTGTAGACATCCCGAGATTATACATATGTAATACTATTGTTACACCAATGATTACAGTGATTCATTCAATGTTAAAAGAAGTTGATTTGTTCCAACAAATCAGCAGCTTAATGCTCATACAGTACATATCAGGTGTTCTAGAAACATATGGGTTGCCCTTTACTGATGGCGCAGCTATTTGATTTGTGCAATTAACGATTTCTGTCATGTAGATACCATACACAGCTGCAACAAAATACTTTGCCTATAACGCACTGCATGGCGCCTTCCCAAACTGCGGCGAAGTGAAAGGATAGCTGGGTCTCGAATCAAGAAACCAACTGCCATATATCTACATGCCAGGGCAACTGCCATATATCAACGTACTCCCTCTGTTCCGAATTACTTGTCGCAGGTATGGATGTATCTAGATATATTTTAGTTCTAGATACATCCATTTCTGCGACGAGTAATTTAGAACGGAGGGAGTACTTGCCAGGTTAACTAACTTCCCCGTCACCAGTCAGCTAGTCTGACTGCATGCATCATAGGGGAGTACTGACTGTATCAATATTTTTGCGCTCTCCAGCTTCTGCATTGAACCTTCATCATCGACAAGGCCCTCCCTGCAATGCCTGTCGATCTCAAAGAAGTTCTCGCGCAGAGAATCATGAGTGAGCCGCAGGTTCTCAGAGGCTGACAAGCTGCTGCTGCTCGCAAGCAGCTTGTCACAAACAAAGCGTGCCAAGCCTAAGACAATGCCGTGCTCCGCTCTCTGCAGCGCCAACTGAAGGTTGGAAAGCAAAATGCCACCGAAGGAATCCAGGATCTTAGGGCTTCCTTTATTCAGCAGGTTCACCATCAATTCTGCTAGCTTTTTGGATGACGGTGACTCCTCGTGCTCGTTGCCCTGCTCACTCTGATCATCCTCCCTAGGTTCTTCCGCCTCAAGTAGCTCATTCTTGGCCAGAGCAGCAACCCACAACGGTAATTCAGCGTCACCCAAGTTGCACATCTTGGTAGCCATCTCACTTTCTGGCCCAATCAACCAGCGGCATCCAAGACCCAATATCAGGACTGGCAGCCACTGTTTTACAGCAGAAACTAGTGTGAGAGCATATCTCGGGCCTGCAAAGGATTCTACAGCAGGTACAAGATCAAGAAGATTATTGGCAAGGAGGAAGGCCTCCTCTGGGGGACTCGCTGACTCGGTTGAGCTTGCTAGCACCAAATGAAGCAGCTTGGCTGCGTAAGTGAAGGAGCTTCGTGTAAGGATCAGTATGTCTTTCAGATCATCCCCATTGAAAGATGAGACCACACTGTGCCTTTTCATGGCTGACACTGCATATTTTGTGTAAGATGATGCAAATCCGACACATCTTACTTTACTCTCATTGACCAGCTTGATGGTTGTCGTATCGACAATGAACTTAAGAATTGAAGTACCAAGCATAATCACATTTATTGTGCATTCCACTGGATTTCCTGCACAAGATGCATCACTTACTTATTTATGAGGTAATAAGAAAAATTATGCAGGATTTTTTTGACCGAGAAATTATGCAGCATTGATACAATTTGCACAGATAACGATGATTTTAAACATGAAATTTGTATTTACACTCTTTGCATGCTATCAGAACATCAGATACTCACTTGAGTTGATGAATAAACAATCAATTTAAAGAGGATTACCACATAAAGAGCTTGTATGGGTTTTGTGAAGACATACCTTCAGGGGTGACATGCTGCTGATGTTTATGTTCTGCAGATTCCTTATTCTTGTTCAATGTTGAAGTTGAGTTGGTGGAAACAGTAACAGATCCATTTACAAATCTATCATAGCATCTCAGCAGATGGTCCAGTGACTGGTTGACAATTGTCGACTGACACAAGATGAAATTTACAATGAGACTAGCAAAATATTCAATACAAATACTGAATAATATTCACACAGATCTATGGAAAGCTATCTAAGATAACAGTGTGCAATCAACGAATCTTAGATTTGTTCCTATTGATGCATAACCAGATAAGTACGGTTTAACAACAAGATAACAGGTGTGGTGGCACTGCGTAAATCGACTCACCTCAGAGCAGCTCATATCCGTTTGATCAACATCCTGAAGAGCACTATATGTAGCCAAACTCAAATAAGCCAACACTGGACTGAGGTCTAGAGATTCAAAATGTAGGCACTGCTCAATGTACACTTGAGAAATGACCTTCAGAGAAGAAAATGCAATTTCTGCATAAGATTGCACAAAAGCAGCTCTCATCTCCTCAGCTTTTAGTATTTCATTAAGCTGCCATGCTGCTCCCCCTACAGCAGCAAGTTCTTCATTATTCAGGATTACTGGTGTGGATGACCTATTTCCAACCACATCGTCAGACCTTGCTGGCGTTTTCTTAAGCGACTTCCCTTTCTTCCTCTTTGTAGATGCAACAGGGCATGATGGAGGTTCGAGTCCATAAATCCCAGAAAAATAAGAGGCTTTAGATTGCAAAATATTAGTCAATTCTTCAAACATTTCATCAGAACGGCCACTCAAATGTACCAACTTATGCGCTGCCAACAATGCTTCTTGACATTCTTCCTGCTTGGAAGTCACCGCAGCATTCACAACTATATTCATGCATTCGATATGTAACACACATAGATCATCAGGTGATACCACTGGCACCATGCTGAGAAGAGCAGCCTGGGCACCATCAGAAACTGCAGTTTTAAAGAGCAGCTTCAGTTTAGCATTTGCAAAGCACTCTCTCAAAGCAACCAAATTAGAGCCCTCGTCAGATAAGCTTTTTATTAGTTTGGCGGAAGCAACAACAAGACCATCAGTCTGCTCTGAATTCAATCCTGATGGTGACAATGCCCGACTAATAGAGACTTTAATAAGCCCAACAAGACGCTGCGAGGATGATCCTTCGGACAGAGCAAATTCACAAAACCTTGCCCCAGCTGCTGGCGATCTCTTTATGAGTGCAATGCAGCGATCACATGCTTCTTTTAAAGGCAACTTAGATGGAAAGTAAGAAGGAATGAGAAGCTTTGTGATTTTTTTAGCAACACGGGGATGATCATCTGCAAGTGAAGACAATAGAGTACCCAAACCAACAACCTGAACAGAAAAGTGTGTATTAAACTCCTACCCAGAAATATCCAAATATACGCTAGCCTATTTGCTCAAATTGAAAGTTCTGTAAATGCAAAGGTCAGCTAGGTTACAGTGTAAATCAAGATATGCATGCAATAACTATGTACCATACCTTATTGTATTGGAAAGATCGAAGATCACGAATAGTTAACAGGAGATCTACAGCAGCAGCTCTGACAGATAAAGCAGGATCAGAAACCATATCGCTTAATCTTGGAAGTAGCACTTTCAGTATGTCATGACTTTGTGGATTGTCAAGCAAGTATATCAGGCCATTCAGTGTTGATAGACGAACTTCATTGCAAGAATCTTTGGACATGTCATCAACAATTTTACTCAAATTTTTTGAAATGGTTGGCGATGGAATAACTTCCCAAAACTGGTTAAGAATACGGCAAATTCCTTCAACTGCGACTGCCCGTATTTCTGGGCAGTCATCTATGAGAAGTTTGTCTAGCAGGAAGAACTGCTTCTCTAACAGAGGATCATTGACATCCTTTGTCACATCTGGGTCTTCGAGGGGAAATAAATCCAGTAGAAGATGTAAAGCATTATGGCGAACATTAGAGTTCGCAACCTGCCACAAAGTAGACACTTGAGATAGCCATAAGGATGTCTAACTTAAAGTGTTCCATACCTACTATTTCTTGACAAATACATGTTAAAAGTGAAACATGAAAAGTGATTACAACTTCCTGAGTACAAACTAAACTTCAAGTAATCCATTGAATTCAGTAAACTTGGCCATTGTTCTAAAAAAATTATAGGTTGTAATGTTTCTCTCATACCTAGAGCATAAACAGTGATGACCGACTATGCAGCTTTGGGAATGTGGATGGGTTATTTGAAAGCAACAGTATACATGACATCCTACCTATATAGAATCACTCAATACTGTTCAGTATGCATTAATCAAATGTTGATATGCGATTATGCATTGCTATTTTAGACATGAATAAATTCCAGTAGACAAACTGTTACCTAGAGTATCACAGTACCGACCAATCTCATTTTGTCCAGAAACCTGATCTTTGTGTAGACTTTCCCTTGTGGGAAGATTAACAAGCTAACATGAGATACAAACACTAAGAGGCTAAGGTATCATGTGGAGAAGTCGTGTGAAATTGTGGACGCTTTTGAAGTTTACAGTCATGTGACGAGTTAAACCTTTTTGTTTGTTTGTTATGGCAGTTAGCAGCGAGTACTTTGAAGCTCTGTTAGCTACTGGTTTTGTTATTGTAGCAGCATGCATGTGTGTGAGAATAACACTACTAGGACCAGGCATTTTAGCAGAGCCCGCCGTCTGACATTCTTAAACCTTCCCTAAGCGAAACATTGTACTATCATAATTCATCAACAAATCACTTGAATTGTGATTTCATCAACAGCAGAGCAAGCATTTTTCAAGTCAGTTATATATACTCGCTTCCCTCTGGTACAAATTTGCATCAACACTAGCCAACATATAGTTCTACCACCCATCAGAGAAGTGCAAGGCAATGCACGTACCTGCAATGACCGGAACAGCACAGGCTCGGACAGCCTGAAGACCAACTTTTCAACTCCAGCCACCGCCTTCTGCTCGACGAAAGCCCACAGTATCCTCCTGGCAGCCCTGGCCACCTCCTTGTCAGCGGCATGTACTGCTGCCTCAACCATCCCCTGCAGAAACCCATCCCCGATCTCCCCTCTGACCCACCCTGCGTCCTTCCAGGCTCTGAACACCACCTCGCCGTAGGCGACCACGGCCGCCCGCCTCCCTCGCATCATCCCCACCTGGGCCCTTATGAGCTCCAGCCCCTCCCTGGCGAGCCCCTCGCTGACCCCGAGCACCAGCGCCAGGAGCTTCCTCCCTTCCTCGGCCTTGAGGAAGTGGGGCGACACGAAGCAGCGCAGCAGGAGCAACTTGAAGTCCGAGATGCTCTCGTCGGTGTAGTCGAGCAGAGGCAGCGCCTCGCGGAGGGCGAAGAGGCGGCGGAGGAGCGGCCTGGCGTTGGAGCCGGAGGTGAGCGCCTGGGAGAAGAGGTAAGGCAGGGTCTGGGCGACGAGCGCGTCGCGCCCTGGAGCCCCGGCGCGCCACGCGAGCTCGAAGCAGGAAGCGGCGAGCGCGGCGACGGGAGGGTCCTCGGTGGCGAGGACCGCGAGGCGGTCGTGCAGGAGCGCGAGCGGGCGGAGGAGGTCGTCCCATCGCG
>NC_041386.1:540926502-540957618 GCF_002162155.2 Triticum dicoccoides | reverse complement strand
TGAGAGCTGCGGCGGCGGCGGGGGCGGGGAGGAGGGTGGCGGCCAGGGCGAGGAGGTCGGCGGAGGAGGAGGGGGCAGGCCCGTCGTCGCCGGCTGCGGGGGCGGTGCGGCAGCGGCGGCGCGCGGGCGGCATTGCGGGTGTGGGGTGAGATTTTCTGGCGGGGTTCGAAATGGGGAACGGAGGGAGATCGACGGATTTGCGGAATTTTTAGGAGGGAGAGAGCCAAAGGGAGGCGGCGACGGGGACTGAATTTGGAGGCGGAGGTGCGATTGGGGATCCGCCAAAAGAATCGGAATTCGCTCGCGGCGGCAAAATGTCTCTGAAACGCACAGGGGCGCGAGCGAACGAGATGGGCCGGCCCATTCAGCGGATAGAACGTGCTACAGGACCTTGGGGCCCAGTCCTTTCCGCCGATTCTTTCAGATCAGACTTCCTCCCAAACTCTGCCAGAATCTTGAACGCATATCTTTTTTCAAGAATCCTACTCCTCCGTAAACTAATATAAAAGCGTTTGAATCACTGCTTTAGTGATCTAAACACTCTTATATTTCTTTACAGAAGGAGTAGTTGTTTATCTTCAACCCTATTCGGCGGTGATGAGAGCATCACTTAAAGGCATATCCACAAACCGACGCACGCCCCCCTCTGTCATGGGCTTGGCCCATTTTCTTTTTAATTTTCTTTCTTTTAATCTTCAGAGAATGTGCGTCGTGGGAGATTCAAACTCCAACCCTCATGGATTACTTCAAGGTGTAGTAATCAACTGGAACGGGTTACTTGATGTACCCACTTGCTTCCTTTTTCTCTTCTTATGTGGAAAATGTAACTCTCAAGAAAAAAAGCAGCGCATTTCCTAGCCTACATTTCTATTGTTTTTCGGTTAGGCTGGTTTTTCTTTTCTTTTTTTTCCTCTCCTAATTCACAAAATTTGTTCAAATTCATGGCCTTCTTCAAATTTCTCAACATTTCGGTTTTGCAAAAAAAACCATTTTTGTCAAATTCATGAAGTTTTCAAATTCCCAGAGTTGTTTCGAATCTATGGACATTTCCTTACAAATTCGTGAACCTTTTTCAAAACCTGTGAACTTTTTTTCAAATATGTGACCTTTCATTCAAGTTTAAAATCTTTTTTTAGATTTATGGACTATTTTCAGTTTCGCATTTTTTTTCTTCAAAATAACAAATTTTATCAAGTCGTGAACTTTTTTCAATTTTTCCTTGGTCTTTTACGAAGTTTTTTCAAATTCAATAACTTTTTTGTGACATTTCTCAGTTTTTTGAATTTATTTAATTTTTTGAACCTTTTTCAGATCCATGATTTTTTTAAAAAAAATTGTGAACTTCTTTTCAACTTTGGCAACTTTTCTCAAATATATGAACTTTTTCAAATTTATGATCCCTTTTGGAATTCGGGAGCATTTTTTTGTGAACTTTTGAATTTTTAGATTTTTTTAAATGCATCAAACTTTAAAAAAAACAGCCGGCCTTTTCCCTACTAGACCAACGGAAAACAGAAAACTGGTGGGTGAAACATGAGAGCGAGCGAGCTGGCTTATAAGCCTGAAAAGATTTTTCTTCTGTCTTTTGATAAGCTTTTTTTAAACAAAGTTATTTTGCTTGTTTATATTTATTTTAAAAATAAAATTTTGGAAAATATCAAAGATTTGGATTTTAAAAATGTTCCACTTTTCAAAAAAATAAAAATTATTTTATAAAATTATTCCAAAATTCATAAAATGTTCGATAATTTCAAAAAAAGGTCCTGCTTTATAAAATTTGTTCACAAATTAAAAAAATAGGGTTTCAGAAAATGTTTCGAAATTTTGAAAAATGTTTAGTTTTTCAAAGATTGATCACAGATTCAAAAATGTTCGACTTTTGAAAAAAAAGGTCTGAAAACTTTTAAAATTTTGTTCACAATTTAAAAAATGTCCAATTTATTTAAAAAAATGTTTGTGTTTCAAAAAGAGTTTGAAATTTCAAAATATGTTCACATTTCAGAAATACTCTCAAATCTCAAAATGATCCGATGTAGTAACCTAGATCGCTGCATTAACATGGTTCCCTATAGTAGCCAATTCTTATGGCCAAAAAAAGGACATGCGACATGGGCCAACCCACTGACTCTCGCACCAAGGAATCGCTTGTTAAGGGTTACTCTGCAAAGGTCACTTCCAACTTCTCGGGGCTTACAGCTAGCACATTGCATATGCGCCACTTGTCTCAACCTGACAGCTTTTCCTTTTTTTAGATCCATTCATTCAAAATGTTTTTATCTCTTGAACTGTATGTTTAAGTAGCGAACCATTTTCCCCGTTCGATTTCTCGTGTTGAGACTTTCTAAACTAGATCTCATGTCAATATATTTCAATGATTTTTTTCACAAAAAAAACAGAAAAAATCAAAGACCAGATAATAATTAAAAAACGAGAAAGAAACACATGAAGAAATAAATGAAAGATCAAACCTGGAGCTGGAAGCACGGTATTTTTTTCATTTTCAAGAAGCACAATTGTATTTCATGCGAAAGCAAATCTATGCCTCCATGTGCTTCTCGTGGAAGCACAATTTTTTTTCCTTCCGAGAGGAATGATTGTGCTCCCGTGAAAGCAAATCGGTGCCTCGACGAGAAGCAAATATGTGCTTCTCCGCAGACTAAGGCATAGCCTAGTGGTGGGAAGGGGCTGATGCCTTCCCACCCACCCAGGTTCAAGGCACTGCACTTGCAATT
Source organism: Triticum dicoccoides (assembly GCF_002162155.2). Taxonomy (NCBI): domain Eukaryota; kingdom Viridiplantae; phylum Streptophyta; class Magnoliopsida; order Poales; family Poaceae; genus Triticum; species Triticum dicoccoides. Next base: position 540,954,886 of record NC_041386.1, on the reverse strand, counting down.
TGGGCTTGTTGCACCAATTATACTGTAGGGAGTTCCCTTACAGTCCTTCTGTCAAAAAAAATATGTGCTTCTCGTGGGAGCATAGATTTTTTTCTCTTTCTGATATGCTTCTCACGAAAGCAAATATGTGACTCCAAAAGAACCAAATATATGCTTCTCGTGGAAGCACTTTTTTTCTCTTTTCGAGAAGTACGGTTGTGCTCCTCAGAGAAGCGAATTTGTGCTTCCATGAGAATCAAATTTGTGTTTCTCGTGGAAGCGCAAATTATTATTTTTTTCATGCAAAAAAATCATGAACCCCCCTCCCCCCCCTCGAAAATCTAGAAAAAAACTGTGCAAAAACCAAAAATCCCAATAAAACACGAAAAAACATCTGAATCCCGAAAACACGTGTAGAAAAATAAAAATAAAGAATTTCGAAGGAAGCGGCCAGCATGCGACATGTGGCACCGGCTGGACGCACCACTTGATGTGCTTCTAGGGCACCAAAACCGACCCCTACATGTCCCTACAAGGGGTAACCTCCAATTAGTTGCTATGCCGCACCTATGTACGGGTTGTTCGTTTTTTTTGCTCCTTCAGTGGTCAGTTGCCGGTCCAAGCAGAAAAAATGAGGTATTTCTTTTAGTTTTACAAAATTCCGTAAAATAAAAATTGTTCACTGGTTTGAAAAAAGTCCACAAATTTGATTTCTTTTGTGGATTTAAAATGTTCATGAAATTCAAAAGGTTTGAGAACTAAAAAAACTTTATGCATTTGCACAAAATCCATGAATTTGGAAAAGTTCACTAAACGAATTTAAAAATGCTCATGGACTTGAAAAATGTTCACGGACTTGAAAAAAGGTTTGCAAACCAAATAGAGAAAACAAACCAAAACGCAAAAAGAAACAGAAAAGATAAAAGAAAACGCAGTCCGAACAAAGTGAATAAGGTTGTAACTAGCACCTTCAGCGTTGTATAGGGTTTGCGTATGTCATCTGCCACTTTTGTTCGCTACCATCCGGGTGATGGAAACTCCTATCCCACGCTTCTTGTGGCAGAATGTCGCTATATCGCCTACGGTTGGGTATATAGGCGTGACCCAATAACTCTAATTGCTCTGCTCCGCTCGCTCGTCTTGTTCCATTCTCTTTTTTGTGGTCACTCAAATAAAGCAGCAACTGTCGGTTCCTCTCGAGGAGAAAAATCCACTCCGGTTTTTCATGGATATAAAAAACTTCACAAATTCAAAAAAGTTAACGGATTTTAAATGATGTTCATAAATTTTGAAAATAATCATGAACTAAAACAATTCATGAATACAACAAAATACTCATTGATTAAAAAATATACATAGATTTTAAAAAGTGTTTATGAATTTGAAAAATATTAATGTATTTTAAGGGAGTTAAAAATTGTACAGAAATAAATCATGAATTGGAAATGGAGAAATGAAAAGAAACATAAAAATAAGACAAGAAGGGGAAATGGGGTGATAAAAATAAAAAAGAACATGAAAAGAAAGTAGTTAATTAAAAAGAAAAACCAGTAAAAGTAATCAAGAAATATAAAAACTCAGAGGAAACATTCCAAAGAGCCGAAAAAACTTGTCACATATATGGGCCGGCCCATTTCCGCGAGGGTGCACCTTTCCTATTGAAACACTACTAAATGCAATCAGTGTGGAATAGGAAATTCCCCGGGTGATTTGGTATAAGCAAATCATGCAAAAACTATATATCATCTATTATTAGTTAGAATTAGTGCACGACTACACGCACACCCGTGGACCGAATGCCATCAAGTATTTCTTCCCTCAATTTTGGTTGGATGACTTGGTTTTTGCTCTGTGAAAGTTCATCTTTAACCATCCACCCAAGGTGGTGACATGGGGTTGGTACAATATCATATACATGACTTGGTCCGTCTTGCCGGCCCTTAGTACGACGTTATCCAAGGAGCTTGGAAGTTATTGTCATCTATGTTTCTCATGTATGAAGGGTTGGTTAATTTGCTATTTGTCAACGTGGCTTCATAGGCATAGTCGACAACACCATTATCTTCTATGACATTCTTTTCTTTCAAGACATTTCTAAGCAAAGCCGTCGGCTTGGTCTGATGGTGTGATACCCAACTAGATCGAGTTGATGCCTCACCTACATGCTTGGCGTTATTGCCAATCTTTGTCGTACACAACGATCTGCAATTGCAGTGGTTCAATGAGGTTTGGTCCTCTATGAGCAGTGGCGGAGCTTAATTAGTGCAAGTCTGAGGGGGGCGTGCCCCCCCAGCCAAAACAGTGAAGAAAATTTGCCGTGCGAGTATCAGATAAGGAAAAGATCATTTTGACTTTTGGACAAGGGCTATAATGGCGCAACGATGACCAGTTTTATTGTTGCTTTGGCAAGAATTTTGTGACATTGGGTCCAATGGCGGAGCTTCCTTAGGGCCAAGGTGGGCTATGGCCCGCCCTAACTCTAGACAAATCCTCTAGGGTACTCTTAATTGTTAGGCTTAAATCTTGAAAAATACTTAAAGTGTAAGTACAATTTCTCATTTTGCCCCCCTCAACTCTCCTTTGCCCCATCAACAATCTCGGCCAAGCTCCGCCACTGGTTAGGTCACAGTTGTAATCTTCATTTATTTGGGGCCGTTAATGTGTTTGTGGGTTTAGTTAACCTGTTATCCAGTTATATCTAAGGTTCTCTCTATGTAATATTGTCCAAAGCTGATTTAGAAGGAAGAAAAATGCAACTTCAGATAAACAATGCTATGGTAAAAACACCACTTATGTCAGAAGCCTATGAAATCATTTTGTTCCACCTCAAACACATGGTAAAAAACAGGATGGGCCAGGATGAGGCAGCAGAAGTGAAACCTTTTCAACCGACCAAGCAAAGAAAAGTCACTCGCCCTGTCTCTCGGCTCGTGACAGGCGCGAGCGCATCTCTCGCCCTGTCCAGCGCGACCGCCATGACCGCCATGGCCGTGACGACGAGGAAGACTGTGGCCGCGGGCGCGACGGCCGGGGCTCGTCCAGAGGCGGGCAAGGCTGGGGCGACCGCATTCGCCGGAGCCTCTCCCGTGCGCCGCGTGACGGGCAGCGCGACAATGACAGGGAACGCCGTGATGGGCGTCACGATGGCCGTCGCCGGGAAATCCCTGACCTTCCCGTCGTCCTTGGCGCCACTCCGGTGCTTCTTGGCTCTGGCTCCTTGAGCGCTACTACTGTGCGTGCCAGGGAGCTGGAGCCCCTCCACCCCACCACGCCTGCTACGGCTGCTGTTGGCGCGCGTGGCTGTAGTCCGGTCAGGCAGTCGCGCCCGGCCTCTGCAAGGCGCATATCCAGGGAAGCACGCACTCCACCGGCGTCGCCACCGCTGTCTCCGACAACGGTGCTCCGAACCCCGCCAGCGCCGAAACGTGACGAAGCACATGCAGCAGCAGTGGCATCCCAGGTCCTGAGCCCGGTGCTCATCGAGCTATGTTCGCCAGCCACGATGCAGCGCCCGCTCCTTGACATCTCCCCGCTGCGGCCTCCAGGCTTTGAAGCATCCCCAACCCCGCCACTCCAGTGCAACGGCAACCTGCAGCGAACCCCTACGCCACCCCGTGCTCGCCCCCATGATGCTGGGCACGACCTGCCGGCGGGCCTGGCTGAGCTCATTGTGCCCTGCCTCGAGCTTCCGGCTACGCTCTTCTGCCCAAGGCAGCCGGCGCTCCTGCCATCTGCAGCCACGCAACCTCCCCCTGAGGTGCCCTTGGCATCTCCAAGGCCAAGCCCTCCAGCGGCCCGTCGAAAGACTTTGGCGGGCATGAGAATCTCCAAGGAGGGCGGCATCTCTCTGCAACGGACCCGGCGACCTTCCAGCCGCACGCCGGCTGCTCCGGTGGCAAAGGTGGCCGAGCGCCTGGTTTGCCGCAGTCTGGGCATAACCAAAGATGGTCAAGATGTAACTGCTTCGATCCTGGAGGCGTTCACAGAGAGATTCAAGGAGCAGCTCCCTCCTGAAGTGATTGTGGCCGTGAGGGACTTCTTCAAGCTTGATGACAGTTCTATTAGCGCTGCTGAGGATGCGCTGATAGACCATGGTGGTGCTGCGGCATTAGACTCTGTGGGGCTGGAGCAAGACGGCTAGGGATCGGAGCCGGCGATCGCTTGAGCGGATACTACCTGTAGTGCCTGTGTTAGAGCCTCAATGGTTGTCATGTTAGTAAACCAATCTGATGCTTACAAGGGTTCTGTTGCTGCTACTAGTTTGTATGCGTCTAGTTTGTACCTCTTCCCTACACTCCATGGATTATGTAACTGGGTCTGTGTCCCCCACGGGTGTGTGTTTGTTTTTCAAATTTGGCCATGGGCCATGTACTGCGGTCTGGGATCCCACCTTGTTTGTGTTGATGTTTTATCCCATGGTAGTCCAAGGGCAACCCCTGTGCACCCATGACAGTACAACCTATCAATACCCTCAACTGGAACGTGAGAGGGCTTAATTGCCCGGACCGTAGAGCAACTGTCAAGGCTACCATCACTAGCACCTCTTGCCACTTGGTCTGTCTCCAGGAGACTAAATTGAGCAACGTTGACAGTTTCATTGCTGCTTCTCTTGGCGGAAATAGGCTTCAGAGTTTCGCCCAACGCCCGGCCTCCGGAACCAGAGGTGGAATTCTTCTGCTATGGGATGACAACCTTCTTGAGATTACCGACATCGCCACCTCAACCTTTTGTCTCTCTGCCATGGTGCGGATTCGTGCTTCTGACTCCTCCTTCAAAATCACGTCTGTCTATGGCCCCACTGACAACGCCTCCAAAGATGCCTTCTTTGCGGAGCTGCTTAGCCAGAAGCCACCCTTGGGCGTGGATTGGCTCGCCACTGGCGACTTCAACCAAATTTACCGTGCCAGGGACAAAAACAAGCGCAATGTTAACCGCAGCAGAATCAACCGCTTTCGTGCCGCTTTGCAATCTTGCGAGCTCAAGGAGATCCATCTCCAGAATAGGCGCTTCACCTGGAGCAATGAGAGGACAAATCCCACCCTATGCAAGCTTGACTCATTCTTCTGCAATGCTGAGTGGGACAGCACCTTCAACACCCACGTGTTGCACGCCTTGTCCTCATCCCTCTCCGACCATTGCCCCCTTTTGCTTGCTGACGACAAAGGGCCCAAAAGGCTGCGGTCTTTCAAGTTCGAGAATTTCTGGACCTCCCTTCCGGGCTTCCACGAAGTCGTTCAAAAGGCTTGGACTGAGGGCGTGCCACACACGGAGCCTTATCTCATTCTGCATCACAAGCTCAAGAAGACCGCGCTTCGTCTTACGGCATGGAGTAGAAGCCTTTTCTCAGCAGCCAATATTCACTTCCATGCGGCCCTTCTCGTGATCCTGAGGCTAGACATTGCGCAGGAGGCGTGCCTCCTTTCGCCGGAGGAGCTCGACCTCCATGCCAGGCTAAAACGTAGGGTGATCAGCTTGGCTGTGCTCCAGAGGGCCAGAAAGAGCCAATGCGCTCGGATTGCCAACCTTAAAGAGGGTGATGCAAACACAAAGTTGTTCCATCGTCGTATAATTGGCCGGAGAAGGAAGAACCATATTCACCGAATCAAACTCGCGAACGGATGGGTTACTGACCATGGGGAAAAAGAAAAGATCATCCATGACCACTTCTCTGTGTTCATGGGGAAGGGAGACACGAGCCATCTTGACTTCAATTGGGAGGAGCTCAGCGTGCAGCCGGTCGATCTGCACACCCTAGATGACACTATTACCGAAGAGGAGGTTTGGGAGGCCATTAAGGTGATGCCAAGTGACAAGGCGCCCGGCCCGGACGGGTTCACGGGCATCTTTTTCAAGAAATGTTGGGACGTCGTCAAAAACGATGTCATGAGAGTCATCCATCGTTTTGACTCCCTCCACACATCCAACCTTCAATGGTTGAACTCCGCCAACGTTGTGCTCTTGCCCAAAAAGGACGGTGCAGAGGGCATCTCTGACTATAGGCCCATAAGCCTCATTCATGCCATCGCCAAAATCATTGGTAAGGTGCTCTCTTTGCGGCTCGCCCCTCATATGGATGCCCTCATCTCCAACGCCCAAAGCGCCTTCATTAAAAAGAGAAGCATCCATGACAACTTCATGTATGTGCGGAACTTTGCTCGACGCCTTCACAAACGCAAGACCCCCGCCCTTCTTTTCAAGCTGGACATAAGGAAAGCCTTCGACTCTGTCAGATGGGAATTCATCCTCGACCTCTTGCAACGAAAGGGCTTCCCTTGCAAATTCCGGGATTGGATTGCCGCTCTACCTTGCACCTCTTCCTCACGTTTCCTGCTCAATGGTCTGCCTGGACCTCCCATCAAACATGGTCGCGGTTTTCGGCAAGGGGACTCGATCTCACCATTGCTATTCGTCCTTGCAATTGATCCTCTTCACCAAATACTTGACTTGGCAACGAGGAAGGGCCTCCTTCATAAGATTCGGGGACGAGGTGCTATGATGAGAACTTCCTTATACGCGGATGACGCGGCCATTTTTATGGCCCCTATCAAGAGTGACATCGACAACCTCTCCACCATTCTGAAGGGCTTCGGCGATGTCATAGGTCTATGCACCAACTTTCACAAAAGCTCGGTTGTGCCCATCCGGTGCTCCAATGTTGACTTGGATCATGTCCTCAGTGGCGTACCAGTGTCCAGAGCCACCTTCCCGATGAAATACCTGGGACTCCCACTCTCGGTATGGCAGCTCAAGTATGTAGATTTCCAATACCTTGAGGACAAGGCGGCCGGCAAACTTGTCACCGGGGACGGGCAAAACATCACCACCATCGGGCGCACGACACTTGTCAAATCAGTCATTGCCTCCCAGGTAGTGTATGCCATCACGCTCCTCATCGTGCCACCACGCTCTCTTCACAATATCAACAAATTGGAGAGGGCCTTTCTCTGGTCTGGTTCAGATAAGACGACCGGTGTCAAATGTAAAGTGAATTGGAAGGTGGTATGTCGCCCGAAGGAGTATGGAGGCCTTGGGGTTCTAGACACTGACAAGTTTGCTCGGGCCTTACGTCTTAGATGGCCTTGGTATGAATGGAAGGCACCGAACAAGCTTTGGGTGGGGCTTGGGAACCCCTGCACGGAGGACGACATGGACTTTTTCTATGCCTCAACGACCATCATTTTGGGCAATGGAGCCAAAACACCTTTTTGGGACTCCCCATGGCTTCTTGGGCGGAAACCGAAGGACATTGCTCCTTTAATATACGGTGCCTCCACGCGTAAGAATTGGAAAGTGCGTGAAGCCCTCGATGGAAATGCTTGGATTCTTAAGATCAACCATAACATCGTCGCTTCCATTGCCCACATCCGTCAGTTCTTCACGTTATGGATGTTGGTGCATGATCTACACCTGGACACACAAGCTGACGATGACATTATCTGGAAACATGCCAATAACGGGATCTACTCGGCGGCCACTGCATACAAGGCACAGTTCCTCGGCTTGACGCTATCGCCTATGGACTTCATGATCTGGAAGGCTTGGGCCCCTCCCAAGATCAAATTCTTTTCTTGGTTGGCTATCCAAGACCGGATTTGGACTGCCGACAGATTAGAGCGGCGCGGATGGGAAAACTGTGGACTTTGCCCACTCTGCAGGACTGAAGGCGAGACAGGCGCGCACCTCTTCTTCAAATGTCGCTACACTATTAGGCTATGGAACTCGGTCATCCTTGAATTCGGTTTTGCTCACATGGACACCTCTTCTTGGCACTTGGATGGATCCGTTTTGGAATGGTGGGACAAGCGAACCAGCTTGCAAAACCCAGATCGACGAGTCTTGGCCTCCCTTACAATGTTGGTTTCTTGGACAATCTGGAACGAGCGTAACGCTCGGGTCTTCCGTCGTAAGAGTGCACCACCACCGGTCCTCCTCCGGACTATCATCGATGACGCCAAGCTTTGGGTTCTTGCGGGTGCTAAAAAACTGGGGTCCATTATTGTACGCGAGTAGTTGCCATGCCGTGTGTGTGGTCACTTGTAACACCTTAAAACTCTTCTCTCTTATTTAATGAATGAGGCAAATCTTTTGCCTCCGTTTCGAAAAAAAAAAGTCACAGGACACACCACGAGTTACTCCTGGCCACCATGCCCGTCCAGGCAGCTTTCAAGAACTCCACACCACAGCTATGCACAAGAGACAGTCCATCATACACAGAACACAGGTTCCACTGAAGGTTTACAAGCAAAAAAGCAAAACTCACACAGGAAGAAGAACAAGCCAATGATTCTTTGACCACGGTCAGAGCACAGTGTGCGTGATGAATGGCTAGGCTGGCTGGCCGGCTGGCCATCCCCATGTATTTTCTTTTGTTCGCTCCCTTGTCCGCGTGTGCAGCAGTTGGTCCTTGCAGTGCAGCTCGTGGAGTCCGGCAGGCAGGCAGAGTGTGCTCCTTGGCAGGGAGGGCCACGCCCCTGACCTGTGACCCTGCTGCCATTGATGCAAGCAAGCAAGCAGCCATCCTTTGCTTTCAGTTGGGCTCTAGACCACAGCATAGTATTCCAACCACCATCTCATTCATGCCCCATGAGCTGGCTCGCATCTGTTCTACGCTTTTTAGTACTCCTACTTACTACATGAAATGAAGCCAACTGATTCAGAAACTGATCATCTTACAAACATTGTGACAGTAATGTTCATTCATAATCTTCTCTGTCGGTCTTATCAGACGTTAAAAACATTTCTCTGACGGTCTTACCGAACTGATCATGTGCGGGGCTTCAGAGGCTTCTGATCGCGGCACTCGCGAGAGCGAGAAGGCTGCATGCATTGTTTATTTAACCCCGTGGCTCCGCTTTACTAGAGGCAGCGGCAGAGCTGCAGGCCAGTGAGTGAGTGAGGTGAGGTGGCCACTCACTCACTCACTTCTAGGTGGTATGGCACCCTCTTTGAACAAACAAATTTCAACAAACTTTGTCCCCAAGATTGGTTTTGACTGGCTGCGTTGGTGACCGGGCTGCTCACGTTCCTGGCAGCTGGATGCATGCATGGTCCCTCCCGCCCTTCCAACAACCATACGCAGCAGCAGCATCTCCCAATATTCAAACCTGGCTAGCAGGTTAGCTAGGGATATGCAATACCACCCATGTTTCTCAATGTCCCTTGTGTACTTTTGATTAGTTCTGAAAATACACATTTGGTCGATCTTTAGCCCAACATGTTAAGAATGCGTGCTGCACAGGAAATATTTCATTTCGTCCGCACGCTCAAAAAGAGGCAACCTCTCCATTTGGTTCCTAGTTAAGGTGTCATTGTGTCTGGCGCTGATTAGGTTGCAGTGGGGCAACGATCAACACGAACATTCTGCAGGAAATATTAGTTTCCCTCTGTGGTATCCATCCATATGCACCTACAAATTACTAGTAATTACACTCTCTGTAAAAAAACATAAGAGCCTTTAGATCACTAAAGTATTGATCTAAACACTCTATTTTTTTTTTACGGATGGAGTACTAGCACATTTGCGACGAAAAAGAATGCATATTGGCAGATCAAAACCACTTGGCTAATAAAGGAAGTTGCAGCATTCAGATAGTTCCATATGGATTGCAACGAGGAGTGAGCCGCAGTTAGGAGCTTCGGATCGTGCGACATTGCAAGTTCCCATATGTGCGTGTGGTGAGTGGCGAGTGAGAGTCAGGGGAGGGGAGGCAGAGGCTGCGGTGCCGCAGAAAGTGGCTCTCGCTCGATTGAGCATTCTACCCATGGCATGCGGCAGTGCGTGCAGCCGTGCAGCGCAGGACGGAAAGAAAAAGCTTCTCCTTTTTACCAGCTGTAAGGTAGAACCTGCACCTGAACCGCATGCATGGATTCACACAGTTCGGTGTAGGTAAAGCCAGACCACGCAGGAGAGGGAGGGCCAGCATTAGGGTTTTAGTTTATCTTCGAGATGAATGCAGTGATAATGTACTCACAATCATATTTCTTTTTAACAGATTTATGAAGTGAACACAGTAGGCAGAGCAGCCTAGCAAGAACCTAGCAAACTGTTTTTTTAAAGGAGAATTACCTCCGGTCTCTACATTATTAATTATTCATCAGAGCCTGACAAAATGAATATAAGGATCAACCCAAAGCCACCTTCTAGCCGAACAAAGTCGCCACACCTACACGTATATAGATGTGCCCTTTCCGCATAACAGTCACAATCTAATCCGGTGGCCTAAAGCCCAGTCGATCTAGGGGTCCCATAACATGCACGGCATGCGCACACTCTAGGATCCGTCGCCGCCATCTTCCGCCATCCCGTCTTAAGGAAGAATCACTGCATAGATCTTGCTAGACACATCTATCGTCGACGTCACCATGAAGCCAGACAGTGCCACCACCCTGCGCCCGTCCATCAACACACGTCCATCACCGTGACCCCGCCGCGCCACGCCGCCGAGACCCGCCATCGCAGATGCGGTAAATGGCACACCACCACCACCTCCGGCAGTAGGAACCATCCGCGCTCGCCGCACACACCCTCCATCTCAATGCCCAAGACGGCGCCTCCAAGAAGGCGACGACGCCATGGCGCCGCCGCCGTCCATTTGCGTGGAACCATGGTTTTCACCCAGGCAAAGAGGGAGGAGGGAGCAGGGTGGGGTTGACCTCGTCGTCGCCACCAAGGGGGGGAATGACGCCGGAGCGCCATCGACGATGTGGCCGCCACCATCGTCCAGAGGTTTCCCTGGACAAGCTCCCGCCCCGGCACCCATCAAGCCCGCCTCCAACACTTCCGAGCACGGACGCCGGAGATCTGGACCACCTGATGGGGAGATCCACGTGCTAGGTTGGCCCGCCTCAGATATAATGAGAGGGGCATGGGGACCACCTCACGCTAGGAACGCCGTCCACCGGTACCCCGCTGCCCAAGCAGCCAAGGAAGTCCGGCCTACTGCGCTGACGAACGCCCACCGCCGGCGAATGGATGCCGTCCTCACCAATGGAGGCCGCCGCCTCAAATCCAGGCCCTCACCCGAGGCATGGGATCAGCCGAAGGCCTCGCCGCCCCCTTCACTGGCGGGTGCACGGCAAGCCGGCGACCCCTTCCAAAGATGACGAAGGGAGAAGGAGCCGCCGGAGGGCAAGGCTTCGTTGCCGCCTGAGTCGCCCGTGATGGAGCGACGCGGGGGCGATCCGTTTTTTGTGGGGAGTCTCCCCCTTCTTCACAAGGGCCTAGCAAACTGGTGCTGCATGAGGTACTTCAGATGCAAAAGCCATGAGAGTATTCTCTTTCTAGATACATCCGTTTTGAGCGACAAGTATTTCCGGACCAAGTGAGTAGTTGTATTACTTGACGACCAAAACATTTGAGGCAATGCTACATGGATCCTGTGACTCCAATCACGTCATAACAAGAATGATCATCTTATATCCGCTTCGAAAGAAAAAAGAGAACGATTGTCTTATCTTGGACAAGATTGTTGCATGCCACACTTCATTGTCTCTGCTCGAATGATATCGAAAACGATGCTACATTTCTGTACCGAGATTAAAATCATCCGCTCTTGTCCTTAAACCCTTTGTAACCCTTTGTAATCGTCTGCTCTTGTCCTTAAACCCTTTGTAAGTCTCGACGCGTGTCTTACATTCTGTTCTTAATAATTAAAAAGCCATAAGGGGAGGTGCCCCTACAATGAAGAAGCCCCTAGGGAAGGAGCCCCTACAATACTACTCCGTACCAGAAGAAATACACCAATGTTGCGTTTCACATTTCATTACCTTCACATATCTAAATAACCCCAAATCTAATTCCATGGAGGTGGATATATACTCATAGGCTTGTCCCAGGGATGATTCTAACGGACCATGGCATATGCATGCATGCAATGCACAAGTAGTGGATCACATCAATAGTTCTTCTCAGTGTTGAGCATATGGTGCTCACAAATCAAAGCATACAAGACCTGTGGAGCCTCACCACAAACCCATAGAGTTGTTCCAACATGTCTTTAATTATCCAACGCTCCACTTCCTCTGCTTGCACCGTCCATCCAGTTTCAGTCTTCAACTGAGCTTTGCCCCCACTAGCTAGGCTAGAGATCTAAACCTCAATGTGCAGAAAATCACAAGAAAGACTGATAAAAAGTCACACCCTCCGCTGGTAATCTACTGCTGATTATTGACCTAACATAATCTGCCACCATATGTCAATGCGTCCAATCATCTTGTACTCCTACAGTTCACTGTACTTGAAAGTTGAAAACCTCCAAGCTCGCTAGCTCCAACCAGTCTAGATTTTGAGTTTTGGCTCCTAGCCGCCCGATTCTCTCTCGAAGAATCCACTCATCATCGGGCCTCGCGCTCCATGCGGCAGCTCTCCCACGTGAGGCCCGGCCGGCCGGCCGGTCGCCCCCACCGGAACCGAAAGCGAGCTGCAGAGGGGAGGGCAGCGCGCCACTGTGGTCGACGTGGTGGGAGAGGCGAGTTGTCAAGTACTCCATCGGGTCGCATCGCATGTAACAGCAGTCGGCCAGTCAGTCTAGAGAGAGGAGAGGAAAACGTGGGGGGCTCATCAGTCCCGAGCGGAAAAGTCGCCTCGGATCCTGCCTGCCAAAGCGCCCAGCGGGGGATGGGAGGAAGCAGCAGGCAGCAGCTCGAGCCTCGATAACGTACACTGGCCGACGCTGCGTGTCACTGCACCACGATCACCTTCCTCCTCCTCCCCCTGCGGCCGCCGGCGAGTGGCCACGGCATCTTTGGCTCCACGATGTGCCCTGCTGGCGTGCGTTGACGGGTCATCTCCTCTGATCACCCGGGAGGCCGGGACTCCAATCAGGTGTTGGCGTGGCAACATCAACAAAGAGTCTTTTCTTTTAAAAGTAGCATCAACATAGAGTGGTAAAGAGTACTTCCTCCTTTTGAAAATGTAGTGCATATAGATTTTCTTTATCAACGTAGAGCGAGAGTTTTCACGCCAACATCTGAGGACACACGAGGATTTCATCTGGTCACTTTCATCAATATTCATTGAGTTGCGGTTAATTGTTTTAATAGTTTGCTGTGCGGTGAAACCCATGATAAGGTGTTGTTCTTATTTGAAAAAGGAACCCACCTACTTATGATTATACCTCTATGCAAGCATCCGCAAATATAAGAGTGATTAAGATAACAATCTAATCATAGATCCATCCATGTTCGTTCTTTCCATTTGAACCGTGGACCATCAACGGGGAATCATGGCAATTATGAGAGTAATATGCATTCATTGACTATTACTAATCACAACGCGGGATCTCAGCACTTTCAAAATGGTCAAGAGGCTTTCTATGTTTCGATGTTTGCCCCGGGCCACTACAGGCCCAAATGCAAGAATTGGATTAAATGTCGAGCATGTAAAAGATGGGGCCATATTGCAAGGGACCGCTTCTCCACAACCTAGCCCAACATCTCAAATGAGCCCAACAATCGCCCAAATCCGCCGATTGGCATTTCAAGGCAAGTGGCCACTGTTCCCGCGAGCGAGACGACAGGTGCTGTCAATCAGCCGATTGGTAAAGGAAATTATGGTAATTCCTCGACATCACCTTCCCGAGTTGGTGGCCTCCATTACCCTGCCTCTCCGCATTCCGCCACCTATCGCCTCCAAGTTGCTGTCATTCGCTCCACTGACACAAACCACCGCTTGTCGACGACTAGCCATCTCATCGCCACTTCGACCCTGGTTTCTTTCCCATTTGACCCCACTCCTTTCCTTCCCCCAAACCACCACAACATTGAAGTTGAGGGGAGGCCGGCTAGGGTTCGGGTGCTATCTGGTGCGGCTCCGCCCATGCACGAAGATTGGGCGATTGTGACGATCATCCCAATACCAAATCTACTAGTGGAGTTCAACATAGTTCATGAGGTACTCTTCGATTTTTTTCACTAACAAGAGATTGGGGTTTTCTGAGATGGTTCCATGCCCTTTTGGTCAAGCGTATGTCAAGTTGAATAGCATTTTCGAACAGGATGATCTAGTATCCAATAGCCCCCATCTTTACACGGATGTGCATGTTATTTTCGAGAGACATAATAGAGGATTGAACTGGAGGAAGTTAGTTCTGAACTGAGAAGTATGGATTTTACTTTGTGGCTATCTGTTGGTGCAATATTTGACCTCTTGTGTTTTGGACATTGTTGACAGAAACAAGCATGGACTGATTTGTTTGCTAGTGCATATAGAGAGAAATAACTCAGGCAGAACCGAAGAGAATGTTGTCTCCGATGTCAAGTTCGAGGAACTTCGTCGAAGAATGTCTGCGTTGCAGAGAAGAATGAGCTACATCTGTTGAAGACATGTAGACGAGAAGATTGATGTGAAGGAGTTAATCCCTCGAAGATTTATTGCTGAAGTGAAGCAATTAGTTCAGAGATTCTGTCTGAAGAAATTGACTACAGCGAATGGAAGTCGAAGACAAAGTGAAGACGTGGTATTCATTTCGTTGTTCTTCTTTCATTCTTTCGAGTCATAGGATCTCCGTACTATTAAGAGGGGTATAGGTTCTCGAAGCTTAGATCTGATGTGATGCTTAGCCCAAAACCTATGCAAGACTGAGAGAAATCTCTTTATGTTTCAAATGATTACCTGACAGTAGTAGACATTGTTCTCCGTACTGCAGGAGATATCTTTCGAACTGAGGAGTTAGCATTACTTGCTCCACAAGGAATGTTACAGTTGTGCTCAAATTTCCGACTGTTGGACTCGTGTCGTTCGGCCATTAGCTGCTCCACATGTCCAATTTGGTCTATTCCCTTTAGGGAAGGCTGCAACTATAAATAGCCACCCGCTCCAATGTTGCCCGTTGGTTGCTCCGCTTAAGATTTCTGAGAAGATTGATTGAGCATCCCCTCTCTGAGTGATTTGAGTTTAAGATCCACCGGGAGAAAAATCAAGAGCCGAAACTTAGACAGTGGTTGAGCATCACAGTAGTTCTGAGTTAGAGTTCTTGTACCTATTACTCTTGAGAGCTGCGCACTCTCTAGACGGATAGGTCTCGGCTCGAGTGTTGAAGAGTTGTTGTCTTCACCGAGCAAGATCTTTAGCAACCAAGAGTCATTGTGGTTCATGAAAAGGTCCATCGAAGGTTTGGAGATCGCCGACAAGTATCTACCAGGAGTGAAATCAACTGGAGTCTGATCAGCTCCGAGTTGAAGGAGAATAGGGCGAAGAGAGTTTATCTTTTGTGTTAAATCACAACCTCTCCAACCAGATGTAGTCCTTTGGCAGAAGGGCGAATTGGTCTACCAAATCTCTCTGTCGCCATCTAGCACCACTGGTCAAATTTACTTTACTGCATTACATTCAGCAACTTACTTTAGTGCTATGTGACGATAGTTTATCTGATCTTTCATTGACTGTTTCATATCATTTGTGTCTATCATCTCTGTCGTTATCGTTCGCTGCTCACCTGCTTTCTACTCATTCAGTGTAGTCATTTCAGTCGTATTCATTTCTATTCACACTTGATAAGACTGGCGTGGTTTCCTCGTGTCATCTTTCATTATCCTCGTCTTAGTTCTTACTTATGTGTTTCCCTCGTAGTGCATACCTTGTTTTCTCTCATGCTACTGTATGTGTTCGCATATTGCATTACCATCATTATTGTGAAACCTGTGATATCCTATGCTCGTACCATTATTGCTTCCTACGTCGATAGATATGTTCATCAACAACATGCTTGATTAAGTTCTTTTCTACCGAACCTTATTTCCGCTGCTGTGTTTGGGATCGGTTCAAAACATTCACAAGAATTTTTGAATCTCCCATTCACCCCCCTCTGGTCGATATATTCTCGGTCCTAACACTATCCATTTGACAGGAGGGATATACAAGAGATAAATGATGTTGTTAGTAAATTTATCATGTGGGATTGAGTGAGAAGCATGAGAGAAAATCAAATGGTCAAAGTCAAGGTGGAGGAATTAAGAGATATTTCATCAAGCATAGTATTTGGTGATGGTGAGCACTCAGATCCTCTGACAGTCCCAATAGTGATTCTCTAGCAACAAATCCTTGGGGTGGAGCCACATGATGAAGATCCTATTCATCCTAATAGAAATCCTCATACCATGCCCATGCAGGAAAACTTCCACCCCAACCAGCATAACCACTTTCTTGGCCCTTTGCAGTAGCATGAGCATGGAGGAGTTCAAGCAATAGCCAATCAACAACAGGCTGCACAGCTGAATCTGAACTTGGCACTAAATAATGTTGATAATGCAGATATGGAGGATGAGGAAGGTCAAGAACATGATTTACCCGACTGGGGTCATTGGGAAATGCCAAATGATAACCCTAACATTGATCTAGAGAATAGTCAAAGTGAATTCCTGGAATTAAATGACCTCATGGCGCCATTGGATGAGGAAGAGCAACAAGCAGAGGAAAATATTGATCATAGTAGTCTTACCTTATCAATGGGACAGTCCAATAATAGTGGTAATACATGGGCATCTGCTAGTGGTACATTGGCACATATACTGCCAGATTTGAATGTAGCCGATGGGCTTTATCTAGAGCCAGTCATGGCCCAACAGCCACCAGGTGTGGCTGTTGTTGTTATGGGCACTGCTATTCCTATGCAACCCATTATTTATATGGTCCTCCCTTAATTTAACAATGTTATATAGAACTGATTATGCAACAACCTAGCAATACTAAAACTAATAGAATGGATGATCCTATGCAGTATGAACCCCTTGCTATCTCGCAACAGCTTCATACTCTAGATAACACTGTTAAATTAAGGGAGGAACCGAAGACAGAAACAAAGGAGCAGAGGAATGTAACAGAGCAGTAGGGGAAAGGTAAGGAGGACATTGATCCACAAATTTCTAGTATCATGGCTCAAGGTACTATTGACCCTATCTTTCAGGGGGCTAATGTGGCTGCAAACGAAAACTCTCCGCCTAATATGTTAGCTCCACCTGGTTTCCCTCTTCCTACTTTCATTAATGAAAGGCACACCATTCATGCAGGATTTATACAAATCAATAATCAGGAGGTGGACCCTATTATTGCTGGTGCTATGACTAAGAAGACCCAGAAGATTGAATTCCTTGGCAAAGAAGGAGCAATGATTTGGCAGAAGCAGTTTGCACCATCTAAGGGGGACAAGAATCTCATATAGGTACCTATTGATTGGGTCAATTTTTTGTCAGTTACACTCCTTTCACGAGATAAATTTGAATGGGCTAATTTTTTTATTACTTCCAATGTTTGGGAGATCATCACTCAAGGGTCTAAATGCAACACTACTCTGCCTTTTGCTATCCCTAATGTCTGCCCTGCTACTGATACACTTTTGTCATATGCCATTATGATTGAACAGGTGACCCAGGACCAAGAGGTCACTTCTCCCATGGTTTCTGCTTCCATGGCGTCAGTATCAGCCTCTTTTACTTCTGCTCCGCAAAACAACAAAAAAGGAAGGGTAACCCTTTGGTTGAATCTGAGGTAAGGAGGAGCTACAGATTTCAAAAACTTACTAAATGATACAAAAAGAGCATATGTGTTGATAGAAATTGCCTTGCTTGTCATGCAGTACCACTCCCTATCCTTGCAGAAGTAGTTAAAAAATTCTTAATACTACTTTTTGCAAGTATCTGCCAGCAAGCCTAAGAAGATCAAGAGTACTACTGCAGGCAAAGATAACTCCAAGGTCAATCAGGCAAGCAAGGAGAGCTCAAAAGTCCGCAGGGAGCAGTGCAAATAAGAAGTCAAGTTCATATTACTAGACAAAAGTTTATTTTGGTTGCATGGGCTGTAAACATTATGTTATCAATTTATGCTGCCAGGTCATGTCAGTCACGAGTATCTGTCAACTTGTAGTATCATTGCCCTTCATAGGGAGAACAGTGTTCATCCTTTGGCTCCATGATTTGTAAAATTTATACTTCCAGAACTTGCTATGCTATCATGCCTAAGTATCAGAACTTTATGCTACTTATGATCTTGGTTAATAGGACTGCCAATGTCTCCTGCCATACATACATCCTTCTGAGGTGGGATATCAGGCACAACAGAATCAGTAAACTTATAGTACACCATTTTTATGACGGCTATGGAATGGGAAATTCTGAATTGGAATATTAGAGGGGATCAACGATCCTAACAAGTGGACTATTATCAGAAATAAATTTGAAGAATCCCAATGTGCCATTTTATGCTCACATGAGACTAAGAGAGACCACTTTGACAGGTGGTACATTAATTTTTTTACCCCAGAAGATTCAATAAATTTGAATATCTGCCATCTGTGGGGGCCTCTGGTGGGCTTTTGGTAGCCTAGAATGAGCAGGCTTTCAGTGGTCACCTATTTCACACTAATGATTACTCCCTATGTATCACTTTCACATCCAATCACAATGGGGAATCATGGATCTTATCCAATATCTATGGACCTTGTCAACACAAGGATAGAAATAACTTCATAGACTGGTTCAAGATTCAGGATGGCATCAATTGGCTGGTTCTTGGTTATCTTAATTATGTCAGGTATCCTGACAACAGAAACAGGGATGGAGGCAACATCATTGACATGCTTGCTTTTAGTGAAGCAATCAGTAATCACACGTTAATTGAAATACCTCTAAAAGGCAAAAATTACACCTGGAGTAACATGCAGGATGCTTCACTGTTAGAGAAGCTAGATTGGTGTTTCACATCAGAAGCATGGACACTGAATTTTCCATCTACCTTTGCAGATCCACTTGATAAAACCACCTCTGGCCATGTACCTATCATGATAAAAATTTGTACATCTATCCCAGGATCTAATAGCTTTAGATTTGAGAATGTCTGGTTGGAACATAATGAATTCCAAGAGGTAGTTAAGATAAGTTGGTGCCAAGATGTAGCAGAAATGGATAGTGCCAAGACTATAGCAACAAAATTCAAGAGATTAAGGGAAGGATTGAAGATTTGGGCCGGAAATATTTCTGATCTCAAGAAAACCATTGGGAACACCAACTTCATGATTCTCTGCTATGATAACATTGAAGAGGCCTGAGATTTAACCCTAGTGGAAGAAAATGGCAGGAATATACTAAAATCACATTCAGAAAATATACTGAAACAACAGAGGTTGTACTAGAAACAAAGAACCACCATGATGTGTACTATGCAACCTTCTTCTTGTAGACGTTGTTGGGCCTCCAAGTGCAGAGGTTTGTAGGACAGTAGCAAATTTCCCTCAAGTGGATGACCTAAGGTTTATCAATCCGTGGGAGGCGTAGGATGAAGATGGTCTCTCTCAAACAACCCTGCAACCAAATAACAAAGAGTCTCTTGTGTCCCCAACACACCCAATACAATGGTAAATTGTAGAGGTGCACTAGTTCGGCGGAGAGATGGTGATACAAGTGCAATATGGATGGTAGATATAGGTTTTTCTAATATGCAAATATAAAAACAGAAAGGTAGCAAGTGGTAAAATTGAGCGAAAACGGTATTTTAATGGTTGGGAACAAGGCCTAGGGTTCATACTTTCACTAATGCAAGTTCTCTCAACAATGATAACATAATTAGATCATATGACAATCCCTCAACGTGCAACAAAAGAGTCACTCCAAAGTCGCTAATAGCAAAGAACAAACGAAGAGATTATTGTAGGGTACGAAACTGCCTCAAAGTTATTCTTTCTGATCGATCTATTGGGATATTCCTTTAAGTGTCACAAAAAGCCCTAGAGTTCGTACTAAAATAACACCTTAAGACACACATCAACCAAAACCCTAATGTCACCTAGACACTCCAATGTCACCACAAGTATCCGCGGGTTTGATTATCCGATATGCATCACACAATCTCAGATTCATCTATTCAAACCAACACAAAGAACTTCAAAGAGTGCTCCAAAGTTTCTACCGGAGAGTCAAGACGAAAACATGTGCCAACCCCTATGCATAAGTTCACAAGGTCACAGAACCCGCAAGTTGATCACCAAAACATACATCAAGTAGATCACGTGAATATCCCATTGTCACCACAGATAAGCACATGCAAGACATACATCAAGTGTTCTCAAATCCTTCAAGACTCAATCCGACAAGATAACTTTGAAGGGAAAAGTCAATCCATTACAAGAAGGTAGAGGGGGAGAAACATCATAAGATCCAACTATAATAGCAAAGCTCACGGTACATCAAGATCGTGCCAAATCAAGAACACGAGAGAGAGAGAGAGAGAGAGAGAGAGAGAGAGAGATCAAACACATAGCTACTGGTACATACCCTCAGCCCCGAGGGTGAACTACTCCCTCCTCGTCATGGAGAGTGCTGGGATGATGAATATGGCCACCGGATAGGGATTCCCCCCTCCGATAGGGTGCCAGAACGGGTCTAGATTGGTTTTTATTGGCTACAGAGGCTTGCGGCGGAGGAACTCCCGATCTAGGTTATGTTCTGGAAGTTTGGGTATATATAAGAGGTGTTGGCATCGGGGACAAGTCAGGGGGGTCTCCGAGGCGGCCACGAGGTAGGGGGGCGCGCCCAGCGGGTAGGGCGCGCCCCTACTCCGTGGGCATCTTCTGGTCCAAAAATGATCTCCGTGAAATTTCAAGCCAATTGGACTCCGTTTGGTTTTCCTTTTCTGCGATACTCAAAAACAAGGAAAAAAATAGAAACTGGCACTAGGCTCTAGGTTAATAGGTTAGTCCCAAAAATCATATAAAATAGCATATAAGTGCATATAAAACATCCAAGGTTGATAATATAATAGCATGGAACAATCAAAAATTATAGATACGTTGGAGACGTATCAAGCATCCCCAAGCTTAATTCCTGCTCGTCCTCGAGTAGGTAAATGATAAAAACAGAATTTTTGATGTGGAATGCTACCTAACATACTTATCAATGTAATCTTCTTTATTGTGGCAAGAATATTCAGATCCATAAGATTCAAGACAAAAGTTTAATGTTGACATAAAAATAATAATACTTCAAGCATACTAACTAAGCAATTATGTCTTCTCAAAATAACATGGACAAAGAAAGCTTATCCCTACAAAATCATATAGTTTGGCTATGCTTCACTTTCGTCACACAAAAATGCTCTCATCATGCACAACCCCGATGACAAGCCAAGCAATTGTTTCATACTTTAGTAATCTCAAACTTTTTTCAACTTTCACGCAATACATGAGCGTGAGCCATGGACATAACACTATGGGTGGAATAGAATATGATGATGGGGGTTGTGTGGAGATGACAAAAAAAGGAGAAAGTCTCACATTGACGCGGCTAATCAATGGGCTATGGAGATGCCCATCAATTGATGTCAATGCGAGGAGTAGGGATTGCCATGCAATGGATGCACTAGAGCTATAAATGTATGAAAGCTCAACAAAAGAAACTAAGTGGCTGTGCATCCAACTTGCTTGCTCACGAAGACCTAGGGCATTTGAGGAAGCCCATTGTTGGAATATACAAGCCATGTTCTATAATGAAAAATTCCCACTAGTATATGAAAGTGACAATATAAGAGACTCTCTATCATGAAGATCATGGTGCTAGTTTGAAGCACAAGTTTGGAAAAAGGATAGTAGCATTGTCCCTTTTATTTTATTTTATTTATTTTTATTTTTGGCCTTCTTTTTTTGGCCTTTCTCTTCTTTCTCCCCTTTTTCTTTTTTTTCTTTTTTTGGGACAATGCTCTATTAATGACGACCATTGAGGGAGTCTTGGATTAGGGGGTCTCCGGACAACCGCACTATATCCTTTGGCCGGACTGTTGGACTATGAAGATACAGGATTGAAGACTTTGTTCCGTGTCCGAATGGGACTCTACTTGGCGTGGAAGGCAAGCTAGGCAATACGGATATGTATATCTCCTCCTTTGTAACCGACCTTGTGTAACCCTAGCCCCCTCCGGTGCCTATATAAACCGGAGGGTTTTAGTCCATAGGACAACATACAATCATACCATAGGCTAGCTTTTAGGGTTTAGCCTCTCTGATCTCGTGGTAGATCGACTCTTGTATTACTCATATCATCAAGAACAATCAAGAAGGACGTAGGGTATTACCTCCATCAAGAGGGCCCGAACCTGGGTAAACATCGTCTCCCCTGCCTCCTGTTACCATCCGCCTTAGACGCACAGTTCGGGACCCCCTATCCGAGATCCGCCGGTTTTGACACCGACATTGGTGCTTTCATTGAGAGTTCCTCTGTGTCGTCATCATAAGGCTTGATGTCTCCTTCGATCATCGCTAGTGATGCGGTCCAGGGTGAGGCTTTCCTCCCCGGACAGATCTTCGTATTCGGTGGCTTCGCACTGCGGGCCAATTCGCTTGGCCATCTGGAGTAGATCGAAAGCTACGCCCCTGGCCATCAGGTCTGATTTGGAAACTTGAACTACATGGTCGACGTACGCGGAGACTTGATCTTCGATGGATTCGAGCCCATGCCGGACGCACCGCACAGTCATGATGAGCAAGACGTAACTCTGCCGTCGGACAGTGTTCGGGAGATCGATGAAGTCAGCTACTCCGGCCTTTTACCCGGAGCAAATCGCGCCATCCGAAAGCGGAGGGATGGACCCCGCCATGGAGGCCGCACTCTCAGTGGCGATAGAACCAGATACTGACTTCACCCCTTATGAGAGCCGTGTCACCGAACCACTAGATTTATCCCCGGCCATGGACTCCGAGCCGCCTACATCCGTGCCTGTCGAATCGATGGGGCACCGACAATGAGTTCACCTCCGCGGATATCTTTCAGCACTCACCTTTCGGAGGTGTGCTAAATTCATTAAGGTCTCTCTCCTTGTCAGGAGAACCTTGGCCGAACTATGTCCGGCTAGAATGGGATGTGGACGACGAAGAAATTCACTGCCCACCCACCACCCACTTAGTAGCCACTATCGATGACTTAATCAACATGATCGACTTCGACTCCGAAGACATCAACGGTATGGACGACGATGCAGGAGACAAACCAGAACCACCGCCCACAGGACGCTGGACCGCTACTTCATCACATAACGTATACATGGTGGATGCACCTAGAGAGGGCAATGGCGAAGAGACAGCGGAGGATGCACCCTCCAAGCAACCCAAGCGCCAACGTCAATGACGCCGCTCTAAGTCCCGCCATAGCAACAATAGCGATAATAATAGTCCACGTGACTCTAGAAGAAACGACAACTGCACCACCCCGGTGGCAGAACACGATCAAGATGCAAACTGCACACATAGTACGGATCCGACATCCGAACACGATGACGCCAAAGATAAGCCTCATCAATCCCCGTCTAGGGAAGAAAATAGTCCGGACGAAGATGCACACATCATCCCGAAAACGCACTTGGAGCAAGAAAAACTCCGCAGAAGGCTTATTGCCACAGCGAGGAGCCTGAAGAAACAGAAGCAAAGGCTCAAGGTCGCACAAGATACGCTCAACAACAAGTGGAACAAAGTAACGAAGTATGGTGGAAGTTACCATCAAAATAGCTATCCAAAGCGCAAACTATTACCGGAATTCGATGATGAGGCCTTAGAGCCCATACAGCCGAAAGGTGATACAGCCAACCGGCCGGATCCACCACTCTGGGAACGCGATAGAGCGGCTAACAAAGTCACGCATAAGTCAACACATGATTCACGTGAGAACTTGCGTCAAAAATCCGGTGCGACCATATCTATCTATGGATCTAGGAAGCATGCTACGGTACACAACCAACGCCGAATACTACAACCGTCCGAACACCATGGCGCATCCCAATACAGGGGTGCCACACACCCCTTATGTTTCACTGATGAGGTGCTGGATCACGAATTCCCAGAGGGATTCAAACCGGTGAACATAGAGGCGTACGATGGAACCACAGACCCTGGAGTCTGGATAGAGGACTTCATCCTCCATATTCATATGGCTCGTGGAGACGATCTCCATGCCATTAAATACTTGCCCCTCAAGCTTAAAGGGCAAGCTAGGCACTGGCTGCAAAGCCTCCCCGAAAACTCAATTGGAAGTTGGGAGGAGCTCGAGGACGCTTTCCGGGCCAATTTTCAAGGGACTTATGTCCAACCTCCGGATGCAGACGATTTAAGTCATATAATCCAATAATCCGGAGAGTCCGCCCAAAAGCTTTGGAACAGGTTCCTCACCAAGAAGAACCAAATCGTCGACTGTCCGGACGCCGAAGCCTTAGCAGCTTTTAAACACAGTGTCCGAGACAAATGGCTCGCCAGACACCTCGGTCAATAAAAACCGAGAACAATGGCAGCCCTAACAAGCCTCATGACCCGCTTTTGTGCGGGTGAGGACAGCTGGTTGGCCCGGAGCAGCACCAGCGACCCAAGCACATCCGAAGTCAGGGATGGCAATGGTAAACCACGACGCAACAAAAACAAGCGTCGAAATAAAGAAGGTAGCCCAGATAACACGGCAGTAAATGCCGGATTCAGGGGCTCCCGACCAGGTCAGCGAAAAAAGCCTTTCAAAGGCAGCAGAGAAGGACAACCTGGCCTAAACAAAATTCTTGACAAACTCTGTCAGATTCACGACACCCAAGACAAACCTGCAAATTATACCCACAGAGAATGTTGGGTCTTCAAGCAGGCCGGTAAGCTAAACGCCGAATACAAAGGGGAAGAGACACCAAGCGAAGACGAGGATGAACCTCGTCAGCAAAGCACCGGAGGACAGAAAAAGTTCCCACCAGAGGTTAAAACAGTAAACGTAATCCATGTGACAAAGAGGAGAAGCAATCATGCACTCCGATGCACACGCGTGATAGAGCCCGTCACCCCTAGGTTCAACCACTGGTTTGCATGCCCGATCACTTTTGATCATCGGGATCATGTTACAAATATCCGGCACGAAGGACTGACGGCCTTGGTGCTAGACCCAATAGTAAATGGGTACCATTTCACACGGGTCCTTATGGACGACGGCAGTGACCTAAATCTGATATATCAGGACACATTCCGCAAATGGGGATAGACCCGACACAAATAAGCCACAGTAATACTACCTTCAAGGGAGTAATACCAGGCCAAGAGGCCCGCTGTACGGGCTCTCTACCACTAGAGGTGGTATTCGGTTCTCCCGATAACTTCCGAAGCGAAATGTTAACTTTTTACATCGCTCCATTCCGAAGTGATTATCAAGCACTACTCAGAAGGGTGGCTTTCGCTCGTTTTAACGCAGTACCACATTATGCTTTTCTCAAGCTCAAGATGCCCGGTCCATGTGGCATCATCACAGTTAGCGGAAATACCGAATATTTTTTACATACGGAAAAGGATGCGGCGGCTCTAGCAGCCGCAAACTAAGACGGCCTCACCAACCAGAAAAATGGCAGGTCGTCAAGACCACGGACATGGTTAGACGAATCCGGCGTTCCATCATATATACATGAGATTGGTTTTCAAACCCTCATAAAATGACACCAGGGGCTTCCCGCGTGTAATCAGGGCCAGCCCGGCTCAACTTGGTTTCTCTTGAATTTCGATAGTTCATTGATAATAACCAACTCTTATCTTTTTTGGCACGGCAACCTTCACCTAAGTTCTTTACTTTTGCAGATGACAATCGTGTTGCACCCGTCTAGGACACGGCACAGCGGAGACATAGGCGTAGACGTGCAGCAGGGACCCGCCCAAAGGTTTCTTTTTAAATTAAGACCGTGCGTAAACCTTTTTTACTGTCTCTTGTTGCTCACATCCTCCGGATACTCCACACAACCGAGAAGGGTACTAGCGTTATTGGCATGTGGCCATGCCAGGATTTTGCACGTACCTGGACACATGGGGTTTCTTATAAAGGGCATTGTTTAGCGCGGTATATGTTATAAAGGCCGAACACCTTAGGGAGTGTTCGGCGTCGCGAGTTTGGACTTATATGCATCAGCTCCGAATCATGTCTTTGTTCAAATGTTGGGTTTGCCCGGCTCCCACGTTTTACCTTACGTTTCGTTATATCGGCTAAGGTAGCACTAGGAGAACTACTGCGATTGTGCCCTGGTTCATCCGGATGAGCACCTGAGTAGAGAAAGCCGAAAACTAACTGTCATGATATAGCGAGAGACTGGTCAACCACTCGATGACTCATCGGAATCTTCAGGATTCCTCCACATTAATGAAGGGCCGTTTCCCGGTCACGTACGTATGCGCCCCGTATTCGGACGAGCACAGAAGTACCAGGGGCTACATAGTAGCCACACTGTCAAACTCATATGGCTAAGTGAAAGTGTTAAAGCAATATAGTCCAATTGCCTAGTTCGCTACGCTATCACCTCCTTAACGGACCAAGACGTTGGATCAAGTGTGAATGTGCATCTTTTGCGAACACCCCCGCATTATATGCGTGGGGGCGGAAGCCGACGACTGCAAACTTTTAGGTTATACACATATATACATAAACGGCCGCACAGGAGGCACCATAGTATTTTCAGGCAAAAATATAAATACAGCCTTGACAATTCAATAAAACATTGTTTTTACAATGGGAATACATGTCACTTGAACATAACATTCTTCGAGCACTGAGCCTCTATCGAACGAGCGCCTTCAAGAACTTCTTCAAAGTAGTGCTCGGCAGCCACTCGGCCTACGACCGAACCCTGTGTCGCAATAGTGGTAGCCTCCATCTCCACCCAGTATGTCTTGACACGGGCAAAGGCCATCCGCGCACCCTCTATGCACGCCGATCTCTTTACAGCATCGATGCGTGGCACATCACCAAGGAATTGTTGCACTAAGCTAAAGTAGCTATTTGGCCTTGGCCCTCCCGGTCACAGGTGATCCACAACGGACCTCATGGCAAGTCCGGACAACCTATGGAGCTCGGCCCACTCGGCCAATCGCTCATTCAACAGCAGCGGACGGACTGGAGCATGGAACTGTGACCAGAACAGCTTTTCCACTTCGGGACCTTTCTAATCCTTGAAGTACTCGGTCGCATCAGCAGCACTTGCAGCCAAATCCATGTACGCGTCCGCAGAACTCCATAGCCGGTCCAGAGGAGCATACTTCGGATCTCCGAACTTAGTCCGCAATAAGAAGGGCTTCCCAGACACGATATCTGCAGCTTGGTTCAGCTCCTCCTTCGTCGCTCTAATTTTGGAGCAGGCTTCCTTGGCAGCCACCCGGGCCTTCTCCAGGTCCGTCACCTTCGCTTGGTTCTCTTCTTCAAGAAGCTGGTAACGGTCAGCGACATCTTTTAACTCTACAACCATCTTGGCTTTTTTTTCCTTGCTCTCGCAATGCGTGGCCTGTTCGGCCCCTTCTTCGGCTGCCTTTAAAGCGATCGCATTGCTACTCCTTGCTTGCTCCTTGGCTCGGGCAAGCTCCGCCCGAAGGTTCTCCACAGTGGCAGCTCCATCTGCAGTCACAACACATTAAAGATACTGGCATCATGCTACTCTTATTATGTGACGACCACCAGAAAAATCACTCACCCTGTGCCTCGTCAAGCCGCTTGTTGATAAGCACGATGTCGGCATCTGCCGCATCCAGTTGCCGCTTTAGCTCGGCAAACCCATCAGTCCGGCTAGCCACCGGAGCTTCAGCCACCTGCACATAAAGGCGGTCTGTTTGTTACCTGGGTCTATGATCCTCTGTTTGCCACCATTTTCAACGACAACCAAAGTCTCAGGGGCTACTATCTGCATAGGGCATTGTAACACCCCGGATGTAACTTTCCCTATTTGTACTCCAACTCTTGCCGTTTCCGGCGTTAAATTATTTTATTTCCTCGGGTTCGGGTTTTGTCTCCGTGTGTTGTTGTCGTTGTCATGCATCTCATATCATGTCATCATGTGCATTGCATGTGCATACGTGTTCATCTTATGCATTCGAGCATTTTTCCCGTTGTCCATTTTGCATTCCGGCGCTTCGTTCTCCTCCGGTGGTCATTTCTAGCTTTCTTTCGTGTGTGGGGTTAAACATTTCCGGATTGGATCGAGACTTTCCAAGCGGCCTTGGTTTACTACCGGTAGACCGCCTGTCAAGTTTCATACCATTTGGACTTCGTTTGGTACTCCAACGGTTAACCGAGGGACTGAAAAGGCCTCGTGTGTGTTGCAGACCAACACCCCTCCAATTTGGCCCCAAAACCCACCAAACTCTGCTCCATATCCTAGAGCATTCGATCACGATCGCGTGGCCGAAAACTGCACCTCATTTGGATTCTCCTAGCCCCCTCTATGCCTATAAATAGCCCCTCCTCCGAAATCGGATCTCCTTCTCCACCCTAACCCTAATTCCACCCTCATCGCGCGCGCCGGACAATTGCCCCGCCGACGGACACGTCCGCCGCCATGTGGCACTCCACCATTGGCTCGCGCCGCTGCCCCACATCCCCGCCGCCGGAGCCCGCTGCGGCCCGTGGCCGGCCCGCCCTCGCCCGCGCACGGGCCAGAGCGCCGCGCCGC
>NC_041386.1:540891928-540925911 GCF_002162155.2 Triticum dicoccoides | reverse complement strand
CCCGCCGCCCGGTGGTCGCCGCCCCGCCGCCTACCTCCTCCGACCTCACCGGCGACGCCCCAGCCGGTCCTCCCTCCTCCTCCGGCGAGAAGCTCCGGCGAGGGCCCAGCTACCTCGGTTCGAACGCCGCCCCGATCCAGATCTGTTTTCAGGGTTGACCTAATTTTTTTCACTAAGTCCCTAACACCCTCGATGCAACTATAGCTCCCACGTGTCGAGGCACGACTTAGAGATATAATCGCATTGAAGGCATATGTCACAAGTTAAGCAATCTTCACAAACATCCCGTGTAATATAATAATAAAAGGGGAGATAACATAGTTGGCTTACACTCGCCACGTCAAACAAGTACATAAATAACATTACATCATCCAAACACTCATGGCCCGACTACGGCACCAAAATAAAAGAGAACCCAACATGCGACACGGTCCCAATCACCCCCAACTGGGCACCACTACTGATCATCAGGAAAGGAAACATAGTATCATTGAGAGTCTTCGTCGAACTCCCACTTGAGCTCGTACGCGTCTCCTGGAGCGGAATCATCAGGCCCTGCATCTGGTGTAATAGTAATCTGTGAGCCACAGGGACTCAGCAATCTCGCACCCTCGCGATCAAGACTATTCAAGCTTATAGGTAAGGCAAGGTAAAATATGAGTGGAGCTGCAGCAAGCGACTAGCAAGTATGGTGGCTAACTTATTCGCAAAAGAGAGCGAGAAGAGAAGGCAAGCACGAGCGGGAAACTAGAGAGCAACCTGCGCAAACATTACTCCAACATCGTGTCCACTTCCCGGACTCCGCTGAGAAGGGGCCATCACGGTAACACACTCAGTTGATTCATTTTAATTAATTAAGGTTCAAGTTATCTACAACCGGACATTAACAAATTCCCATCTGCCCATAACCGCGGGCACGACTTTCGAAAGTTCAATCCCTGCAGGGGAGTCCCAACTTAGCCCATGACAAGCTCTCACGGTCAACGAAGGAATAGACCTCCTCCCAAGACGTTCCGATTAGACTCGGTATCTCGGTAATTCAAGACACTTCGACAGGTTAAAACAAGACCAGCAACACCGCCCGAATGTGCCGACAAATCCTGATAGGAGCTGCACATATCTCGTTCTCAGGGCACACTCAGATAGGTCAAGCTACGAGTAAAACCAACCCTCAAGTTTCCCCGAGGTGGCCCCGCAGGCTGCCCGGTTCGGACCAACACTCAGAGGGAGCACTGGCCCGGGGGGGGGGGGGTTAAAATAAGATGACCCTTGGGCTCCGGTAACCCAAGGGAAAAAGAGGCTAGGTGGCGAATGGTAAAACCAAGGTTGGGCATTGCTGGAAAAGCTTTAATCAAGGCGAACTATCAAGGGGTTCCCATTATAACCCAACCGCGTAAGGAACGCAAAAACCGGAACATAACACCGATATGACGGAAACTAGGGCGGCAAGAGTGGAACAAAACACTAGGCGAGAGGCCGAGCCTTCCATCCTTTACCAAGTATATAGATGCATTTAAGATAACAAGATAATATAATGATATCCCAACAAGTAAATAAATGTTCCAACAAGGAACGGCCTCCAATCTTCACCTGCAACTAGCAACGCTATAAGAGGGGCTGAGCAAAGCGGTAACATAGCCAATCAACGGTTTGCTAGGACAATGGTGGGTTAGAGGTTTTGACATGGCAATTTGGAGGCTTGCAAGCAAGTGGTAGGCATCGTAGCAATGGCATAGCAAAAGAGCGAGCAAACTAGCATAGCAAAGATAGTAGTGATTTCGAGGGTATGATCATCTTGCCTGCACAGTTGTCAGAGTTGACCGGATCCTCAAAAGCAAACTCAACGGGCTCCTCGTTAGCGAACTCGTCTCCCGGCTCTACCCAAACAAGACAAACAAGCAACAAGGATACAATCAACCACGTGCAAACTCAAACAACACGATGCAAAGATGATATGCTATGCGGGATGCGATGCGGGATGCAAAATGCAAGATATGACAAGAAATGCATGAACCTGGCCTCAACTTGGAATTCCAAGTGTGCCACTGGAAAGATGAGATGAAATCACTTGAAAACGATATAAAGAACGCCGGAATCGGAGTTACGGTTTGGAAATGGCAAGCGATTCAAATATGACACCGGTCTTCGATTTACAGCAAGTAGGCATCTAAATGCAACGAAATGAACATGCTACAGCACCCAAACATGGCATCAAAATACATGGCAGGAAAGCATTCAAGATGCTTAACAAAATTCTAGCACTGAGCTACGACCAATTCATCCATTAACAGGTTCAAACAAGCATGGAAAAAACGCAAATGGTAAAACAGATCTCAGACTTAGTGAAATTAACACTTGTCTGGAATTTCAGATCATATAGCCCTCTTCGGAGCAACAAAACAACATGCTACAGGACCTGAACATGACAAAGAAAGACATGTCATGGAGCTACTCAACAATATTAACAAAAGTCCCTTAGTGACCTTGAGCCAAAAGGGATCACAAAATATACTAACAAGCACACGAACATAGCAAAAACATAATCAGTTTTCAGACTTAGTGAAAACTGGGACATGCTGAAACATAACTCATGATGGCATGTTTACGAGCTCGAAGCACTCACCACAGTGCAAGTCATGGCAATACAAGCATACATCCTTTAAGAAGGCACAAAATACAAGCTAGACATGGCAAGAACAATGGCATAGCATGCACGGATCAACTACAGTAACATCGGCAAAATCGCAAACAAGTTGACGATCTGCCCAGATTCACAATGAAGCAAAAGTAGAGCTCGATTGACTCAAGATAGGGTGCTCCATAATTACAAACAAATACATGGATGGATATAGCACTACAATATTAACAAAACTCCTTTACTGATCATCCTCAAAAGAGGCACGGATCACTAGGAAACAACATGAACATATGGCATCGTGAGCTAAACAATCCCAGGACTTAGTGAAATCACTAAGTCCCTGAAAACAGATTTACCGGGTGCCTCACTTTGCAAGCTTGCACAAGTCACCACACACATCCTAAAAATACATGGGTTGCACCTCTGGAAAGATGACAAAACCCTTAACAAAACATATGAAGAACTCACGGGCATAGCATGCACACAAAAATCATGGCAAAAATGACAAAAGTGCTAAACGGAGTAGCAGATCTGATAATTAACTCAAGCATCCCTCTTCTAACAGCATTTCGGGCATCAAGATGAGCTCAAATGAAAATGATGCAATGGAATGAAATGATGTACTCTCTGAGATGAACATTTTGATATGCTATACGCATGAATTGGAGCTACAGATGCAAAGTTACGGAGCCGCGAACATGTGCACTTGGGCTAAAAATCCTGGGTACTGTTAAAAGCATACACTAGTTCACGTACCTCGAAGCCTTTCAGCAGACTCATAAAGTCCTCATGCAAACCGCTTTCAGCGGATGAAATCCTTTCAATTACCATACCCATTAGCGTACGATGCGCTTCCGAGACGGCAGCTTGCCCCAGAAGATCCTTCGGCGCGTCCGACCGCACACTATACGGACCCTTGCTGTCGCTCTCCTTAGGAGCCGGATACTGGGAACTCCGGGCAGCCAAAGGGTTATCCTCTGGCCCTAGTGGATCTGGAGATACCCTTCGCGAGACACTTCAAGGTCGCCCGCTTCTTGAGCCGGGGTGTCCGGGGGAGGCGTTTCGCTCTCCATCATCTCCGGAAGAAGATCCCCCGAAGATGTGCTCTGTTGAGAAGGGTTGCGATCCGGACTACAATTTATAAGCATCAGTTATTGTCTTCGGAAGTAAGGTAGGATGTTTTCACTATTAAGTACTTTTCTATTACTTACAGCTCGGTAGAGGGCTGATCCCCGTGCGGACATTGTGTGGCAAGAATACCCTCCGAGGCAGGACCCTCTGCCAGAGATTTCTTCTCCCGTTTGGAAACCTTAGTTTCCGGATCTTCAGAGGTAGTCCTCTTCCTTCCCTGGGGAGAGAGAATGTCAGATTCTTCCCCTTGGTTATCCTCCCTCGCGGAGGCGCTCATTCCCTCGGTTGGAATAAATAGCGAAGGAGGCCCGCTTTCGCCCTCTTCCCCCCCTTCATCTTCCTTTGAGGGCGCCAGATAAGGTGCTGGCTCAAGCATCTTTTCCAGCACCGGATTGTCCAAGCCCTCAGGAAGGGGGGCCGAACACCGGATCATCTTCGCCTTTGTTATCCAGTCTTGGTCAAAGAGTGATCCTTCGGAATGATGTCATGATAAATAAAAGGACAGTGTGTTCGGCCACGAGATTACTTACTTGGGCAGCGGGGCGGTTGCAGCTCAGGCCCGCGTCCTCGGTGGTGTCCGGACACTCTATTTGGGGTCCAAAAACGATTTGTACATCTCCTCGTGCGTCATGCCGAGGAAATGCTGAATAGTACACGGTCCTTCCGGGTTGAATTCCCACATGCGGAGGGGCCGACGTTTGCAAGGTTGGACTCGATGAACCAACATAACTTGCATTACCATAACTAGACTGAAATCTCCCTCGAAGAGATCTCGGATATGGCTCTGCAGCATTGGCACGTCCTTGGCTGGACCCCAGCTCAGCCCCCTGCTGATCCATGACATCAGTTGTGGTGGGGGGCCCGAGCGAAAGGTAGGGGCAGTTACCCACTTGGCACTTCAGGGAGATGTGATGTAGAACCACTCCCGCTGCCACAATTCGGACACCTCTGGGAAGGAACCCTCTGGCCATGGAGCATCAACAATTTTGCTTATCAAAGCACCTCCGCACGCGTGCTGCCCCTCGATCATCTTCGGCTTCATATCGAAGGTCTTGAGCCACAGGCCGAAGTGAGGGGTAATGCGGAGGAAGGTCTCACATACGACAATAAATGACGAGATGTGAAGAAGGGAATCCGGGGCCAGATCATGAAAATCCAGCCCGTAATAGAACATAATAAGACCCCTAACAAAGGGATCCAGAGCGAGGCCTAGTCCTCGGAGGAAGTGGGATATGAACACAACACTCTCGTTGGGTTCGGGAGTAGGGACGACCTGCCCTCGGGCAGGCAGCCTGTGCGAAATTTCGGCGGTCAGATATCTGGCCTCTCTCAACTTCTTGATGTCCTCCTTTGTGACGGAGGAAGGCATCCACCGACCTTGAAGGTTGGATCCGGACATAGTTAAAGGTCCGAAGCACCTGACCTAAGCTTTGGGTGTTAGAACTCGAGGCAGGGGAAGGATTCGATTGAATGCGGGAGGGAAAAAAGAAAAAGCCTTGTCGCCTTTATAAAGAGGGTGAATATCAGGCATCCTCCTCATGGACGTTTGAGACTTACCTAAGATCTAGGAGTCATACCAACAGGAACGGTTGGGTTACCCACGTCTGCATTGATGAGAATCCCGTGATAAGGGGAACACAATCTCTGCTTTGACAAGACGTGTCGAGGAAACCGCCTCGCGTTATGTGCGGGGCTGGTTAAAGAAAAATGGTCCAAATAATGACCGGGCCATGGCGTGATGTCATGCTGTCAAAACGTGTCAGCAGATTAGATTTGTGGAAATATTATTCTCTCTACGGTGGTATGTGGAACTTATTTTGTAGGCTCGGACACTATCCTCATATTCAAACTCTTCCACGGTGTATTCGGAGGAGGAACCCGCCTTGCAATGCCGAAGACAATACTGCACGACAGACTCATCGTCATTGAAGCCTGGTTCAGGGGCTACTAAGGGAGTCCTGGATTAGGGGGTCTCCAGACAGCCGAACTATATCCTTTGGCCGGACTGTTGGACTATGAAGATACGAGATTGAAGACTTCGTCCCGTGTCCGGATGGGACTCTACTTGGCGTGGAAGGCAAGCTAGGCAACACAGATATGTATATCTCCTCCTTTGTAACCGACCTTGTGTAACCCTAGCCCCCTCCGGTGTCTATATAAACCGGAGGGTTTTAGTCCGTAGGACAACATACAATCATACCATAGGCTAGCTTTTAGGGTTTAGTCTCTCTGATCTCGTGGTAGATTGACTCTTGTAATACTCATATCATCAAGAACAATTAAGCAGGACGTAGGGTATTACCTCCATCAAGAGGGCCCGAACCTGGGTAAACATCGTGTCCCCTGCCTCCTGTTACCATCCGCCTTAGACGCACATTTCGGGACCCCCTACCCGAGATCCGCCGGTTTTGACACCGACAACCATCACACTTCTATTTATTTACAACTCAAAGATTACAACTCGATACTAGAACAAAGCATGACTCTATATGAATGCCTCCGGCGGTGTACTGGGATAGGCAATGAATCAAGAGTGACCTGTATGGAATTATGCATGGTGGCTTTGCCACAAATACGATGTCAACTACATGATCATGCATGGCAATATGACAATGATAAAGCGTGTCATAATAAACGTAATGGTGGAAAGTTGCATGGCAATATATCTCGAATGGCTATGAAAATGCCATAATAGGTAGGTATGGTGGCTGTTTTGAGGAAGATATAAGGAGGTTTATGTGTGATAGAGTGTATCATATCACGGGGTTTGGATGCGCCAGCGAAGTTTGCACCGACTATCAAGGTGAGAAAGGGCAATGCACGGTACCGAAGAGGCTTGCAATGATGGAAGGGTGAGAGTGCGTATAATCCATGGACTCAACATTAGTCATAAAGAACTCACATACTTATTGCAAAAATCTACAAGTCATCAAAAACCAAGCATTACGTGCATGCTCCTAGGGGGATAGATTGGTAGGAAAAGACATCGCTCGTCTCCGACCGCCACTCATAAGGAAGGCAATTAAAGAACACCTCATGCTTCAAACTTGTCACACAACGGTTACCATACGTGCATGCTACGGGACTTGCAAACCTCAACACAAGTATTTCTCAATTTCACGATTACTCAACTAGCACAACTCTAATATCACCATCTTTATATCTCAAACAATTATCAAGTATCAAACTTCTCATAGTATTCAATGCACTCTATATGAAAGTTTTTATTATATCCCTCTTGGATGCCTATCATATCAGGACTAAATTCATAACCAAAGCAAACTACCATGTTGTTCTAAAGACTCTCAAAATAATATAAGTGAAGCACGAGAGTTCATCTATTTCTTCAAAATAAAACCACCGCCGTGCTCTAAAAGGATATAAGTGAAGCACTAGAGCAAATGACAAACTATTCCGAAAGATATAAGTGAAGATCAATGAGTAGTCGAATAATTATGCAACTATGTGAAGACTCTCTAACATTTAATAATTTCAGATCTTGGTATTTTATTCAAACAACAAGCAAAATAGAATAAAATAAAATTACATTCCAAGCAAAACAAATATCATGTGGTGAATAAAAATATAGCCTCAAGTAAAGTTACCGATGAATGAAGACGAAAGAGGGGATCCCATCTGGGGCATCCCCAAGCTTAGGCTCTTGGTTGTCCTTGAATATTACCAGTGCCTTGGACATCCCCAAGCTTAGGCTCTTGCCACTCCTTATTCCATAGTCCATCGAATCTTTACCCAAAACTTGAAAACTTCACAACACAAAACTCAACAGAAAACTCGTAAGCTCCGTTAGTATAAGAAAATAAATCACCACTTAGGTAATGTTGTGAACTCATTCTAAATTCATATTGGTGTAATATCTAGTGTATTCCAACTTCTCTATGGTTCATATCCTCCGATTTGGCATGATCTTGATGGACCATGAGCTTTGCTATTATAGTTGGATCTTATGATGTTTCTCCCCCTCTACCTTCTTGTAGTGGATTGAATTTTCCCTTTGAAGTTATCTTATCGGATTGAGTCTTTAAGGATTTGAAAACACTTGATGTATGTCTTGCATGTGCTTATATATGGTGACAATGGGATATTCACGTGATCTACTTGATGTATGTTTTGGTGATCAACTTGCGGGTTCTGTGACCTTGTGAACTTATGCATAGGGGTTGGCACATGTTTTCGTCTTGACTCTCCGGTAGAAACTTTGGGGCACTCTTTGAAATTCTTTATGTTGGTTTGAATAGATGAATCTGAGATTGTGTGATGCATATTGTATAATCAAACCCGCGGATACTTGTGGTGACATTGGAGTATCTAGGTGACATTAGGGTTTTGGTTGATGTGTGTCTTAAGGTGTTATTTTAGTATGAACTATAGGGCTGTTTGTGACACTTAAAGGAATATCCCAATAGATTGATTAGAAAGTATAACTTTGAGGCGGTTTCGTACCCTACAATAATCTCTTCGTTTGTTCTCCGCTATTAGCGACTTTGGAGTGACTCTTTGTTGCATGTTGAGGGATTGTCATATGATCTAATTATGTTATCATTGTTGAGAGAACTTGCACTACTGAAAGTATGAATCCTAGGCCTTGTTTCCAACCATTAAAATACCGTTTTCGCTCAATTTGACCACTTGCTACCTTGCTGTTTTTATATTTTCATATTACAAAAACCTATATCTACCATCCATATTGCACTTGATTTGGCACGATCTTGATGTACCGCAAGCTTTGCTATTATAGTTGGATCTTATGATGTTTCTCCCCCTCTACCTTCTTGTAATGGATTGAATTTTCCCTTCGAAGTTATCTTATCAGATCGAGTCTTTAAGGATTTGAGAACACTTGATGTATGTCTTGCATGTGCTTATCTGTGGTGACAATGGGATATTCACGTGATCCAGTTGATGTATGTTTTGGTGATCAACTTGCGGGTTCCGTGACTTCGTGAACTTATGCATAGGGGTTGGCACATGTTTTCGTCTTGACTCTCCGGTAGAAACTTTGGGGCACTCTTTGAAGTTCTTTGTGTTGGTTTGAATAGATGAATCTGAGATTGTGTGATGCATATCGTATAATCAAACCCGCGGATACTTGTGGTGACATTGGAGTATCTAGGTGACATTAGGGTTTTGGTTGATCTGTGTCTTAAGGAGTTATTCTAATACGAACTCTAGGATAGATTGAACAGAAAGAATAGCTTCATGTTATTTTACTACAGACTCTTGAATAGATCGATCAGAAATAATAACTTTGAGGTGGTTTCATACCCTACAATAATCTCTTCATTTGTTCTATGCTATTAGTGACTTTGGAGTGAATCTTTCTTGCATGTTGAGGGATAGTTATATGATCCAATTATGTTATTATTGTTGAGAGAACTTGCACTAGTGAAAGTATGAACCCTAGGCCTTGTTTCCTAGCATTGCAATACCGTTTACCCTCACTTTTACCACTTGCTACCTTGCTGTTTTTATATTTTTCAGATTACAAAAACCTATATCTACCATCCATATTGCACTTGTATCACCATCTCTTCACCGAACGAGTGCACCTATACAATTTACCATTGTATTGGGTGTGTTGGGGACACAAGAGACTCTTTATTATTTGGTTGCAGGGTTTTTGAGAGAGACCATCTTCATCCTATGCCTCCCATGGATTGATAAACCTTAGGTCATCCACTTGAGGGAAATTTGCTACTGTCCTACAAACCTCTGTACTTGGAGGCCCAACAACGTTTACAAGAAGAAGGTTGTGTAGTAGACATCAGGGCGTCACCTGAGCTTGTGGCTCTCTGGTGGCCCCCCTCCGGTAGATCTTTTCGCCAATATTTTTATATATCCCAGAAAAATTCTTCGTAAAGTTTTAGCCCAATCTAAGAACTTTCATTTTTGCACAAAAATAAGACCATGGTAGTTCTGCTGAAAACAATGTCAGTCCGGGTTAGTTTCATTCAAATCATGCAAATTAGAGTCCAAAACAAGAGCAAAAGTGTTTGGAAAAGTAGATACGTCTGAGAGGTATCACCCCGCTCCGAGATCGAATCTGGTTCACGAGGAGCCCACAAGGGTGGGGGGTGCACCCTACCCCCTGGGCGCGCCTCGCGACCTTGTGGCTGCCTCGTGGATTTCCTGACGTGCACTCCAAGCCCTCTGGATGTCTTGTGGTCCAAGAAAAATCATCGCAAAAGTTTCATTCCGTTTGGACTCTGTTTGGTATTCCTTTTCCGCGAAACTCTAAAACAAGGAAAAAACAGGAACTGGCACGGGTCTCTAGGTTAATAGGTTAGTCCCAAAAATCATATAAAATAGCATATTAATGCACTATTGCAGGATGCTGCTAACGCGACACTACGATCAGAGACCCTTTGAGAAACTGTGTGTGATGCAATAATCGCAAACGGTGTTGTATGAAAACTGTCAAAAATGTGTAAAATGTTTGCGATGACGGATGCATCAAACACGGTTCAGGTTTTAGTTGCGTGTGCGATGAAGGGCATACGGTTCAGTTCACACTACTGCAGAATGCTGCTAACGCGACACTACGATCAGAGACCCTTCGAGAAACTGTGTGCGATGCAATAATCGCAGACGGTGGTGTATGAAAACCTTCAAAAAAGGTGCAAAACGTTTGCATCAAACACGGTTCAGATTTTAGTTGCGTGTGCGATTCAGGCCACACGGTTAACCCATCCGAACTATTTGTGATGAGGCAGAACAACAAAAACGGGCAGCCATATCAATGTGTGTGCGATATACGGCATATAGTTCGCTCCGATGAACCATTTGCAATTAGGGAGTGCAACATAAACGATTAGCCAGATCAAGGTGTGTGTGATATAGGGCATATGGTTCACTCGGACGAACTGTTTTCAGTTAGTGAACGCAACAGAAATGGTTCAACTTAACAAGATGTGTGTGATACGTGGCAAATAGCCGACTCGGATGAACTGTTTGCGATGAGAAATTACAACACAAATGGTTAATACAGTTAGTTTGTGTGCGATTCTGTGTGTACAAAAAACTTTGAAAAATGCAAACTAGTTGCTTGCGGTGGCTAGGAGCATCGCACACGATGCGTCTGCGAGTACTCATGTGCGATGCTTAGTAAGTTACACATATGTTTCCTTATGTTAACACTTGTGTGATAAATAACACGTGGCACCGGAAACAGTATTCGGGTTGTCTATGTGCTCCACTTAGTCTTCCCCCGCTCCAGCGAATGCTTCCTGTCATGGAATTGTCACGGCAGATGTCCTAGTGAAAGGACTTAGTCGTGGATCCATTGCAACTAGGAAGCTTGAAGGGGTTAATCGGGACAAAGGAAACGAGAGGTTTATACTGGTTCGGCCCCTTGCGGTGAAGGTAAAGCCTAGTCCAGTTGTTGTGGTATTGCTAGGTTTCGATGACCAAGGAGCGAAATACGCTAGCTTGGCTCTCAATCTGTTGTTTCTTGGCCTAAGCCGTCGCCGGGTTGTCCCCTTATATACACGGGTTGACTCGTGGCGGCCTACAGAGTCCCAACCAGCTCGTACAACGTGTCCGGCTCGGTGACTTCTTTTACATGCCTTACTTTACAAGTCTTATTCATACATGTCGGTTTATAATTATAGGCCTTAAGCCGCCTCTCTGCCGTTCGAGCTCCGCCGCCGCCGCCGTAGCACTCACCGTCGTCCTCAACTTTGGCCGCTGCATCACCCTGAGCTCGTCCAAAGAATGGCGGCGATCCTCCGCAGTAGATCTGCATCCGTAAGCTCTTGCTTTCTCACACCTTAGATCTGCATTAGGGTTCGCGAGTTTCCTTCTTTATGTTCTTCGCTGTTCATCGCAGATTCCTTGAAGTTTCTCCACCGCACCCTCCTTTGATCTAAAAGAAGTATAAAACCTATGCAGTAGTTGTTTTGCATCCATTTCATATGCTAGCAGACCCCTTTCTCTTGTACAAAGGCCCCCTTAGAACCGATGAACTCCTCTGTGCTAGTTTTTTAGGTCTAGATTTATTTTTCTTTTTTGAACCATCTTGATCCAAAATAATAGCAATAGCTTGTGAAACTTGTTTGCCTTGGTACTTAGTCAATTCTATCTCAGACAATCTTTAAATATCTTTCGCCATGGCGGCTTATCATACTGGCTCATTTCTCCTTCATATATCATTAGCCCTTACTTAAGCCGCCATTACTCATCTGTACTATAATCATTTAACCTATAATTCCACCAATTAATTTGAACTGGCAAATTACTTCTTTTCAGCTTGTCCTTTTTCATCGTGCCGTCAAAAGCGCCAACAGTCTGCAACTGGGTCCCTTCCACAGTTACTGATGACACCTTGAAAGATTTTGTCACCATCGGATATTTGGCGGAGAAGAATATTATGTCCTATCGTGCTCCTGACCCGTCCGAAGAACGACCTCAACTCAAAGACGGTGAAGTCATCATCTTTACTGATCACATGAATCGGGGTTTTTCTCCACCTGACTCAAAGTTCTTCAGAGACGTTTTGCATTTTTTCAAGCTTCATCCACAAGATCTAGGACCCAACTCCATATCCAACATCTGCAACTTTCAAGTTCTCTGTGAGGTTTATCTTCAAGAAGAACCTACTGTTGAACTCTTCAGAGAGTACTTCTATTTGAACCACCAGAATGAGAGCACCAACGGCCTTAGCTTAGAACTTGGTGGAATCTCGATTCAGCGCTGACAGGGTGCTGTTTTTCCCTTAATAGTCTTACCAAGCCATCCCAAGGATTGGAACCAAACTTGGTTTTATTGCAAAGACACGTCGCCAGCTGATGAAAGAACACTGTCGGGTTATCGCGCGAAGCGCCTTGATTCTAAGTTTGTGCTCCCTGATAAGCTTACTACTGCTGAATGCAAGAAGCTTATTCCGTCTATCAAAAGGATTCAAGCCTTATTGGGAAACGGCCTAACCGGAGTTGATCTGATCCCTTGCTGGATCGCATGGCGGATCATCCCTCTGAGCCGCCGTTCTGCCTTGATGCATACCTATGCCGGAGGACCAGATGACCCTCTATGTCATAGCCCTCTGCAACTGACTGAAGAGGCCATTGTGAGATGTCAACCACCCTCGTAAACAGTAAATACGAGGACTATAGTAAGGTTGGATTAAATCCTTTCTGCAAACTTAACCCGGCACCAGAGGTGAACCCCCTTGACCTCCTTTTTTCTTCAGTAGTTAAATACTTGCATGAATTTTAACTTGTTATTTGCCTATAGGCCAAATCTGACTTCTGGAAGGCCAAATATGATCATGAAGCTGCCAAGAAGGCTAGAGCCGCTACCATAGTCGCCAGGAAGACAACCCGAAAGTCCAAGAAGAAAAAGACTGCTTTTGATATGTTCAAGCTAGATGATGTTTCTGAGTCGGAGGTATCCCTTGACTCCCTTGGCATGTTTTTAACAACCTTATTGACACTGACTATTGCTAGGATGACACGGGGGCCAACCAGGCAGTAGAAGAAGAGGTAACTATTTCCTCCGACTCATAACCTTCGCCAAGACCGAAACCTCGACTGGTAACCCGGAAAGTAAGGTTTTTTCACACCCTTTGGCTTATTTGGATCCTCATTTTCTTTTGAAAAAGCAGCAACGCCGCCGTCAGGCCCGGACCAATGACGACAATGAACTGTCCTCCGGCTTACCAAAAACTCCTCGAAAACGCCAGAATGAGGTTTCTTTCACCTTTGTCTCTTGCTTTTATCAATGAATCTATTTTCTTACTCTCTACTTTATTTTACTTTTGCAGGAGGTTTCTCGCTCTTCTGGTGATTCTTCACAAACTCAATTCCCGGCTTTCAAGACTGCCCCTGGGTAAGGATAATTATCTTTCTTCTGCATCTTTAAGTCTACATCATTATACTAACTCATGAAATCCTTCTTTGCGGTCAAGCAAAGTCCAAGAAAGCAAGGTGGCTAAGCCGGCGGAAGACCCAAAAGACCCTACTCCTGAACCGGCAATACCAACTCCTCCTGAACAACCTGAAGCACCAGAAGACCCTGCTGTCCACGTTCAATCAGGCCCTTACATCATTATACTAACTCATGAAATCCTTCTTTGCGGTCAAGCAAAGTCCAAGAAAGCAAGGTGGCTAAGCCGGCGGAAGACCCAAAAGACCCTACTCCTGAACCGGCAATACCAACTCCTCCTGAACAATCTGAAGCACCAGAAGACCCTGCTGTCCACGTTCAATCAGGCCCTCCTGAGCCGTCAGTTGATGAGACCATTCTCAATCCATCTACTGCTGAGCCATCTAGCTCAGCTAACCTGCCGACGACTTCTGACAATGATGTCTTAATTACTGGTAGTCGATTCGTTGAGCCGGGCAACCCAACTGTACTGGTCCAGCACTCTGCCAAGCAAGAGGCTTTAGAAAGGTAGAAGGTGCGGTTTGACGTCTCTCACTACGCTCACCTGAATGTTAGTGACGTGCTGTCTGGATACCTCAGTCATGTGCATTCCAGCCGTGACTCAGAAATTGAGATGGTCAAGCAACTGCAACTGAAATATGAGGTACGTTCTCCGGCTTTCACTAACTTACATATGCTCTGCCAGCCCCCCAAGTCTCCGGATTATGATGAACCTGAATG
The DNA here is from genome assembly GCF_002162155.2 of Triticum dicoccoides. Classification (NCBI taxonomy): domain Eukaryota; kingdom Viridiplantae; phylum Streptophyta; class Magnoliopsida; order Poales; family Poaceae; genus Triticum; species Triticum dicoccoides. The sequence continues at coordinate 540,911,522 of NC_041386.1, read as the reverse complement.
ATATGTAGACTTGTGATATAGTTTGATGTTCTATATTTAGATTTTCCTTAAGTCCAGCATAAATTTCACCTGTAGTCCCGAAGGGCCGGCTCAATTTATCATGAATAAGCCGGTACTTGACCTCATAACTGTCTTGAATCAGTCCAAACAAATAGTTTGATTCGGCTCAACATGAAAAACTTTCTTAATAGCATGCATTAGCCCCCAAGTGCCAAGCGTTGTTACTTGTAAAACACTTGAGACTTTAAGCATAGAAGAGCTATTTTGCATTTAAAAAATTGCTTTGGCAGACATTAGCCCCCAAGTGCCGAGTGGTGTTGCGTTGCAAAGCACTTGGGACTATAATCATTATAACCTTTATTGAAATAAATTCTAACACACCTGTGCATGTTTGTAGACCGCCCTAACTGAATTGGGCTCTCAATTGATTGATGCAAAAACCCGGCTGGCGGATCAAGAAGCGGAGATAAAGAACGCTGACTCCAAACTCCAGTTGAGCCTCTCTGAAGCTGAAAAACTGAAGACCAGTTTTGATGCGGAGAAGAAATCCTGGGCCGATGAGAAAACCTTGCTGATACAGCATGCTAAGACAGCGGAGGTGGCTCTCAAGGAGGTTACCACGGAGCTCACCGGCTTAAAAAACCGTGTGTCTCATATGGTCTCATCAATCTTTGGTGAGTCATTTGCATTAGTTACTTGCACTCTATTTTTGCTAGAAATATAAGCCTCCTGCTTAACCTTTTTAAAATACTCATAGGTCCACGGAGCAACAATCTGAGTCAAAACAGCGTGGCCAAACTCAAGGCGGTTTACACCTTGGTGGAGCAACTGTATGCTGGGGCTCAACGGGCGCTTGCTATTATCCCCCCAGCCAACCAAGGACCCAACCTCTTGAGCGACGTTTTAAAGAAGCTATCTATTTTACCCGCCAGATTCCAAGAGGTCAAGCGGTCTTGTGCAAGAGCCGGAGCCCTAACTGCCCTAAGCCGCTCCAAAGCCTGGGTGCCGGAGCTAGACCCGGCGGACGTAGCCAAGGGGTATCCCCCTTTAAAGGAAGACGGGACTTTGTTTGATCAAGATGACTTTGTTGCCTGTGTGAGGGGAGTTCGTCCTCATGCTACCATCCTTGGCGAGGAAACCAACATTGATAAATATCAGCCGGGTTTTGATGTTGATAATAAGAAGATGGCGACTCCCTCGTATAAAGTGACAGATCTTATCCCGCCGGTTCGCCAACACACCTTTGCCCCAGAAATTGACCCGGCTAGTCTAATCGATGATGAAGCTGAGTTTGTTGCTCCGAATGGCTTTGATTGGTCCAAGCCCAGCTTCCAACCAGCGGAGGGAGGTGAACCGGCGAGGGAGGAGTCATAACCGTCCGAATAATCCGGCCTTAGCTTGACATCTGTTTAGGAGAGAAAACAATTTTAACCTTTTGGGCTCTCAATGCCTTGTAATAGGTTAGCTTGAAAACTGCATGTTTTGCCTATGTCGTCGTGCATATGATGTTGCATATGACTATTTTACCCGTCATGTCAATGTATGCATTATATCCTTTATCACATCTGTAGTGTTTAAATCTGTTCCTGTATGCAAAAGATGAAAAAATTGTCTTGGCGGTTTATCGCTGGACGGGTCAAAACACCCGATACATAACTATGAAATTATCATATTGGAATAATCATGACCAGATGTAAAGATAAACAAGGGTGAAAAAGCCTTTGATTAACGAAAAAACACAGATAAGTCTGTTTATGAACGACAATGTCATACATGTGTTCTTTGATTCTGAACTGCCGGCTTATATGACCCGGACAGTAAGGTTGACAACCCAATATTTGTAGAAGTCAATACCTCCATATGCCTGATGATTGTTATACCTTGGCAACTCATTGTCAAATAACCAAGCCGGTTTAAATTGAAACCATACTTATAGTTAGATTTGAGACAACAAAAAACCAGTAAAACAAAATAGTATGTTTCTAATGATGTAAATCAAGCATTAAGAATAATTTGGAGGCTTATGATTCGAATACGATCAGTAAACCGGACTAAAGGGGTTAAGCTAGGATTCGAATATGATCATGTAGCCCCCAATGGCTTTGGCGTTGCGCCGATAAAGAGGGTACCGACAGCTATGTTCTCTTTGGTTCGAATACGACCTATGTTTGAACAGGAAGCCCCCAAATGACCTTGAGAGGTTTTTAACGACCCTAATTCAAATACGATCCAAGTCGGACCCAAAAGGGGTTAAGCTATGATTCGGATACGATCAAGAAGCCCCCTAGTTAGTTTCGCTTTGCGCCGATCAAAAAGGATTACGACAGCTATGTTCTCTTTGGTTCGAATACAACCTATGTTTGAACAGGAAGCCCCCTGGTGACCATGAGGTTTAACAGCTAGATTCAAATAGGATCATGAGCCAGACCAAAAGGGTTAATCTAGATTCGAAAACGATCAGCCCCCAACTGGTCGTTTTGAATAATTAGAATGATAAAGATATATGATCAAAAAAAGGACAAAGGTCCTGCTTTATTACTTATCATAATATATACAACGTCAAAGTATATACAACTACCATCTTGATCTGATGATAGCCAGAATAAGCATCCAAAAAGCTCAAACGCTCACAACCCGCCGTAGCATCAATGATTTGATCAATACGAGGGAGAGCAAAAGGATCTGCCGAACAAGCTTTGTTTAAATCTATGTAATCCACACACATACGCCAAGTGCCGTTATTTTTTAGCACAAGCACCGGGTTAGCCAACCACTCTGGGTGAAAAACTTCAACAATAAATCCGGCCGCCAAGAGCCGGGCCACCTCTTCTCCAATAGCCTTACACCTTTCCTCGTTGAACTGCCGAAGAAACTACCTGACCGGCTTAAACTTGGGGTCAATATTGAGAGTGTGCTCAGCGAGGTCTCTCGGTACACCCGACATGTCAGAAGGCTTCCATGCAAAGATGTCCTGGTTCTCATGGATGAACTCGATGAGCGCGCTTTCCTATTTGGGATCCAAGTTAGCACTGATAATGAATTGTTTGGATGAGTCGCCAGACACAAAATCAATCATCTTGATATCATCAGCGGACTTAAACTTCAGCGCCGACTCATGTTCTGCGGTTGGCTTTTTCAAAGACGTCATGTCCGCCGGGTCGACATTATCCTTGTAAAACTTCAATTCCTCTGTCGCACAAACAGATTCGGCGTAAGCAGCGTCACCTTCTTCACATTCCAAAGCTATCTTCCGTCTTCCATGCACTGTGATAGTGCCCTTATAACCCGGCATCTTGAGCTGCAGATAAACATAACATGGCCGTGCCTTGAATTTTGCATAATCGGCCGTCCAAACAGGGCGTGATACGGGCTTTTGATTTTGACCACTTCAAAAGTTAACTTCTCCTCCCTAGAATCATGCTCATCTCCAAAGGCTACTTCCAGCTCAATCTTACGAACTGGATATGCCGAATTACCAGGCACTACCCCATGCGACAGAACGTCTCATAATAGAGAATGTTGATACTGTCGGCGTTCTGGGAATGGGGTCCCCAGACTTGCCTTCCTGCGGCCTGCGACATGGCTCAAGCGGGGGCCCAGCGCGGCCCATCTTCATCAGCTCAAACTCAAGACCCTCGCGAGGGGCCAGGCCTCGCGGGGCGGGCGGAAGGAAGCTTCCTCAGAGGCAGCCTCGTCAGGCAGGCTCACGAGGAGGCGGAGAGATCAAGGCAGGGGTACCTCGCGAGGAACCTGTGACGCAAGCCATGACGATCGAGGCCAGGCGGGCGTCAGGTGGGCGCCTGCCTGCGCAGTGTCCTTGTTTCCCCTTTGGTACAAAGGGGGCAAGCACAGGCCAAGACATCGGGCAAAGGTTACCATTCCGGTGCAACGAGACCAAGACCAGCAGAGCGGCAGGATGGAGGTCACCGTGGATCCCAAGACAACGTCATCACCAGTACTTTTGGCAGCCGAAGACCACCTTTGGTCAGGATAACTTGTACTATATGTTCCCCTTCAAAATGGCCAATTGTTGGCGCCCTTCCCGCTTATTATTTGGGGAGAGGCCCAGGGCCTCTATAAATAGAGCTAGCCACCACAGAGGGAGGGGACATCTAGAAATCTGGTAGAACCCTAGCAGAGAGAGAGAGAGAGGAAGAGGCGACTGAACTCACCCTAGCAGTTCATCGCACCAGCTTAAGAACACCTCTCGCGAGGCTGTTCTTCCTTTGTACTGATCCTCATTAGCCCCTGAGGCAATCCACCACACCACACACTGGAGTAGGGTATTACACCACAACGGTGGCCCGAACCAGTATAAACCTTGTGTCCCTTGTGTTGTTCGTTGTTTCCAGCTCAAATTACGCGAGGAGATTGGGCGTAGATCGGTAGGGGAGAGATCTCCGCGCGCACCCCAGTGTTCGAACCTCAAGGGTCTGCCGGAACCTGAATCCGACATTTGGCGCGCCAGGTAGGGGTGCGCCGGAGTCCTCCCTCCTGACGACCCGCTCTCCCCCGACATTGCATCCCGCCCTCATGGCGGACAACGCGCCGCCTGCTCCAGCAACGGATGCCGACACTGGGGCCAGGGGCTCCGGGCCTTGGCCCCCGCCTTGCGACAGGTGCAGTGGCCACACAAGTTTAGGCCCGAGATGCCGCCGCGCTACGACGGCGCGACGGACCCGATGATTTTCCTGCTGGCGTACGAGGAGGCCGTCCTCGGAGCCGGGGGCGACGATCGGGTGATGGCCAACTGGTTACCCATGGCCCTCACCGGCATCCCGCGCGCGTGGCTCCTCCACCTGCCGACGGCCTCTGTCACCTCCTGGGAGGAGCTGCGCGACCTCTTCCTCGCCCGTTTCACCGCACCAGTGCCGCTTGTCGTCGCAGCTCTCCTGGGTGGCTCCCAGGCACCACCCTCGAGTCATCACGTCAAGCCGTTCGCCCGCCGGATCAGCACCGCCTCCAAGCGCCGAGAAGCCCCCCCGGGCTGGGTGGCGCCCGAGGCCGATCTAACCTTCGACTCGGAGGACCACCCCTTCAACCCCATTGGTTCAGGCGCGCTCCCGATGCTGTGCACCCCCACCATCTGCCAGGTGGCCGTCACCAGGACCCTCATCGACGGTGGTGCCGGCCTCAACGTGCACTCGGTGGAGGCCTTCAGCCTCCTCCAGGTGCCGCTGGAGTGGCTCCAACCCAGCAGGCCTTTCTTGGGCGTCGAAGCCGGTTCCGCCGCCTCCTTGGGACAGATCCGCCTTCCAGTGACCTTCGGCACCTGCGACAACTTCTGCACGGAGTTGATCGACTTTGACATCGCCCCCATCGGCCTCCCCTACAACGCCATCCTTGGCTATCCGGCCTTGGCTAGGTTCATGGCAGCAACTCAGCCGGCGTACAACCTAATGAAGATGCCCGGGAGCAGTGGCGTCCTCACCGTGTCAGGAGATACAAGGGATGCGCTGCAGGTGCTCTGGCTTGTTTTCAGGGCGGCCGCGGTGGCGCAGCCCGCTAGCATTGACGCCCTTGAGCCCAAGGGGGCTGTGCCGGCTAAAAAGAAGCAGCTGTTCACCCAAGACAAGGCGGAAACCAAGCAGGTACCAGTCGACGAGGACGGGTCCACTGGCGCCACCTTCACCATAGGGGCCAACCTCGAGCCCGAGCAGGAGAAGGCCCTGATCAGGTTCCTGCGCGCGAACAAGAAGGTGTTCGTGTGGGAACCAGATCAGTTAGCGGGGGTCCCAAGGGAAGTGATTGAGCATCACCTCAATGTGTGCCCCAATGTGCGCCCCGTGAAGCAGAAGGCAAGGCGGCAGTCTGAGAAACAGACTTTCATCGTTCAAGAGACCCGGAAGCTAGAGGCGGCAGGGGTTATTCGCGAGGTCCGCTACCCTGATTGGCTGGCTAATCTGGTCGTTGTGCCTAAGAAGGGAGGAAAAGAGCGCATGTGCGTCGAATTCACCAACCTCAACAAGGCCTGCCCGCAGGATCCATTTCTGCTCCCCCGCATCGACCAGATAGTCGACTCCACCGCAGAGTGTGACCTATTGTGCTTCCTGGATGCCTTCTCGGGCTATCACCAGATCAAGATGGCGGTAGAAGACGTGGAGAAGACGACTTTCCTGACCCCGTGTGGAGTGTACTGCTATACGTGCATGCCGTTTGGGCTGCACAACGCAGGCGCGACCTTTTAGCGGCTGATGCACATCGCCTTAGGCTGGCAGCTCGGGAGGAACGCTGAAGCTTACGTCGATGACATTGTGGTGAAGTCTCGTGAGGCAAGAACCCTGATACAAGACCTGGAAGAAACCTTTGCAAGCCTCAATGAAGTGGACCTATGGCTCAACCCAGAGAAGTGCGTATTTGGAGTCCCCTCGGGCAAGCTCCTGGGTTTCCTCGTATCCCACAGGGGCATCGAGGCCAACCCGGAAAAGGTCAAGGCAGTTGTCGGTGTCAAAACCGGCGGATCTCGGGTAGGGGGTCCCGAACTGTGCGTCTAGGCCAGATGGTAACAGGAGGCAAGGAACATGAAGTTTTACCCAGGTTCGGGCCCTCTCGATGGAGGTAAAACCCTACGTCCTACTTGATTAATATTGATGATATGGGTAGTACAGGAGTAGATCTACCACGAGATCAGAGAGGCTAAACCCTACAAGCTAGCCTATGGTATGATTGTTGTTGTCTATGTTGTCCTACGGACTAAAACCCTACAGTTTATATAGACACCGGAGAGGGTTAGGGTTACACAAAGTCGGTTACAATGGTAGGAGATCTGCATATCCGTATCGCCAAGCTTGCCTTCCACGCCAAGGAAAGTCCCTTCAGACACAGGACGAAGTCTTCAATCTCGTATCTTCGTAGTCGAGGAGTCCGGCTGAAGGTATAGTCTGGCCATCCGGACACCCCCTAATCCAGGACTCCCTCAGTAGCCCCTGAACCAGGCTTCAATGATGACGAGTCCGGCTTGCAGATTGTCTTCGGCATTGCAAGGCGGGTTCCTCCTCCAAGTACTTCATAGAAGATTTTGAACACAAAGATAGTGTCCGGCTCTACAAAATAAGTTTCCACATATTGCCATAGAGAGAATAATATTTACACATATCTAATCTGCTGACGTATTCCATAGTGTGACACACCACGGCCAAGCCTTTATCCGAGTCGTTTTATTATCCCACCTCAGCGCGCAATGCGAGGTGGTTTCCTTGACATGTCTTGTTAAAGCAGAGATCGTGTCCCCTTATTCCGGGATTCTCATCAATACGGGCGTGGGTAACCCAACCGCTTCTAGGACTCCTAGATTATAGGCAAGTCCAAACGGACACGGAGAGGACGCTTGATATTCACCCTCTTTATAAAGGGACAATGCTTTTATTTTTCCCTCCCATGCTCAATCGCATCCTTCCCCCGCCTCAAGCTCAAACGCCCAAAGTTCAGGTCAGGTGCTCCGAACCTTCAGTCATGTTTGGATATAGCCTTCAAGGCCGATGGGTGCCTTCCTCTTTCACGGAAGAAGACATCAAAAAGTTGAGGGAGGCCAGATATCTGACCACCGAGATTTTGCATTGGCTGCCTCCCTGGGGAAGGCCGTCCCCTCCCCCGAACCCAACGAGAGCGTCGTGTTCGTCTCCCACTTCCTCCGAGGTCTAGGTCTTGCTCTGGATCCTTTCGTCAGGGGCTTGATGTTTTACTACGGGCTAGATTTCCATGAACTAGCTCTGGACTCCTTTCTTCATATCACGACATTTATTGTCGTGTGCGAGGCCTTCCTCCGGGTTACCCCTCACTTTGGCCTGTGGCTCAAGACCTTCGAAGTAAAGCCGAAGATGATCGAGGGGCAACATGCGGCGTGTGGAGGTGCCTCGATATGCAAGATGATGGGAGCCTCATGGCCCAAAGGTTCCATTCCAGAGGTGTCTGAATTGTGGCAACAGGAGTGGTTCTACATCACGGCTCCTAGAAGTGCCAAGTGGGTGGCCGCCCCCGTTTTCCGCTCGGGCCCTCCACCACAACTGATGTCGTGGATTAGCAGAGGACTGAGCTGGGGTCCAGCCAAGGACGTGCCTATGCTGCAAAGCCGCATTCGAGATCTCTTTAATGGAGATTTTAGTTTGGTTGCGGTAATACAAGTTATGCTGGTCTGTCAAGTCCAGCCTTGCAAACGCTAGCCCCTTCGCTTGTGGGAGTTCAATCCCGAGGGACCGCGTGTCATTCAAAATTTCCTCGGCCTGATGCACGGGGAGATGTACAAGTCATTCTTCGAACCTCAGGTAGAGTGTCCAAAAATCACCGAGGACGTGGGCCTGAGTAGTAACCGCGCCGCCAAACAGGTAAGGCATCTTCCGGACGAACATACTATCTCTCCTTTGTTACGAAGTTATTTCTGAGAGTTTGCTTTTTGACCAGGACTGGCTAACAAAGGCGAAGTTGATTCGGTGTTCGGCCCCCTCCCTGAGGGTTTGGAAAATTAGGTATTGGAAAAGATGCTCCAGACCGCACCTTGCCCGGAGCCCTTGAAAGAAGATACCATGGAGGATAATACGGGCGGACGCGGGCCCCCAACGCTGCCCATTCTAACCGAGGGAGCGAGCGTCTCCATGAAGGAAGACGACCAGAAGAGGAAAAGGAATGTGCCCGGAGATTCGGAAGCCGAAGCTTCCAAACAGGAGAAGAAGTCTCCCACAGAGGGTCCTACCTTGGGGGGTGCTGTTGCCGCACAAAGTCCACGGGGGGATCAATTCTCCCGCGAGTCGCAAGTGACCCGAAATACTTTAATAGTACAAATATGCCATCTTTTTCTTCTGAGAAAATAACCATCGCATATATTTTGCATTTCGGGCCTTAGCCCCTATCAAATGAGCTCATCTTCAGGGGATCTTCTTCCAGAGATGATGGAGAGCGAAACGCCTCCTCCAGACTCCTCCGCTCTGGAAGCGGGCGACCTTGAAGTGTCGTCGCGAAGGGCCTCTCCGAGTCCGGTGAGGCCAGAAGATAATCCCATTGACCCCCGAAGCTCTTAGTGTCCGACTCCCGAAGAGAGCAGACAAAAGAGTCTGGCACCGTCTAGTGTGCGATCGGATGTTCTGAGGGAGTTGGTGGGGCGAGCGGCCATCTCAGATGAACATCGTGTGCTGATGAATATGGCGATGGAGAGAATCTCGTCCGCTGAAAGCGGATTGCATGAAGCTTTTATGAGTCTACTGACAGGCTTTGAGGTACGTAAAAGAATGTATGATTGTCCTGCACATGCTAGGTGTGCCCTGTGTAGATAGTAGCCCCTGAGACTCTGGTTGTCGTCGGAAATGACGACGAACAGAGGATCATATTCCCAGGTAATAACCATACTGCCTCTATGTGCAGGTGATGGAAGCTCCGGTGGCTAGCCGGACTAGCGAGTTTGCCCATTTAGAGCGGCAGTTGGATGCGGCAGACACCGACATCGAGCTTGTTAACAAAAGGCTTGACGAGGCACATGGTAAGTGTCATTATCTGGTAAACGCCACATAGGAAGATCAGCATGATGCCAGTATCTTTAATATGTGGTGACTGCAGATGGAGCTGCCACTGTTGAGGCCTTGCGGGCAGAACTTGCCCGAGCCAAGGAACAAGTGAGGTTGGGTAATGCGGCTGCTTTGAAGGCGGCCGAAGAGTTGCAAGCCGAGAAGGCCACGCATGGCGAGAGCCGAGACAAGATGGCCAAGATGGCCATAGAATTAAAAGCCGCCGCCAACCGTTGCCGGGTTCTTGAAAAGGAAAACCAAGCGAAGGCATCGGACCTTGAGAAGGCTGCTGCAACGAGAAAAGACCTCCGCTCTGCTATGAGGGCAAAGAAGGAGGAGCTACGGGAAGCCGGGGATATTGTGGCTGGGAAATCCTTTATGTTGCGGAGGAAGTTTGGAGATCCACGGTATGCCCCTCTGGATCGGCTGTGGAGTTCGGAGGATGTGTATATGGATTTGGCGGCGAGCGCTGCCGATGCGGCCAAGTACTTCCAGGGTCAGACGGACCGTAAAGTAGACCAGCTGTTTTGGAGACAATTCCATTCTCCCGAGCGTCCGCTTTCATTGACTGACCAATTAGCCGAATGGGCCGAACTAAATAGGTTGTCCGGACTCTCCATGAGGTCTGTTGTGGATCAGCTATGGCCGGAAAGGTCAAAACCGAACAGCTATTTCAGCTTGGTGCAACAGTTCCTTGACGTGGTGCCGCGTATTAATGCGATGAAGAGGTCGGCGTGCATAGAGGGCGCCCAGATGGCCTTTGCCCGTGTTAAAGCATACTGGGCGGAGATGGATGCTACCACTGTTGCAGCGCGGGATTCGGCCATAGGTCGAAGGGCTGCTGAGCACTACTTTGAAGAAGTTCTTGAGGGTGCTCGTTTGATAGAGACCCAGTGCTCAAAAGATATTATGTTTGAGTGATATGCAATCTCATTGTAAGCGCAATGCCTTTATAAATTTTCATAAGGCTATTTTTATACTTTTGCCTGAAAGTAATATGATGCCTCCTGGGCGGCCGTTTATGTATACATGTGTATAACCTGAAAGATTATAGTCACCGGCTTCAACCCCCACGCATATAATGCAGAGGTGCTTGCAAAAACACGCGTTCACACTTAACCCAACGTCTTGGTCCTATTAAGGAGGTGATAGCGGAGCGAGCGAGGCGACTGGACTATAATGCTTTAGCACTTTCACTTAGCCATAGGAGTTTGACAGTGGGGCTACTAGATAGCCCCTGGTGGCTCCGCACTCTCCCGATCTTGGGGTGCATACATGCCTGGCCGGAAAACGGCCCTTCGTTAAGGTGAAGGAATTCTAACATTCCCACAGGTCATCGAGTGGTTGACCAGTCTCACGCTATATCATGACAGTCAGTTTTCGGCTTTCTCTACTGAGGTGCTCGTCCAGATGAACCAGGGCACAATCGCAGTAGTTCTCCTGGTGCTACCTTAGCTGGTAAAGCGGAACGTAAGGCACCAAAACACAGGAGCCGGGTAAACCCAACATTTGACCAAAGACAATGATTCGGAGCTGATGCATATAGGGCCAAACTCACGACGCCGAACACTCCCGAAGGTATTCGGTCTTTGTGGTATAAACGGGGCCTAAATAATGGCCTTTGTAAGAAGCCCCTTGTGTCCAGGTACGTGCATTGTTCTGGCGTGGCCACATGCCAAGACGCCAGCATCCTTCTCAACGGTGGATATGTATCAACAAGAGACAGTAAAAAAGGTTTACGCAGGGTCTTAATCTAAAAAGAATCCTTGGAGCGGGTCCCTGCTGCACGTCTGCGCCTGTGTCTCCGTTGTGCCGTATCCTGGACGGGTGTAGCATGATGATCGTCTGTAAAAGAGAGGAATTTAGGTGAAAAAGTTGTCGTGCAAAAAGATAGTTTTTAAAGAAACCATGTATAATTCAAGATGAGAAGAAATTGCCACTTGTCTGCGCGTGTTGAGCCACTTGTATTGACAAATAGGGGTGTGACCATTTATTCGGTATAAGTAGTGGCGCCGGACTCGATTAGTTGTGTCTGAGGTCTTGACGACCTATTGGATGCTTTCGCTGGTCCGAGCGCCTTTAGTGTGCGGCTGCCAAGGAAGCCTCACTCTCTTCGACGCGCAGAGATCGCTTGATATTTCTGTGCACTGTGATGATGCCATGTGGACCGGGCATCTTGAGTGTGAGGGAGGCGTAGTGTGGTATTGCATTAAAGAGAGCGAAAGCTTCGCGTCTGAGCAGTGCTTGATAGCCACTTTGAAACGGAGCGATGTGGAAAGTTAAATGCTCGCGACGGAAGTTATCGGGGGAGCTGAATATAACTTGTAGTAGGAGGGGGCCCGTACAATGAGCCCCTGGGCTTGGTGTTACTCCTTTAAAGGTAGTATTGCTATGGCGAATTTGTGTTGGGTCTAACCCCATCCCGCGGATTGTATCCTGATATATTAGGTTTAGGCTACTGCCGCCATCCATCAAGACTCGTGTGAAGTGATATCCGCCAATTACTGGGTCTAATACCAGGGCAGCCCATCATGCGTGTCGGATACTTGTTGAGTAATTGCGATGGTCGAAAGTGATCGGTTGAGACGACCAGTGGCAGGACTTCACGGTGACAGGCACTTGGGTATATTTTTCTGGGAGTGCCGCATTGTTTTTTCCCTTGATCACATGTAACACGTTTATTGTTTTGACTTCTGGTGGAAATTTCTTTTGTTCCCCCGTGTCTTGCTAGGGGGGCTCGTCCTCGTCTTCACTTAGTGTATCCTCCCCCTTGTGTACGGCGTTGAGCTTGCCAGACTGCTTGAAGACCCAACATTCTCTATGGGTATGATTAGCAGATTTACCAGGGGTGCTATGGATCTGACAAACTTGGTCCAGAATTTTGTTGAGGCTGGACAGTTCATCCCTGGTGCCTTTAGGGGGCGGCTTTTGACCTGGCCAAGAGCTTTTGAATCCGGCATTTACTGCCGTGCCCTTCGTGTTGTCTTCTTTATTCCGGCGTTTGTTATTGCTGTTGCGCCGTGATTTCCCGTTTCCATCCCTAACTTCAGATGTACTGGGTCGCTGGTGCTGCATCTGGCTAGCCAGTTGTCCTCACCCGCGCAAAAGCGGGTCATGAGGTTTGTTAATGCGGCCAACGTTCTCGGCTTATTTTGGCCGAGGTGTCTGGCGAGCCATTCGTCACGGACGCTATGCTTGAAAGCTGCCAAGGCTTCGATGTCCGGACAGTCGACAATCTGGTTCTTTTTAGTAAGAAACCTGTTCCAAAGCTTTCGGGCTGACTCTCCGGGCTGTTGAGTTATATGACTCAAATCGTCCGCATCCGAAGGTCGGACATAAGTCCCTTGAAAATTTGCCCGAAAGGCGTCTTCGAGCTCTTCCCAACTTCCAATGGAGCTTTCGGGGAGGCCTTTGAGCCAGTGACGAGCTGGCCCTTTGAGCTTGAGGGGTAAGTACTTGATGGCATGGAGATCATCTCCTCGAGCCATATGGATATGAAGGATGTAGTCCTCAATCCAGACCCCAGGGTCTGTTGTTCCGTCGTATGCCTCTATGTTTACGGGCTTGAATCCCTCTGGAAATTCATGGTCCAGCACCTCATCGGTGAAACATAGGGGGTGTGCGGCACCCCTGTAGCTGGGTGTACCGCGTTGTTCGGATGTTTGTTGTGTTGCATTGTATGCTGGGGCACGCTTGCGTTGTCCATAGATGGATCTTGTTGCGCCGTCCTTTGGGTGCGAGCCCTCGCATGGGTCGCGTGTTGTATTGTGAGCGGCGTTGTATGCCGCTCTGTGTTTGTAGAGGGGTCATCTATCCGAGCAGGTGGCTGCTTTGATATTTGGTTGTGGGGGGTCTGAGGCCTCCTCATCGAATTCGGGTAGCAGCTTCCTCTTTGGGTAGCTCTTGGAGGGGCGATTGTCGCCGTACCTTGCTGCAGTGTTGAGTATTTTACTCCTTCTGATTTGGAGTGTGTCTTGCGTGGCCTTGAGCCTTTGCTTCTGCTTTTTAAGACTCCTCGCGGTGGCAACAAGCCTTTTGCGGGCATTCTGCTGCTCCGGGTGCCTGTCCGGCGTTATGTCGTCCGGACCATTATCCTTGATAGAATTTGTTTGTTCGGTTTGATTATCCGGATTGCCGTTGTCCGGTAGCGGTTCGCCCTGCTCCAGCGCTGGGTCTGTGTGATCGCTATTTCTGTCGAGGCGGGATTTGGGGCGGCGCTTGCGTCGCTGCTTTGGCTGCTTTTCGAGGGAACAAGCTTTCTGTGCGTCCTTCCGCTCCTTGTTGTCATCTTTTGGTGCGTCCACCATGTATACGTCATATGACGAGGTGGCATTCCGGGGCCCAATAGGCGCTGGTTCTTTATTGTCTCCTTCATCGGCGTCCATACCGTCGATGTCTTCGGAGTCGGAGTCGAGCATGTCGGTTAAATCGTCGACAGTAGCTACAAAGTGGGTGGTGGGTGGGCTTTGAATTTCTTCATCGTCCGTATCCCAATCTTGCTGACCGTAGTCCGGCCAGGGCTCTCCTGATAAAGAGAGAGACTTTAGTGATTCCATAATATCGCCGAAGGGCGAGTGCTGAAAGATGTCCGCGGCAGTAAACTCCATGATCGGCGCCCAGTCGGATTCGATCGGTAGAGGCGCGAATGGTTCGGAGTCCAGGGAGGAGTCCGGTTCCTTGGAATCACGAGTCTCGCAGAGTGCGGGGCTGGTGTTCAGCTCGATCGCCGTTAGGATCGCAGCCCCCGAGGCAGCGTCCAACCACCCATCCTCGATCGGCGCAGTTGGCTCCGAATCAAGGGTCGAAGCCGATGCGGGTGCGGCCTTTAGGGCACTATTAGGCGGCAGAGCTAGATCATGCTCGTCGTGACAGTGCGGCGTGCTTGGTAGTGGCTCGAATCCGTCGAAGATCAAATCCCCGCGGATGTCAGCCGTGTAGTTTAAACTTCCAAATCTGACCTGACAGCCAGGGGCATAGCTTTCAATCTGCTCCAGATGGCCAAGGGAATTGGCACGTAGTGCGAAGCCACCGAAGACGAAGATCTGTCCGGGGAGGAAGGTCTCACCCTGGACTGCATCGCTATTGATGATCGTAGGAGCCATCGAGCCTGACGGTGACGACACAAAGGAACTCTCAACGAAAGCACCAATGTCGGTGTCAAAACCGGCGGATCTTGGGTAGGGGGTCCCGAACTGTGCGTCTAGGCCGGATGGTAACAGGAGGCAAGGAACACGAAGTTTTACCCAGGTTCGGGCCCTCTCGATGGAGGTAAAACCCTACGTCCTGCTTGATTAATATTGATGATATGGGTAGTACAAGAGTAGATCTACCACGAGATCGGAGAGGCTAAACCCTAGAAGCTAGCCTATGGTATGATTGTTGCTGTCTATGTTGTCCTACGGACTAAAACCCTCCAGTTTATATAGACACCGGAGAGGGTTAGGGTTACACAAAGTTGGTTACAATGGTAGGAGATCTGCATATCTGTATCGCCAAGCTTGCCTTCCATGCCAAGGAAAGTCCTTTTTGGACATGGGACAAAGTCTTCAATCTTGTATCTTCGTAGTCCAGGAGTCCGGCTGAAGGTATAGTCCGGCCATCCGGACACCCCCTAATCCAGGACTCCCTCAGCAGTCGAAGACATGAGCCCGCCGAGGACCCTCAGAGAAATGCAGAAGCTCACCGGGTGTGTGACTGCGCTGGGGCGCTTCATCTCCAAGCTGGGGGAACGAGCGCTGCCCTTCTTCAAGCTGATGAAGAAAAAGGGCCCCTTCGAATGGACTAAAGAGGCTGACAAGGCATTCCAAGACCTCAAGAGATACCTTACCAGTCCGCCAGTGATGGTAGCTCCGTGTCCTCGGGAGCCCCTGGTGCTCTACCTTGCGGCCACCCCCTACTCCGCCAGCGCAGCCCTGGTGGCAGTCAGGGAGGAGCGCTGTGCCAAGGCCAGATCGACCGTCCGAACTGAAGCAAAGCAGAGCCAGGAGGGCCTCGCGAAGGCCGCAACCACATCCGGAAAGGAACAACCGCAGTAGGAGAACGCACCCGGAGCAGGAAAGGCCTCTTTAGGTGACCAAGCACTGGGAGCTCCGTCGTCTCAAGAGACGCCTCGACCTCTGGAGGACGGAAGCTGCGCCAACACCCTCAACCTCGTCGAGCATCCCGTGTACTTCGTCAGCATGGTGCTATGGGACGCAAGGGCACGGTATCCCATGCCTCAAAAACTCCTCCTCGCGCTACTAGTGGCCTCACGCAAGCTGCGCCACTACTTCCAAGGACATCCCATCAAAGTCGTCTCAACATACCCCTTGGAAAGAGTGCTCAGGAGCCCCAACTCAGTTGGAAGGGTCGCTAAGTGGAACATTGAGCTACAGGCATTTCAGCTAGAATTCAGCACGACCAGAGTTATCAAGGGAGCTGCACTTGCAGATTTCATGGCAGAATGGGCAGAAGCACCGGGTCTCGAGGCAGGCAAAGACCGATCACTTTCCCCGGGAAGTAAAGCACCGGACGGCTGGGTCATGTACTTCGATGGGGCGTTCTCCCAACACGGTGCGGGAGCTGGCGCAGTGCTTGTGTCCCCTACCCAGGGCAAACTCTATTACGTCGTACAACTCTGCTTCCAGCATGGAGAAAAGGTCTCCAACAACATAGCGGAGTACGAAGGCCTAATAGCAGGCTTGAAGGACGCAATTGCCTTAGGTGTAAAGTGCCTCATCATCAAGGGCGATTCGCAGCTCCTCATCAACTTCTCCAAAAAGATATACAAGCCAAAGGACGAGCACATGGAAGCCTACCTTGCTGAGGTTCGCAAGATGGAGAAACAGTTCTGGGGGCTAGAGTTGCAGCATGTGCCACGCGGCACCAATCAGGAGGCCGATGACATTGCCAAGAGGGCGTCCAGGCGGCTGCCTCAGGAGCCTGGCGTCTTCGAGGAGCGGCTCTTCAAACCCTCGGTGGTGCCGCCATTATCGAGCACGGCTCAACCAAGGGAGGGGCTCCCTCAGCCGCCTGCCTCAGGAGCCCCGGTCTGCGGCCCAGCCTCAGGGGCACGCCTGCTCCTGGCGTTAGAGCCTTAGGAAGGGTGTTGGATCCCGGAGCTCAAGAACTACCTGATGCAAGGGACTCTGCCGGAGAATGAGGAGCAAGCGGAGCGTGTGGCGCGGTAGGCCACGGCTTATTGCATCAGGGATGGAGAGCTCTACAGGAAGCGACCAAATGACATGTCCCTACGTTGCATCTCCCATGAGCAAGGGAAGGAGCTACTGGCGGACATACACAGCGGAGACTGCGGGCACCACTCGTCGTCACGGACCCTCATCGGCAAGGTGTTTCGTAGTGGATTCTACTGGCCCACGACGCTCAACGACGCTGTTGAGCTTGTGAAGGCTTGCGAGGCCTGCCAGTTTCACGCTAGGCAGATCCATCAGCCTGCGGGGGGTCTACAGACTATACCCCTCTCATGGTTGTTCGTAGTTTGGGGGCTAGACATTCTGGGCCCGTTTCCTCGGGCGCCAGGGGCTATCGCTACCTCTACATCGCCGTGGACAAATTCACCAAGTGGGCTGAGGTGGAAGCCGTCCGCACAATCCCGACAGGCTCTGCGGTCAAATTCATCAAGGGCCTCGTGAGCCGATTTGGGGCGCCCAACCGCATCATCACCGACAACGGTTCGCAATTCACTAGTAATCTCTTCAAAACGTACTGTGCTAACCTTGGAACACAGATATGCTACACTTCGGTAGCACACCCCCGGAGGAACGGCCAGGCCGAGCGGGCCAACGCGGAGGTCCCGAGGGGCCTCAAAGCCAGGACCTTCAAGAAGAAGCTGGAGGCCTGCGGCAGGGGCTGGTACGACGAGCTCCAGTCCGTGCTGTGGTCAATCCGCACAACTGCGACCAAGCCGACTGGCGAGACCCCATTCTTCCTCGTCTATAGAGCAGAGGCTGTCCTCCCTCACGAGGTCAGGCATCGCTCCACGCGGGTCCTGGCGTTCGACGAGATGCAGCAGGACGCCATGCGGGGGACGGATCTTGTGCTGGGGGAGGAACGCCATCGAGAAGCCGCGCTGTGAGCGGCAAGGTATCAACAGGCGCTGCGACAATACCACTGCTGCAACATCCGCCCCAGAACTCTTGAGGTAGGGGATCTCGTGCTCAGACGGGTTCTCTCCAGGGAGGGGCTGCACAAGCTCTCTCCCATGTGGGAGGGCCCGTTCAAGGTTGTTCATGTCTCCAGGCCTGGCTCCGCGCGCTTGGAGACCATGGAGGGGGTACCCATCCAGAACACGTGGAACATTCAACATCTCCGGAGGTTCTATCCCTGAGCGAGGCCTAGCGCCTAGGAAAGGCCCGATGCATGTGAAGAAGGCGAATGCCTGTGAAACCGCTGCATTTTGGAAAAGACCCGGTGCCTGTGAAGAAGGCGAATGCCTGTGAAGCCGCTGCGTTTTGGAAAAGGCCCGATGCCCGTGAAGAAGGTGAATGCTTGTGAAGCCGCTGTGTTTTGGAAAAGGCCCGGTGCCTGTGAAGAAGGCGAATGCCTGTGAAGTTGCGTTTTGGGAAAGGCCCAGTGCCTGTGAAGAAGGCAAATGCCTGTGAAGCTGCCACATTTCAAGAAAGGCCCGGTGCCTGTGAAGCTTGCCGCCCGTGACACTCTCACGTAATAATGAGTGGGGCTGTACACGACCCGGAGTCTCCGGAGTGCCGCCCTCGGGCCTCGGGGGCTCCCGCCCATGCCCAGTGGCAGCACTTAGCTCCGCGCTGGTGAGAAGACGTCAAAGACTAGAATAGGTGCCGGACGCGGCTTTCCCATTTGCTTTCTGCAGTTGGCTTGTTTATTCCCATTTGAAGTTTTATTGGAGTTGCTGACGTTCCTGGCTTGTGACTCTTTGTCTTTCTTGCTCGCTCGCCTCGTTTTCTCTCGCACAAGTCTCGTGAGGGAGGTTCGCAGGCACCCTCGCGAGTGTTTTCTGCCCCGATCGTTTGGGGATTTCCTATCCGAGTCCTCTGCGGGAGCACCCCTCCCAGTCCATGCCCCACGGGCATCGCGACACGAGCGCAGGACCTGGGCCGATCGCCCCCACAACTAAGACCATAAGTTACCCCTCCTACTGATCCTTGCAGGGCACGAAGTGCACGAGGAGGCCACGGCCTCGGGAAGCGAGGACCGCGCCAAGCCCCACCGAGCTAAAATAGTTCCCACACATGGGTGCGCGGCGCAAAAACACGACGCAGAAATAGCGGAAACAACGCGATGGTTAAACAGCAGCAGTTCTAATACGCCCCCACGGGGCCCTACATTACTTTCTATTTTTGTGCAGGATAAGAAAGAAAACAAAACGGGCGTGATTCGTCCTGCGCCAACCCACAGCGAAGGCTCGAGCTGCTCCTGGGGCTCAGGCGGATCCCTCCTCTCGCTTCACCAAGGTGCGACGGTGGGCTGACCCGCTACCTTCACCCAGGCGGGCGCGACGGCGAGGAGGCTGGTCGCGTCCCCCGCTGGAGGAGCTGCTGCCTAAGAGGGGGTCGCCGAAGCTCGGCGAACCCCGAGCACCGCCGCCTGTACGCCAGTCGCCATCTTCATCCTGGTCAGTGCCGGGGCTGGGCAGGCGGCCGCGGTTGTTGTCTTCAGGGCAGCACCCGCACGACGACCGTCTTCCCCGAACACCCTCACGTAGAGGTGGCGTCGCCATCAAACTTGAAGTATAGGGCGCACCACCGGCTCAGGCCGCGCGCACGAAGAAACGTTTGCCAGCCGCGTGTCAGAGCCCCATTCCCAGAAACGGAGACCTCCAGCGATGCCCAGGAGGCCCTGCTGCAGCATCCGTCTGCCTGGAGCCAGAAGCCGCACCGGGCGCTGGCCGGTAGTTCATCTATGAAGAAATGGGGGAGCTGGAGCCTGGTGCTGGATGGGTCCGCCGACCACACGACGAACTCCGGCAGCACCTCCGCAGAGCGAAAGCGTGGCCTAGGGGGGCGCACACCCATGGCGTGCCCCCCGTCGACAACCGGGCGCTCACCACCGCGCCGGGTACCGCCTCCATGGCCCCAGGAGGCCACCACGGGGACCGTGGTATACTTGCGAGGGCGGCCTCTGCCGCG
>NC_041386.1:540888728-540891756 GCF_002162155.2 Triticum dicoccoides | reverse complement strand
CCCAGCCTGAGGGGCCTTTCCTTTCTCCGCAGCCGAGAGTCTCTTTGGAGCCATGGGAGCGGCGAGTAATCGAGAAGAAGGAAAGGAGCAGCAAGAAGGGACGGGCCGAAGGGGCTCGCCCAGCCCCGTGCTTATAGCCGGAGGAGGCCAACTGCCGTGCACCACGATCGCAGGTAATCATGACCAGTTTCTCTGCATGCAAGGACTTATCAAGTCGTGCGGTCGCCGAGGTGTCGTGGGGAAGCGCAGTCGCCCACGTGCAATCAATCGCCACGCGGCGCCCAAGGCCGCAGGCTGTTAGGGCCCGCGGCGCTTCGCGCTTGCCCCTTCGCTTTCCTGCTAGGCCAAGCCCGGGCGCTTGGGCCCGGGGGCTACTATCGGCGTTCTGGGAATGGGGGTCCCTAGACTTGCCTGCCTGCGGCCTGCGGCCCAGCGCAGCCCATTTTCATCAGCTCAAGCTCAGGACCCTCACGAGGGGCCAGGCCTCGCGAGGCAGGCGGCAGGAAGCTTCCTCAGAGGCAGCCTCGTCAGGCAGGCTCGCGAGGAGGCGGAGAGATCAAGGCAGGGGTACCTCGCGAGGAACCTGTGACGCAAGCCATGACTGTGACGCCCCCGATTCAATCGTACACTAATCATGCACGCAAATGTGTACGATCAAGATCAGGGACTCACGGGAAGATATCACAACACAACTCTACAAATAAAATAAGTCATACAAGCATCATAATACAAGCCAGGGGCCTCGAGGGCTCGAATACAAGTGCTCGATCATAGACGAGTCAGCGGAAGCAACAATATCTGAGTACAGACATAAGTTAAACAAGTCTGCCTTAAGAAGGCTAGCACAAACTGGGATACAGATCGAAAGAGGCGCAGGCGTCCTGCCTGGGATCCTCCTAAACTACTCCCGGTCGTCATCAGCGGGCAGCACGTAGTAGTAGGCACCTCCAGTGTAGTAGGGGTCGTCGTCGACGGTGGCGTCTGGCTCCAGGGCTCCAGCATCTAGTTGCGACAACCAGAAAGAAAGGAAAGGGGAAAAAGGGGGGAGAAAGCAACCGTGAGTACTCATCCAAAGTACTCGCAAGCAAGGAACTACACTACATATGCATGGGTATATGTGTAAGGAGGCCATATCAGTGGACTGAACTGCAGAATGCCAGAATAAGAGGGGGATAACTAATCCTGTCGAAGACTACGCTTCTCGCAGCCACCGTCTTGCATCAAGTAGAAGAGAGTAGATTGAAGTCCTCCAAGTAGCATCTCCAAATAGCATCTCCAAGTAACATCTCCAGTAGCATAATCCTACCCGGCGATCCCCTCCTCGTACCCCTGAGAGAGAGCGACCACCGGTTGTATCTGGCACTTGGAAGGGTGTGTTTTATTAAGTATCCGGTTCTAGTTGTCATAAGGTCAAGGTACAACTCCAAGTCGTCCTGTTACCGAAGATCACGGCTATTCGAATAGATTAACTTCCCTGCAGGGGTGCACCACATAACCCAACACGCTTGATCCCATTTGGCCGGACACACTTTCCTGGGTCATGCCCGGCCTCGGAAGATCAACACGTCGCAGCCCCACCTAGGCAAAACAGAGAGGCCAGCACGCCGGTCTAAACCTAAGCGCACAGGGGTCTGGGCCCATCGCCCATAGCACACCTGCATGTTGCGTACGCGGCCAAAAGCAGACCTAGCCTAGTGGCGTTCCAGTCCAATTCGGCGCGCGCCGGTCCGTCGCTGACGTCTGAAGTGCTTTGGCTGATACCACGACGTCGGGATACCCATAACTACTCCCGCGTAGATGGTTAGTGCGTATAGGCTCATAGCCGACTCAGATCAAATACCAAGATCTCGTTAAGCGTGTTAAGTATCCACGAACGACGAGCAGGGCCAGGCCCACCTGTCTCCTAGGTGGTCTCAACCTGCCCTGCCGCTCCGCCACAAAGTAACAATCGAGGGCCGTCGGGAACCCAGGCCCACCTCTACCGGGATGGAGCCACCTGTCCTTTCAGCCCCCTCGTCAGAATCACTTGCGGGTACTCAATGAGCTGACCCGACTTTAGTCACCATCTGTATAGTATGTATGTATGTATAGTATATACCCGTGATCACCTCCCAAGTGATCACGGCCCGATAGTATAGCAAGGCAGACTGACAAGAATGTAGGGCCAATGATGATAAACTAGCATCCTATACTAAGCATTTAGGATTGCAGGTAAGGTATCAACAGATGTAGCGACAATGTCAGGCTATGCATCAGAATAGGATTAACGAAAGCAGTAACATGCTACACTACTCTAATGCAAGCAGTATAGAGTAGAATAGGCGATATCTGGTGATCAAGGGGGGGGGGGCTTGCCTGGTTGCTCTGGCAAGAGAGAGGGGTCGTCAACTCCGTAGTCGAACTGGTCAGCAGCAGCGTCGGTCTCGTAGTCTACCGGAGAGAAGAGGGGGAAGAAACAATGAATACCAAGTAAACAGACGCATATCGATGCATGACATGTCAAGAAGCGATGCTAGGCGTGCCCTAACGTGGTATGAGGTGGTACTGGTTAAGGGGGGAATCATCCGGGAAGTTTTCCCGGTTCCGGACGTCTGTCAGACAGATGAACCGGAGAGGAAAGTTTGCAGGTTCGATAGGTTAGAGGCGTGTGGTGGACGAACGGACTGCGTATCCGGATTCGTCTCGTCGTTCTGAGCAACTTTCATGTTGAAAATATTTTAATCCGAGTTACGGATTAAAAGATATGATTTTCTAAAGATTTTATTAATTTCTGAAATTTAATTAATTATTTAATTAATTCGAAATTGGATTTATGACGTCAGCATGATGTCATGCTGACGTCAGCAGTCAACAGAGTTGACTAAGTCAAACTTACGCGTGGGTCCAGTGGGACCCACCTGTCATACTCTGTTAGGTTAATTAGGGTTTAGTTAAACTAATCACTGTTTAATTAAGCTAACAGGTTAATTAGATTAATTAATTAAGGTTAATTAACTTAATTAATTCAATTAATTAATTAATTAATTAA
>NC_041386.1:540880251-540888286 GCF_002162155.2 Triticum dicoccoides | reverse complement strand
GGGGGTTAAGTGAGCGGTGGTGGGCCTTGGCCCAGTTGGGCCTGTGGCCGGCCTGGCTAGCTGGGCCGAATGGTCCAGGGGGAGGTTCTGTTTCTTTTTTTTGTATTTATTTGTTTTCTTTTTATTAGCTTTCTATTTTATTTTCTATATAATTTTGTTTTATAAAATATACAAGTAGTACCTAAATTAGTGTTACAAAATACCCCAATGCCACAAAAAGTTTGGTGACAAAATAAAATAGTTTAGTAATTTATTAATTGTAAAAGGCATTTAATTAATTGTTTTTGCTACTGTTTAAATCCTTATAGCTCATTTAAGCATTCTATAAAAGCTTGGTTTCTCCACCATAATTGCTTACGATTTATTTGAAACAACCCGAACATTTTAGTTTTAATTTTTTGAAAACTTTTGTTGTTTGCTTTTCTTTTGAATTTGAATTTGAATCGGTTTCGAACTAACGCGAGATTAGCCACTGTAATCGAGGTGACGTGGCATCGTTAGTAGAGGTTCACTGTAGCTTAAGTACCCGGGCGTCACAATTCTCCTCCACTACAAGAAATCTCGTCCCGAGATTTAAGCGGTGGAGTAAGGGGCGAAGGTGTTGGTAGCGAAAAACCTAACGAGTCTTCTCGGTCTTGGTTTCTCTTCTCGAAGTGGTCGATCCATTACATTGATGTCTTCATTTTTCTGCTTCAGGTCATTAAGATGAAGTCAGCATCCTTTCTTCGGAAACTCCATCGTACTAACGAAAGAATAAAGGGGGAGTATTCCGGGAGAACGGGCCTCGGCAAGGTTGACTATTTGGTAGATAACATCGGGGAATGGGGTAGGAAGTAACTCTCGAATTGAACTTAAGAAAATATCGAGAGTGAAGTAAGAAGGTACCATGAGAAGTTTCAAACGGATAGGCCATAGTTCGATGTCTGAAACAACATGCGAAAGGGGTCCAGAGCAATGAGATTGAGTATTGCGTCTGATACCAGAATAGATCAACAGGCAAGTGGCCCGTGAATTATATACAAAGTCAAGCACAAGGAATAACTTTGACATCAGGTTGTACATGAGAGTCAGGTTTCGATCCTGTGGAACTGTGGGTTATGGGCCCACCATGTGGTTTTTTTTAATAGGAGCAGTGACATTCTTCACGGTCATGATAGCAAGGCATGTCAGAGAGTACCAAGTCAGTTATGTCGGCAACAACATCAGCACCAAGGCGAGGGACAAGGAGAACCATTTTCCTGCTCGTTGAAACGAGGCGGACCAATAGGCAAAGTTCTCGTCCATCGGTGGTTACTGAAATGCCATCAACAATAGTAACAGGGTCTTACTGACAGAGTTGTACACCGAGGTGTTTACATAAGCAGGAGAATAATACTGCTTAGATTATATAGACCTCAAGAAAGGTTAAACCAACCAATGGAAAGGAAAAGTGATTATTATGTTTAAACAGAACAATGGAAAGGAAAAATGTGTTTAAACACATATTTCGGGGGTATATCCTTCCCAAGGATAAGCAGAGCATGATATCCATGACAGGATATAATGTAGAAAACCCTTTAGGTAAGGGGAGAGAAATTTCATGACATTACCCATACAACGGTGTTCGGATAATTGAGCAAGAAACATTTAGCATTGGGCTTCGGATGTTCTTGTTGAAAATCAGAGTATCGCAGACATGCTTCGAGATAGCATTGACATGGCCTTCAGGTGAAGATCAGACTTTGGAATCACGAAGGATCCATCTGGAATAACTTGTAGAATAAGTCTTACAATTTCCTCATGGATGAATGGATAACCTTGCTGAAAAGGAATCTATATTGATAGGTCCTCCAGCCGGGGGGGGGGTGCTAGGCATGACATCATGTTAGCGATTCATCAAAGGATCAACATCATAACTCTTGGAAAGGTGTCCCAACCATCATATCTGACCGAGATTCAGATCCGATTGGTGTCAGGATACCTGAGATTCAGGATGTCTGAGAAGAAAAGGCGCAACACAAATCGTTGAAATGGCATTGCAAGCTTCTCGGGAAATGAACTATGGGAGCGGGTTTCTGAAGCAATAGTTCACCATTAAACCAAGGAGAGGACAAGGAGGTGTCTGGTGAACTCAACGGCAATTCACCGAGATTCCCAAAAGATGGATTTCCACCATTAAGTGAACAATGGGATAACATTTGTTAGATCAAATGATATAAGGAAGTATGCTCGAGGAAAACATACACAATTAAACACTGGTTGAAGGGTGCGCCCGAAGTACGGGTTGGGTTGCACGACCAATGTTAGAATGGTGATGCAATAATCAATAGCCTAAGAATGAACTTTCGACCATTAACTTCAAAGAGATAGGGTTGCTAGAAGGAAAGAATCCAAACAACACCGTTCACTTGTTGGAATTAACACAGGGACCAAGAAAGAATGGTGATGGTGAGAAGTATTTCTATGTCAAGAATTCTCAAGAGGTGGAACAAATCTCAGAACATTCTTGACATAAAGGATGGTAATACTCCAAGGTAAAGAAGAACAATTGCAGGATAGCAAGGAACTCAAGGTATAACACCAAACATGAACAAGCTTGTGTTGGTGGGAAGGCAATAAAGTGGTCGATGATAATACAATTCATCGAGGGCAAGGATGGTATTTCTCATCATGAATTCAATTGATATCCTGGATGAACTCAGAATGTTGATGATCACGACACCTTTGTCGCGAGAGTTCATGAAGATGTAATCGATCGGCGACGACATCAAGCACCTTTGTCGCGAGAGTTCATGAAGATGTAATCGATCGGCGACGACATCAAGTCAAAGTAATGATGAAGTGAAAGGTTATTGGAACCAAGGGTACAACACAAACTTGAAATCTAGCTCGTTGTTCAAGGCGAAATGATATGACGAGGAAGATCGACGTAAGCTTAGCTATCGTCGCAAATTGGTGCTCCGAGAATAAGGACCAGGTAGCACAGTTAGAATCATCACGGCAATGATGTAGCCAAACAGGCTAGGAATGGCGTGATCGGGTACAAACTCATACTTATAGAAGCTTACTGAAGAGTTGTTGAACCGTAGAGCGGACTCGGTTCAGTTATCGGTGTCTTTGAGTGTTTAATAACTCAGAGCCCGTGAAAAATTGGAATCAGTGGTAAGGTAGCACTTGATGAAGAACTCATAAGAAGTTATGAAGTAGCATGATAATCTCGAGATACCAGGGGGGGTAATACTCAACACAAGATCAAAATAAAGGTTGGACTGGTGTATTGATCCATAGAAGACAATTGTTTTAACTTGTCCGAGAAATGGTATTTAAAGGAGATCATGGTCGGAACCACGATTGCAAAAGGCCAGATCCCAGATATAAGATGAACTTATACCAAAGGAATAATTATTTTTACGAGCAGCTTCCATGATAAGTTATACATCGTGTCCCTGGGCATGAACGCAAGGTTCAAGGTCGACTCCCACTTCTTCAATGTATAACCTTCCATTCACTATTCGCTTTGATAAAGGCATTAGTGTTGAAAGTTTTACCTGGTGAAATACCAGATGAGTATGACTCGTGAAAACTTCCGAGTTCACACATATAAAGGAAGGCATCGGATCAACCCGTTAGGGTATCGTGGAAACATATACCACAATCTTCAAGAGTAGATATCACCAGCTCAAAAGCAGAGCATGGTTGGCAAAAGGAGAGGATACAATTTACCAAAGGCATTATGTATGAGAGGAAAGGCTCACAAGGTTATTGAATATGAAGGGCATTGTCAGATAAAATCCAACAAAGGATCTGGTGGTCCAAAAGGGGTCTGACGTGAGCATCGGTACTCAACTAGAGGAAGAAGAATGCAAGGAGATCAGATTATAGAAACAACTGACTAACTCAATTGTCAAATGCAAAGGAATTATGATTTCCAAATCGAGGGATCAGAAGCAAGGCTCTGATTAGAGATGGATAAGTTGAATAGCCTTAGGGTACAATCAACGACAATTGGATTGGTCGAGAACCAATTCCAGTTAAAAGAATGGCAGCTCAGCCGGAAAGATAATTTATAAGGATCAATGATGATTGCGTGTATTCGCAAACATATTGAGTCAACAGACTCAAAATGATAATGACAAGGAATGTCATTAAGACTACGAGACTTATGGGATTAACCATAATGCAAGCAAGCAAGAATTTCAAGAGCCAAAGGCTCCAGAGGATTTTCGGAAGATCGAATATTATTTTTGAAGACTTTTGTGAAACACAAGAACAACTGGGGATGAGCGGATACTCGGCAAGCACGAGTAATTATCCGTAGGGGTATTCATGCAGGAAGGAACTGCAGGGCAGTAAGCGTAAGAATTCTCGGAATATCGAAGAGTATTTCAGGACATCTTGTAATAACAAGAGCAACTGGGGATGACAATATGAACGATAGGTGTAAGTAGTTATCCAGAGGGATTTATCGATGGAAGTGAATTGCAAAAGCGATGGCACATAGTCTCGAGAGCACATCGTAGAGTATCTTCGGAATCTTCTGGTGTAGCAGGCGTTCATCTGAAGTGAGGGGCTCTCCGGGAAAAAGTACTTGCGAGAACCTAAAGTTAGTTTTGTTTTTAGCAAAATCGTTTAACCCGAATAGAAGAGAGTTCAGAATCCCAGAGTAAAGGTCGAGGAGTAAAAGATCCTAGTACCACCCGATGGCGACGTGGGCCCGTAAGGCACACATCCAAGTTAGTAAAAGTTTTTGTAATGTCTAGACTCGACTTCGGCCAAGGAGTGTGGAAGGGGGATTCCTACAGGCAGTCGGCTCTGATACCAACTTGTGACGCCCCCGATTCAATCGTACACTAATCATGCACGCAAATGTGTACGATCAAGATCAGGGACTCACGGGAAGATATCACAACACAACTCTACAAATAAAATAAGTCATACAAGCATCATAATACAAGCCAGGGGCCTCGAGGGCTCGAATACAAGTGCTCGATCTTAGACGAGTCAGCGGAAGCAACAATATCTGAGTACAGACATAAGTTAAACAAGTCTGCCTTAAGAAGGCTAGCACAAACTGGGATACAGATCGAAAGAGGCGCAGGCCTCCTGCCTGGGATCCTCCTAAACTACTCCCGGTCGTCATCAGCGGGCAACACGTAGTAGTAGGCACCTCCAGTGTAGTAGGGGTCGTCGTCGACGGTGGCGTCTGGCTCCAGGGCTCCAGCATCTGGTTGCGACAACCAGAAAGAAAGGAAAGGGGAAAAAGGGGGGAGAAAGCAACCGTGAGTACTCATCCAAAGTACTCGCAAGCAAGGAACTACACTACATATGCATGGGTATATGTGTAAGGAGGCCATATCAGTGGACTGAACTGCAGAATGCCAGAATAAGAGGGGGATAACTAATCCTGTCGAAGACTACGCTTCTCGCAGCCACCGTCTTGCATCAAGTAGAAGAGAGTAGATTGAAGTCCTCCAAGTAGCATCTCCAAATAGCATCTCCAAGTAACATCTCCAGTAGCATAATCCTACCCGGCGATCCCCTCCTCGTACCCCTGAGAGAGAGCGACCACCGGTTGTATCTGGCACTTGGAAGGGTGTGTTTTATTAAGTATCCGGTTCTAGTTGTCATAAGGTCAAGGTACAACTCCATGTCGTCCTGTTACCGAAGATCACGGCTATTCGAATAGATTAACTTCCCTGCAGGGGTGCACCACATAACCCAACACGCTTGATCCCATTTGGCCGGACACACTTTCCTGGGTCATGCCCGGCCTCGGAAGATCAACACGTCGCAGCCCCACCTAGGCAAAACAGAGAGGCCAGCACGCCGGTCTAAACCTAAGCGCACAGGGGTCTGGGCCCATCGCCCATAGCACACCTGCACGTTGCGTACGCGGCCGAAAGCAGACCTAGCCTAGTGGCGTTCCAGTCCAATTCGGCGCGCGCCGCTCCGTCGCTAACGTCTGAAGTGCTTCGGCTGATACCACGACGTCGGGATACCCATAACTACTCCCGCGTAGATGGTTAGTGCGTATAGGCTCGTAGCCGACTCAGATCAAATACCAAGATCTCGTTAAGCGTGTTAAGTATCCGCAAACGATGAGCAGGGCCAGGCCCACCTGTCTCCTAGGTGGTCTCAACCTGCCCTGCCGCTCCGCCACAAAGTAACAATCGAGGGCCGTCGGGAACCCAGGCCCACCTCTACCGGGATGGAGCCACCTGTCCTTTCAGCCCCCTCGTCAGAATCACTTGCGGGTACTCAATGAGCTGACCCGACTTTAGTCACCATCTGTATAGTATGTATGTATGTATAGTATATACCCGTGATCACCTCCCAAGTGATCACGGCCCGATAGTATAGCAAGGCAGACTGACAAGAATGTAGGGCCAATGATGATAAACTAGCATCCTATACTAAGCATTTAGGATTGCAGGTAAGGTATCAACAGATGTAGCGACAATGTCAGGCTATGCATCAGAATAGGATTAACGAAAGCAGTAACATGCTACACTACTCTAATGCAAGCAGTATAGAGTAGAATAGGCGATATCTGGTGATCAAGGGGGGGGGGGCTTGCCTGGTTGCTCTGGCAAGAGAGAGGGGTCGTCAACTCCGTAGTCGAACTGGTCAGCAGCAGCGTCGGTCTCGTAGTCTACCGGAGAGAAGAGGGGGAAGAAACAATGAATACCAAGTAAACAGACGCATATCGATGCATGACATGTCAAGAAGCGATGCTAGGCGTGCCCTAACGTGGTATGAGGTGGTACTGGTTAAGGGGGGAATCATCCGGGAAGTTTTCCCGGTTCCGGACGTCTGTCAGACAGATGAACCGGAGAGGAAAGTTTGCAGGTTCGATAGGTTAGAGGCGTGTGGTGGACGAACGGACTGCGTATCCGGATTCGTCTCGTCGTTCTGAGCAACTTTCATGTTGAAAATATTTTAATCCGAGTTACGGATTAAAAGATATGATTTTCTAAAGATTTTATTAATTTCTGAAATTTAATTAATTATTTAATTAATTCGAAATTGGATTTATGACGTCAGCATGATGTCATGCTGACGTCAGCAGTCAACAGAGTTGACTAAGTCAAACTTACGCGTGGGTCCAGTGGGACCCACCTGTCATACTCTGTTAGGTTAATTAGGGTTTAGTTAAACTAATCACTGTTTAATTAAGCTAACAGGTTAATTAGATTAATTAATTAAGGTTAATTAACTTAATTAATTCAATTAATTAATTAATTAATTAAATTTGTTTTTATTTTAATTATTGTTTTATTTATTTTTATATACTTTTTTTTACGTTCTGGGGGCGGGCCCCCTTTGTCATAGGGCCCTGGGGTGTTAGTGGGTTCGGGCGCTAGCGGGTGCTAGCGATCATCGGTCGCAGGGCACAGCCCGAGCGGGCGCATGCCCAGGGGGCGCGGGGCGGCGGACCCGGCAGGTTGCCAAGGCAAGGGGGGCCAGTGGCCACGACGAGGCCGGTTGCCTGAGGCGGCAGCGGCGTGGACACGTCGGGATGGCGCCGGGGCTGGGAGCGAAGGGAAGGCGCATGACGGCGCGGGCAAACGGCGAGAGGCAGCGAGGATATGCGTGAGGGGGCGCGGCCGTGCGCGGTCGTGCGTGGCCATGGCGAGGGCGCGCTCGTGCTAGCGCGCGGGGACGAACGGGAGGCGGCGCTGGACATAAAGGGAAGAGAGGGGAGGCGGTCCTCACGTTCGAGTAGAGACCAGGGGGGGCGGCGAGGCTCGAGGGCGGCCATTGTGGAGGAGGACGGAGACGAGGCGTCGTCGCGATGTCGGGGAGGCGGGCGCAGTCCGGCGGGGAGGAGGACGAGGACGGCGTTCCGGCAACGACGGAGGAGCTCCGGCGAATGGCGCTCGGCGACGACGGATCGTGGCAGCATCGAGGTCGGTGGAGCGCGTCGAGGAGGAGGCAGTGCGGTTCCGCGCGGCGTCAAGACGGCGGGGATGGTCGACAGGGTCGGTTCGCCGTGGGGAGGTTCGTTCCCCCGATCCCGATTTGGATCGGGGAAGGGGAGAGAGATGTGGGGATC
>NC_041386.1:540871714-540879591 GCF_002162155.2 Triticum dicoccoides | reverse complement strand
CCTGATCCAGATCCAGCGAGGGGGGGAGAGGAGTGGTGCGAGTGGGGGAGAGTGGGGATCGGGTGGG
The DNA here is from genome assembly GCF_002162155.2 of Triticum dicoccoides. Taxonomy (NCBI): domain Eukaryota; kingdom Viridiplantae; phylum Streptophyta; class Magnoliopsida; order Poales; family Poaceae; genus Triticum; species Triticum dicoccoides. Next base: position 540,879,524 of record NC_041386.1, on the reverse strand, counting down.
GGTTAGGGTTCGGGGGCGTGGGGGTTAAGTGAGCGGTGGTGGGCCTTGGCCCAGTTGGGCCTGTGGCCGGCCTGGCTAGCTGGGCCGAATGGTCCAGGGGGAGGTTCTGTTTCTTTTTTTTGTATTTATTTGTTTTCTTTTTATTAGCTTTCTATTTTATTTTCTATATAATTTTGTTTTATAAAATATACAAGTAGTACCTAAATTAGTGTTACAAAATACCCCAATGCCACAAAAAGTTTGGTGACAAAATAAAATAGTTTAGTAATTTATTAATTGTAAAAGGCATTTAATTAATTGTTTTTGCTACTGTTTAAATCCTTATAGCTCATTTAAGCATTCTATAAAAGCTTGGTTTCTCCACCATAATTGCTTACGATTTATTTGAAACAACCCAAACATTTTAGTTTTAATTTTTTGAAAACTTTTGTTGTTTGCTTTTCTTTTGAATTTGAATTTGAATCGGTTTCGAACTAACGCGAGATTAGCCACTGTAATCGAGGTGACGTGGCATCGTTAGTAGAGGTTCACTGTAGCTTAAGTACCCGGGCGTCACAATGACGATCGAGGCTAGGCGGGCGTCAGGCGGGCGCCTGCCTGCGCAGTGTCCTTGTTTCCCCTTTGGTGCAAAGGGGGCAAGTACAGGCCAAGGCATCGGGCAAAGGTTACCATTCCGATGCAACGAGACCAAGACCAGCAGAGCGGCAGGACGGAGGTCACCATGGAGCCCAAGACGGTGTCATTACCAGTACTTTTGGCAGCCGAAGACCACCTTTGGTCAGGATAACTTGTACTATATGTTCCCCTTCAAAATGGCCAATTGGTGGCGCCCTTCCCGCTCATTATTTGGGGACAGGCCCAGGGCCTCTATAAATAGAGCTAGCCACCGCAGAGGGAGGGGACATCTAGAAATCTGGTAGAACCCTAGTAGAGAGAGGGAGAGGCGACTGAACTCACCCTAGCAGTTCATCGCACCAGCTCAAGAACACCTCTCGTGAGGCTGTTCTTCCTTTGTACTGATCCTCATCAGCCCCTGAGGCAATCCACCACACCACACACTAGAGTAGGGTATTACACCACAACGGTGGCCCGAACAGGTATAAACCTTGTGTCCCTTGTGTTGTTCGTTGTTTCCATCTCAAATCACGCGAGGAGATTGGGCGTAGATCGGTAGGGGAGAGATCTCCGTGCGCACCCCAGTGTTCGAACCTCAAGGGTCTACCGGAACCCGAATCCGACAGATACTACTACCTCCATCCATGAGTACTTTAGTGAATTTGTATCCACCAACCTGAGGGGCCACCACCAATGCCAGGTGACCCAGATTATCGACCCGGGGAGGGTGATCTTCCCTACTCCACACAATAGGCTGCTTAGACCATCTCAAATAACGTGGAACCACCGGTTCAACCACATTCACAGCTCTCTTATGAAGTTTCTGGTCCCTTTTGCATAAACTGGTGGTGAACACATGGTACTGCCCACTGTTTAGCTGCTTTGGGTTACTCTGATATCCGGATTGCTGCTGCTGTTGACTACCTTGGCCAGATTGCTGATTATAGCCGCCTTGATTGCCCTGAGGGCCCTGGCCATGAAAACCTCCACCACTTGAGCCGCCGCCCGGGCCATGAAAACCGCCACCACTTGAGCCGCCGCCCGGGCCATGGAAACCGCCACTGCCTGAGCCACTGTTAGGTCCATGATTACCGTCGAACATGTTAGAATTCTTGAAAGCCTTCATGATCATACAGTCTTTACATAGATGGGTGGCTGGCTTCTCCGGGGTGCCGTGTCTCGGGCAGGGTTCATTTAGCAATTGTTCGAGGGTAGGACCTGACCCGCCTGACTGAGGAGGTGGCCTCCCCTTGCGCCGTTCATTGTTGCCCTATGCGTTGGTGTTAGCCACAAACTCTAGACTACCGTCAGCCTTACGTTTATTGTTACCTCCTTGATTTGCCTGGTTATGCTGGTGACCCTTGCTGTTGCCGTTCTTCTTTCCCTTCCCTATCTTCTCTTCGTCAGACGCGGGATCCTTGGTACTATCAGAGTCAGCGTACTTGACCAGAGCCACCATCAGCTGGCCCATGTCATTACAATCACGCTTGAGCCGCCCCAACTTCTATTTTAGAGGTTCAAAACAGCAATTTTTCTCCAACATTAGGACCGCGGAGCCGGCATCCATCTTATCAGATGAATGTATTATTTCCTTCACCCGGCGCACCCAATGGGTTGTGGATTCACCTTCAACCGGGCTTTTAACTCTGCCCACGAGCCGATGGAATTGGGTGGCAACCCCTTTAACCAAGTGCGAGCTGTTCCATCTAGCATCATGGTGAAGTACTTGGCCATTGCTGCATTGCTAACCTCCAACAATTCCATCGCCATCTCGTAACTTTCAATCCATGCCCCAGGCTGTAAGTCGGCTGTGTAATTAGGCACCTTGCGAGGCCCCTTAAAGTCCTTTGGCAAACGCTCATTACGCAGAGCCGGCACCAGACAAGGGACACCTCTATCCTTGTGGCCACATCTGCTTCAACAGAGGCTGTTGGATAAACCGGAAAAGCCCGGTGAGCTGCCTGCTCCGCTGCCTGTTGAACTACCAGCTCAGCCTCTTGGCGGATCCTCTCCTGGTCCACCAAGTTAAGAGCTCCATCATGCGCCGGGTCATACCTGCGTGGCTGGTTACGGCGTTGAGCATTGCTTGACATGGCTGCTGAATCCATATGCCTGCTATAGCTTGGGCACCGGCTTGGGCGAGGGGTTGAATAGATCCTGTCTCGACTATAAGACTATGACTCCTGCTGTGCCAGAGCTGTCTGAAGAAGATCTTTGACCCTTCGTGTTTTGATCGCTGTCGGGGAATCGCCTTCCATTGGGAGAGCCGCCAGGCGTGCCGATGCAGCAATCAGATTCTCCAAAGGGTTAGAAAAATGACCCGGCGGTGTTGGTGTATGACGAGGTGGAGCCGTATTCACCCGAGGGGGTTCCATAGCTCGCGGCTGACCCGGTGTCCCAGCCTCGGGTGTTGTAATCCGGTTGGCCTCCGGCGGGTTACTAGGACTAGCCCCGGGTGTGTGGAAGAGATTCCTAGGATCATAAGTCACGGGCAGACATGATTGAGTCTTCTGGTGCCTTCTCCTCATGACCTCGTTTGACATGTTTAGATTCATCGAAAGCTGAAAAGCCTCTGATTGAAGCTGTTGAGCCCGGGCGTCCAAAGCCACCCGTTCCGCAGCCATCCGGATGTCCTCCGCCGCCAAGTTTTCCTTGGCTTGAGCTACCTCCCCACATAACCGTGCCACCTCCGCATCATGCTGAGCTTTGTCCGCCGGTTCAACCACGACGGGCAGTAAGGTCGTCATCCAATCCATGAGATCCATCAGTACCTGAGCCGGCGGGAGCGCGGGTCTCCTGACTCGGCTGCTACTGACCCAGAGGTTATCGCTGCTGCAGTCATAGAGTTTTGAACGGGCTGCGTACCAGCCATGAACATCCCGGCTCTGTTCGGCGGCTCAAAGGGGTTCGGAATACTGCTGCCATCGGAACAGCCCCCAAGCCCGCCATCTTGTAGTTGATACAATGAATCTGTCTCACCTATGGATGACTCGCCGTCAGAGTGGACAGCTGTCTCACCTCCATCCACAGATCCTTCAGAAAACTCCCCTCCATGGATGCAACCCACGAAGGCACGCCTCATGGCGGGCTGAGTCCGGGTGGGTCTCACACGCTGAGCCATCTCGATGAGGTCGGTGCAGATGTCCAGCTCAGGACCTGGCTCGCCGATCCGGCCGATGAAGATGTGGATTCTGCTGAAAGGGACCCGGTACCTGTACTCAATTGAGCCGGCGTCGGGGCCCCAGCCTGCATCGTCGATGTAGAGTTTGCCGCGGCGACTCTTGGTCATCCGGCCCACAGCGTATCCCTTGAGCCCTTCTAAGCTGCCCTTCAAGAACTCAAATCCACCATGCGCTGGCCCCACGTGGGCGCCAACTGTCATGGAATTGTCACGACAGATGTCCTAGTGAAAGGACTTAGTCGTGGAGCTATCACAACTAGGAATCTTGAAGGGGTTAATCGGGACAAAGGACACGAGAGGTTTATACTGGTCCGGCCCCTTGCGGTGAAGGTAAAGCCTAGTCCAGTTGTTGTGGTATTGCTAGGTTTCAATGACCAAGGAGCAAAATACGCTATCTTGGCTCTCGATCTATTGTTTCTTGCCCTAAGCCGCCACCGAGTCATCCCCTTATATTCACGGGTTGACGCCTGGCGGCCTACAGAGTCTCGGCCGGCTCGTACAACGTGTCCGACTCGGTTACTTCTTTTACATGCATTACTTTACAAGTCTTATTCATACATGGCGGTTTATAATTACGGGCCTTAAGCCGCCTCTAGGCTTGGGCCTCTTACAAGCTTTATCATAAACCATCGCCTTGTATACTCGTCGGGCTTCTTTTAAGTAACCCGCCATGGCGATTGACCCGGCCCATCCTGGGCGGGTCATACCTGGTAGTTATATCTCCAACACTTCCTGCGCTCCATATGGATGAATTGTAAAATCCACGCCTATTCCCTCACCGGTTTCCCGCCACCAGCTAACGGCTTGTTGCATATAACCCAGGCGGCAATGCACCACCGCGACACTCTGGGAAGATCTAGCCCTGACCCATCTACCATTAGTTATTCCAAGCATGCCAGACAATGACCAAAGCTTCGACGTCGACGCCTACCTGCATTACATCTTCGGCGAGGAGAACAAGCCGGAGCAGGTCGGGGAGCAAGAGCTTCATCGGCCGGTGTAGGCACCATGGCCCATCGGCAGCGATATCGGCGTCACAGTCCTTCGGAGCACAATTGACATATTGCAGAGGAGGTGTGATGAGCAGTTTGCCATCCATCGTGCAAAAGATCCAAAGCTGCTTGGCGGCATGATCGACGACCCACCCAAAGAGCCACCAGTGCTCATTGAGAGCCTGATGCCTCGCAAGGAATGGGCAGAGGACCTCTGCGATTCAGTCAAGATAAAGGCAGCCTACGGCTTCATCATTGCCCGCTACGGCCGTGTCAACCTCGATCCTGATGATGTGGTGGCCAAGCTCGAGCGCATCCTTGGCGGAGTTGACGTCCCCAACGAAGTAGAACATCGCCAACGTGATATCTTGAGGATGCAGGTGATCGACGGAATTTGCTACCAGGCCAGAGACATGGAAATGGAGCGGTTCCATGGAGTTGTCATGTGCGTGATTGCATGTTGTCAAGCTCTTCTGGAAGAGGCCTAGCAGCCCCAAGAGCCTCCCAGCGCCAGCAGCTCCGTAGGCGAAGGCTGGTCGGGACACTCGGAGTGAACGGCCACAAGGGTGCTATGCTGATCATGGAGTCCAAGAAGACCATCGTTGGAAGGCCGCCAGCTCAGCCTTTTAGCTTATTTTTTATTATAATTGTATGCATATGTAGGTCGTGAGTGTTCTGGGCCTTGCCGCATTTGGCATTTTAAATTATCCTGAATATGTCAGACAATTATTAAGAATTATTAACAGTTGCCATTTTAACTTTGCCTCAACGGTGAGCAACCACGTGGTCAACCTTCTACCATCAATAAATTTTGACCTTGTTTCTCGTCACATTGCTGATTACAACACAATAAGTAATTGCAAATCTGTTCACACCTATCAAACTAATATGTATTCACACTTAGCAACGGGCTATAAAAACTACCCACTCGAAAATTACTTCACAGTTCCTCTCCTCATCACCCACAAAACTGGTTTTCTCTGTCAAGTCGTTCCGCCATGACCGGTAGGAGGAGTTTAGGGTGGATATATAACCAGGAAGCAAAGACCAAGGCCGTGAAAGCACTAGAGAGGTCCCGTCACGAAGCCGCCGCAGCAGCAGAGATGTCCGGGCGTGCCGCGGAGCCCTCGAATGAGCTCTCACGGGCACGCGAGGGCTCTCACAAGCGCATTCATAGCGTCGGCCATCGCGACGAGCCGGCGTTCCTAAAGTCCTTCACCGGCGACGACGACATTCTCGTTGGCGTCACTACACAGCAGGAGCTGGTCGACATCTTGATGAAGCTACTCAAGATCAGCGATGCCTCGGTTGACAAGGCGACCGGCCTCGTCGAGCAACTCATGGATGCCAATGCGAAGCTCCTCAAGTTGGTCGCCGAGAAGGAGGAGGAGGCCGGCGGCAAGAAGATTCTGCATGAGCTGATCAGTGCCTCGGAGATGACGCTGAAAGTGGTCATCGAGGAACTGATGGGTGGCTTGAGGAAGCTCCGGATCGAGCATGAGCAAGAGGTGGAGGAATCCATGGCTGCTTTCAAGCAAAGTCATGAGGAATTGAAGAAGGAGCTGGAAGATTTCTCCGCCCAGCGATCCATCGACGAGACAGTAGCGACCCAGATCGTTGTCTGCAATTTCCTTCTTCTCTTGCCGCCGTATCTTCTAGGCTTTGCCGCATGTGGAATTTTAAATTATCCAGAATATGTAAGACAATTATTATGTGAGCCATTGTAAATTTGTCACCGTATTATCCGTTGCCATTTTATTTGTGGTCGTATTATCCGTTTCCCTATGTGGCAATTTAAATTAGGGCAGAATACTAGTTGAAAACGCGAACAAAGCAAATGCTGCCATGGGATCACAAGCAAACACCCTCCGTCCAGGTGCTTTAATTAACCCATTAATGGAGAAGTTGTGAGCGAGACGGGCGGCGACTGGTGCATGGAGGTCAAAGAGCTCGCTTCTCAGTGAGCATGGGCGGCCTTGCTGCTCGCACGTGTCCCGTTGAGCCTGCGAGGTGGACAGGATGCACGCGTCCCATCGAGCCTATGCGGCGTACTGCTCGCATGCGTCCTGTCTAAGCTACATGGAGGACTTCTCGCGCTCGTCCCATCTAATCAAACAGCTGTACGCACGCCACCAAGTATGGTTAAATTTCGACACAGCAAATATGATACAGCTGCTTGCGATATTAACATGTCAACTTTTTGTTTCAAAAAGGACTTCGTTGGCTACTAATGTGTGCGCCTCTTCTCAAGCAGGACGATTTTTTTACCATGACATATATGTGCCATGTCATGAAACCATGCCAAGTTTCATGTTTTTTGGGTGACTTTTTTATTTACTGGGATTTAAAAACCGAGATTCTCATTGTTTTGGGACGATGACAAGTTTGTAATTCATTCTCATTCCTTAGACGAGACCTAAACATGCACCCAATTGTTGGAGAACGTAGTAATTTCAAAAAATTTCCTACGCACACGCAAGATCATGGTGATGCATAGCAACGAGAGGGGAGAGTGTGATCTACGTACCCTTGTAGATCGACAACGGAAGCGTTTGGTTGATGTAGTCGTACGTCTCCACGGCCTGACCGATCAAGCACCGAAACTACGGCACCTCCGAGTTCTAGCACACGTTCAGCTCGATGACGATCCCCGGACTCCGATCCAGCAAAGTGTCGGGGAAGAGTTCCGCCAGCACGACGGCGTGGTGACGATCTTGATGCACTACCGTCGCAGGGCTTCGCCTAAGCACCGCTACAATATTATCAAGGACTATGGTGGAAGGGGGCACCACACACGGCTAAGAATATGATCACGTGGATCAACTTGTGTGTCAAGGGGTGCCCCCTGCCCCCGTATATAAAGGATCAAGGGGAGGAGGCCGGCCGGCCCTCTATGGCGCGCCAAGGAGGAGTCCTCCTCCTAGTAGGAGTAGGACTCCTACTAGGAGGGGGAAAGAAGTGGGGAGGGAGAGGGAAAGGGGGGCGCCGCCCCCCTCTCCTAGTCCAATTCGGACCAAGGGGG
>NC_041386.1:540861280-540871704 GCF_002162155.2 Triticum dicoccoides | reverse complement strand
GGGGGAGGAGGCGCGCGACCCACCTTTGGCTGCCCCTCTCTCTCTCTCCACTAAGGCCCATATGGCCCATTACTTCTCCGGGGGGGGGGGGGTTCAGGTAACCCTCCGGCTCTCCGGTTTTCTCCGAAATCACCCGGAACACTTCCGGTGTCCGAATAAAGCCGTCCAATATATCAATCTTTATGTCTCGACCATTTCGAGACTCCTCGTCATGTTCGTGATCACATCCGGGACTCTGAACTAACTTCGGTACATCAAAACTCATAAACTCATAATATAACTGTCATCGAAACCTTAAGCATGCGGACCCTACGGGTTCGAGAACAATGTAGACATGACCGAGACACGTCTCTGGTCAATAACCAATAGCGGAACCTGGATGCTCATATTGGCTCCTACATATTCTACAAAGATCTTTATCGGTCAGACCGCATAACAACATACGTTGTTCCCTTTGTCATCGGATGTTACTTGCCCGAGATTCGATCGTCGGTATCTCAATACCTAGTTCAATCTCGTTACCGGCAAGTCTCTTTACTCATTCTGTAATACATCATCTCGCAACTAACTCATTAGTTGCAATGCTTGCAAGGCTTATGTGATGTGCATAACCGAGAGGGCCCAGAGATACCTCTCCGACAATAGGAGTGACAAATCCTAATCTCGAAATACGCCAACCCAACATGTACCTTTGGAGACACCTGTAGAGCACCTTTACAATCACCCATTTACGTTGTGACGTTTGGTAGCACACAAAGTGTTACTCCGGCAAACGGGAGTTGCATAATCTCATAGTCATAGGAACATGTATAAGTCATGAAGAAAGCAATAGCAACATACTAAACGATCGGGTGCTAAGCTAATGGAATGGGTCATGTCAATCAGATCATTCACCTAATGATGTGATCCCGTTAATCAAATAACAACTCCTTGTTCATGGTTAGGAAACATAACCATCTTTGATTAACGAGCTAGTCAAGTAGAGGCATACTAGTGACACTCTGTTTGTCTATGTATTCACACATGTATTATGTTTCCGGTTAATACAATTATAGCATGAATAATAAACATTTATCATGATATAAGGAAATAAATAATAACTTTATTATTACCTCTAGGGCATATTTCCTTCAGTCTCCCACTTGCACTAGAGTCAATAATCTAGATTACACAGTAATGATTCTAACACCCATGGAGCCTTGGTGCTGATCATGTTTTGCTCGTGGAAGAGGCTTAGTCAACGGGTCTGCAACATTCAGATCCGTATGTATCTTGCAAATCTCTATGTCTCCCACCTGGACTAGATCCCGGATGGAATTGAAGCGTCTCTTGATGTGCTTGGTTCTCTTGTGAAATCTGGATTCCTTTGCCAAGGCAATTGCACCAGTATTGTCACAAAAGATTTTCATTGGACCCGATGCACTAGGTATGACACCTAGATCGGATATGAACTCCTTCATCCAGACTCCTTCATTTGCTGCTTCCGAAGTAGCTATGTACTCCGCTTCACATGTAGATCCCGCTACAATGCTTTGTTTAGAACTGCACCAACTGACAGCTCCACCGTTTAATGTAAACACGTATCCGGTTTGCGATTTAGAATCGTCCGGATCAGTGTCAAAGCTTGCATCAACGTAACCTTTTACGATGAGCTCTTTGTCACCTCCATATATGAGAAACATATCCTTAGTTCTTTTCAGGTATTTCAGGATGTTCTTAACCGCTGTCCAGTGATCCACTCCTGGATCACTTTGGTACCTCCCCGCTAGACTTATAGCAAGGCACACATCAGGTCTGGTACACAGCATTGCATACATGATAGAGCCTATGGCTGAAGCATAGGGAACATCTTTCATTTTCTCTCTATCTTCTGCAGTGGTCGGGCATTGAGTCTTGCTCAACTTCACACCTTGTAACACATGCAAGAACCCTTTATTTGCTTGATCCATTTTGAACTTCTTCAAAACTTTGTCAAGGTATGTGCTTTGTGAAAGTCCAATTAAGTGTCTTGATCTATCTCTATAGATCTTAATGCCTAATATGTAAGCAGCTTCACCGAGGTCTTTCATTGAAAAACTCTTATTCAAGTATCCCTTTATGCTATCTAGAAATTCTATATCATTTCCAATTAGTAATATGTCATCCATATATAATATCAGAAATGCTACAGAGCTCCCACTCACTTTCTTGTAAATACAGGCTTCTCCAAAAGTCTGTATAAAACCAAATGCTTTGATCACACTATCAAAGCGTTTATTCCAACTCCGAGAGGCTTGCACTAGTCCATAAATGGATCGCCGGAGCTTGCACACTTTGTTAGCTCCCTTTGGATCGACAAGACCTTCTGGTTGCATCATATACAACTCTTCTTCCAGAAATCCATTCAGGAATGCAGTTTTGACATCCATCTGCCAAATTTCATAATCATAAAATGCGGCAATTGCTAACATGATTCGGACAGACTTAAGCATCGCTACGGGTGAGAAGGTCTCATCGTAGTCAATTCCTTGAACTTGCCGAAAACCTTTTGCGACAAGTCGAGCTTTGTAGACAGTAATATTACGGCCAGCGTCAGTCTTCTTCTTAAAGATCCATTTATTCTCAATTGCTTGCCGATCATCGGGCAAGTCAACCAAAGTCCATACTTTGTTCTCATACATGGATCCCATCTCAGATTTCATGGCTTCAGGCCATTTTGCGGAATCTGGGCTCACCATCGCTTCTTCATAGTTCGTAGGTTCATCATGATCTAGTATCATGACTTCCAGAACAGGATTACCGTACCACTCTGGCGCGGATCTCACTCTGGTTGATCTACGAGGTTCAGTAGTATCTTGTTCTGAAGTTTCATGATCATCATCATTAGCTTCTTCACTAACTGGTGTAGGTGTCACAGAAACAGTTTTCTGTGATGCACTACTTTCCAATAAGGGAGCAGGTACAGTTACCTCGTCAAGTTCTACTTTCCTCCTATTCACTTCTTTCGAGAGAAACTCCTTCTCCAGAAAGTTTCCGAACTTAGCAACAAAAGTCTTGCCTTCGGATCTGTGATAGAAGGTGTATCCAACAGTCTCCTTTGGATATCCTATGAAAACACACTTCTCCGATTTGGGTTCGAGCTTATCAGGTTGAAGCTTTTTCACATAAGCATCGCAGCCCCAAACTTTCAGAAATGACAACTTCGGTTTCTTGCCAAACCATAGTTCATAAGGCGTCGTCTCAACGGATTTTGATGGTGCCCTATTTAACGTGAATGCGGCCGTCTCCAAAGCATAACCCCAAAACGATAGCGGTAAATCAGTAAAAGACATCATAGATCGCACCATATCTAGTAAAGTACAATTACGACGTTCGGACACACCATTGCGCTGTGGTGTTCCGGGTGGCGTGAGTTGCGAAACTATTCCGCATTGTTTCAAATGTACACCAAACTCGTAACTCAAATATTCTCCTCCACGATCAGATCGTAGAAACTTTATTTTCTTGTTACGATGATTTTCAACTTCACTCTGAAATTCTTTGAACTTTTCAAACGTTTCAGACTTATGTTTCATTAAGTAGATATACCCATATCTGCTTAAGTCATCTGTGAACGTGAGAAAATAACGATATCCGCCACGAGCATCAATATTCATCGGACCACATACATCTGTATGTATGATTTCCAACAAATCTGTTGCTCTCTCCATAGTACCGGAGAACGGTGTTTTAGTCATCTTGCCCATGAGGCACGGTTCGCAAGTACCAAGTGATTCATAATCAAGTGGTTCCAAAAGTCCATCAGTATGGAGTTTCTTCATGCGCTTTACACCGATATGACCTAAACAGCAGTGCCACAAATAAGTTGCACTATCATTATCAACTTTGCATCTTTTGGCTTCAACACTATGAATATGTGTGTCACTACTATCGAGATTCAACAAATATAGACCACTCTTTAAGGGTGCATGACCATAAAAGATATTACTCATATAAATAGAACAACCATTATTCTCAGATTTAAATGAATAACCGTCTCGCATCAAACAAGATCCAGATATTATGTTCATGCTTAACGCTGCACCAAATAACAATTATTTAGGTCTAATATTAATCCCTAAGGTAGATCTAGAGGTAGCGTGCCGACTGCGATCACATCGACTTTGGAACCGTTTCCCACGCGCATCGTCACCTCGTCCTTAGCCAATCTTCGCTTAATCCGTAGTCCCTGTTTCGAGTTGCAAATATTAGCAACAGAACCAGTATCAAATACCCAGGTGCTACTGCGAGCATTAGTAAGGTACACATCAATAACATGTATATCACATATACCTTTGTTCACCTTGCCATCCTTCTTATCCGCCAAATACTTGGGACAGTTCCGCTTCCAGTGACCAGTCTGCTTGCAGTAGAAGCACTCAGTTTCAGGCTTAGGTCCAGGTTTGGGTTTCTTCTCTTGAGCAGCAACTTGCTTGTCGTTCTTTTTGAAGTTCCCCTTCTTCTTCCCTTTGCCCTTTTTCTTGAAACTAGTGGTCTTGTTGACCATCAACACTTGATGCTCCTTCTTGATTTCTACCTCCGCAGCTTTCAGCATTGCGAAGAGGTCGGGAATAGTCTTATTCATCCCTTGCATATTATAGTTCATCACGAAGCTCTAGTAGCTTGGTGGCAGTGATTGGAGAATTCTGTTAGTGACGCAATCATCTGGAAGATTAACTCCCAATTGAATCAAGTGATTATTATACCCAGACATTTTGAGTATATGCTCACTGACAGAACTATTCTCCTCCATCTTGCAGCTATAGAACTTATTGGAGACTTCATATCTCTCAATACGGGCATTTGCTTGAAATATTAACTTCAACTCCTGAAACATCTCATATGCTCCATGACGTTCAAAACGTCGTTGAAGTCCCGATTCTAAGCCGTAAAGCATGGCACACTGAACTATCGAGTAGTCATCAGCTTTGCTCTACCAGACGTTCATAACATCTGGTGTTGCTTCAGCAGCAGGCCTGGCACCCAGCGGTGCTTCCAGGACGTAATTCTTCTATGCAGCAATGAGGATAATCCTCAAGTTACGGACCCAGTCCGTGTAATTGCTACCATCATCTTTCAACTTTGCTTTCTCAAGGAACGCATTAAAATTCAACGGAACAACAACACGAGCCATCTATCTACAATCAAGCATAAACAAGCAAGATACTATCAGGTACTAAGTTTCATGATAAATTTAGGTTCAATTAATTTACTTAAAGAACTCCCACCTAGATAGACATCCCTCTAATCCTCTAAGTGATTACGTGATCCAAATCAACTAAACCATGTCTGATCATCACGTGAGATGGAGTAGTTTCATTGGTGAACATCACTATGTTGATCATATCTACTATATGATTCACGCTCGACCTTTCGGTCTCTGTGTTCCGAGGCCATATCTGTATATGCTTGGCTCGTCAAGTATAACCTGAGTATTCCGCGTGTGCAACTGTTTTGCACCCGTTGTATTTGAACGTAGAGCCTATCACACCCGATCATCACGTGGTGTCTCAGCACGAAGAACTTTCACAATGGTGCATACTCAGGGAGAACACTTCTTGATAATTAGTGAGAGATCATCTTATAATGCTACCGTCAATCAAAGCAAGATAAGATGCATAAAAGATAAACATCACATGCAATCAATATAAGTGATATGATATGGCCATCACCATCTTGTGCTTGTGATCTCCATCTTCGAAGCACCGTCGTGATCACCATCGTCACCAGCGTGACACCTTGATCTCCATCGTAGCATCGTTGTCGTCTCGCCAATCTTATGCTTCCACGACTATCGCTACCGCTTAGTGATAAAGTAAAGCGTTATAGCGCGATTGCATTGCATACAATAAAGCGACAACCATATGGCTCCTGCCAGTTGCCGATAAGTCATTTACAAAACATGATCATCTCATACAATAAAATTTAGCATCATGTCTTGACCATATCACATCACAACATGCCCTGCAAAAACGAGTTGGACATCCTCTACTTTGTTGTTGCAAGTTTTACGTGGCTGCTACGGGCTTAAGCAAGAACCAGTCTTACTTACGCATCAAAACCACAACGATAGTTTGTCAAGTTGGTGCTGTTTTAACCTTCGCAAGGACCAGGCGTAGCCACACTCAGTTCAACTAAAGTTGGAGAAACTGTCACCCGCAAGCCACCTATGTGCAAAGCACGTCGGGAGAACCGGTCTCACATAAGCGTACGCGTAATGTCGGTCCGGGCCGCTTCGTCCAACAATACCGCCGAACCAAAGTATGACATGCTGGTAAGCAGTATGACTTATATCGCCCACAACTCACTTGTGTTCTACTCGTGCATATAACATCAACATATAAAACCTAGGCTCGGATGCCACTGTTTGAGAACGTAGTAATTTCAAAATTTTCCTACGCACATGCAAGATCATGGTGATGCATAGCAACAAGAGGGGAGAGTGTGATCTACGTACCCTTGTAGATCGACAACGGAAGTGTTTGGTTGATGTAGTCTTACGTCTCCACGGCCCGACCGATCAAGCACTGAAACTACGGCACCGCCGAGTTCTAGCACACGTTCAGCTCGATGACGATCCCCGGAGTCCGATCCAGCAAAGTGTCTGGGAAGAGTTCCATCAGCACGACGGCGTGGTGACGATCTTGATGCACTACCATCGCAGGGCTTCGCCTAAGCACCGCTACAATATTATCGAGGACTATGGTGGAAGGGGGCACCGCACACGGCTAAGAATATGATCACGTGGATCAACTTGTGTGTCAAGGGGTGCCCCCTGCCCCCGTATATAAAGGATCAAGGGGAGGAGGCCGGCCGGCCCTCTATGGCGCGCCAAGGAGGAGTCCTCCTCCTAGTAGGAGTAGGACTCCTACTAGGAGGGGGAAAGAAGTGGGGAGGGAGAGGGAAAGGGGGGCGCCGCCCCCCTCTCCTAGTCCAATTCGGACCAGGAGGGAGGAGGCGCGCGGCTCAACTTTGGCTGCCCCTCTCTCTCTCTCCACTAAGGCCCATATGGCCCATTACTTCTCCCGGGGGAGGGGGGGGGGGGTTCGGTAACCCTCCGGCTCTCTGGTTTTCTCCGAAATCACCCGGAACACTTCCGGTGTCCGAATAAAGCCGTCCAATATATCAATCTTTATGTCTCAACCATTTCGAGACTCCTCGTCATGTCCGTGATCACATCCGGGACTCTGAACTAACTTCGGTACATCAACTCATAAACTCATAATATAACTGTCATCGAAACCTTAAGCATGCGGACCCTACGGGTTCGAGAACAATGTAGACATGACCGAGACACGTCTCCGGTCAATAACCAATAGCGGAACCTGGATGCTCATATTGGCTCCTACATATTCTACGAAGATCTTTATCGGTCAGACCACATAACAACATACGTTGTTCCCTTTGTCATCGGTATGTTACTTGCCCGAGATTCGATCGTCGGTATCTCAATACCTAGTTCAATCTCGTTACCGGCAAGTCTCTTTACTCGTTCCGTAATACATCATCTCACAACTAACTCATTAGTTGCAATGCTTGCAAGGCTTATGTGATGTGCATTACCGAGAAGGCCTAGAGATACCTCTCCGACAATCGGAGTGACAAATCCTAATCTCGAAATACGCCAACCCAACATGTACCTTTGGAGACACCTGTAGAGCACCTTTATAATCACCCATTTACGTTGTGACGTTTGGTAGCACACAAAGTGTTCCTCTGGCAAACGGGAGTTGCATAATTTCATAGTCATAGGAACATGTATAAGTCATGAAGAAAGCAATAGCAACATACTAAACGATCGGGTGCTAAGCCAATGGAATGGGTCATGTCAATCAGATCATTCACCTAATGATGTGATCCCGTTAATCAAATAACAACTCCTTGTTCATGGTTAGGAAACATAACCATCTTTGATTAACGAGCTAGTCAAGTAGAGGCATACTAGTGACACTCTGTTTGTCTATGTATTCACACATGTATTATGTTTCCGGTTAATACAATTATAGCATGAATAATAAACATTTATCATGATATAAGGAAATAAATAATAACTTTATTATTGCCTCTAGGGCATATTTCCTTCACCAATGACACATGTACGATTTCCCACCCATTTTGCTTCACTGGTGCATGTGGATGTAGATAAAATTTGAATTATGGACTGCATTAAATGCATAGAAAACTTAGTAATTAGTAATATATATATATATATATATACAATGGCCAAACGAACCCTGAATAGTTTCAAATTTCAGCCTGACACTCCTGTTATTCTATGTTGCCTGTAGAAAATAAAGTTCAAGGCGAGAAGAGGCATCGATTATCGTTTCGCCCACAAGAGGGGCATGTTTTGCCTACGGGAACCACGAGGGTTGCGACAGGCTCCAGTTTGTAAAAGGCTTGTAATATAGTTTTGCCCAAATTGCACAAGTATATATACCATGTAGTGACACCATGCCAAGTTTCATGATTTCCTGGTGAGTTTTGGATTACAGACATTTAAAAACCGAGATTCGCAATGTTTGTGGCCAGGCCAGGACAACGAGACAGTTGAATTCATTCCCATTCATTCCATGGGACCTAAACATGCACCCCAAGGAAACATGTACTCTTTTTCTAGCTATTTTGGTGCACTAGAGCATGTATTTGTAGTTCGGATTTGAATGATGGACATTAAATGCCTAGAAAACTCAATTAATGAATAAAAAAGGTCAAACAAACCCTGAATAATTTAAATGTTCAATGCGAATCTCCAGCTGTTATGTGTCGCGTGTAGAAGAAAATACGAGGCTAGAAGTGGGAGTGGTTATCGTTTGGACCATGAGGGGACACATTTACCTATCGAAACCTCGAGGGTTCTTGCGACAGGCTCCGATTTGTAAGAGGTTTGTAATAAAGCTTGGCTCAAATTGGCAATGTTTTTACCACCACATATATGTGTGCCATGACATGGCAGCTTGCCACCTTTGATGACTTTCTAGTGAGTTTAGGATTTATGGGGACTTAAAAACTGAGATTTGAAATGTTTGAGGAAGAGCCAGGACACCGGTACGGTTGTAATTCGTTCCCATTCCTGGCATGAGACCTAAACATGCACCCAAGGACACATGTATAATTTTTCTAGCCATTTTGGTGAACTGGAGCATGTATTTGTAGTTCTGATTTAAATTATGGACATTAAATGCCTAGGAAACTCAATTAGTGTATAAAAATGCCAAACAAACCCTGAATAAGTTTAAATTTTAGCACGGATATCCTGTGGTTCCATGTTGCCCGTGGAAGAAAATACAAGGCGAAAAGAGGCAGTGATTACATTTCGCCCACAAGGGGAACATGTTTCCCTATCAGAACCATGAGGCTTCTTTGAGAGAAGCTCCAGTTTTTGTAAGAGGTTTGTAATAAAGCTTGGCCCAAATTGGACAATATTTTTACCACGACATATATGTGCCATGACGTGACACCATGCCACCTTTGATGACTTTCTGGTGAGTTTAGGATTTATGGGGATTTAAAAACCGAGATTCGAAATGTTTGAGTATGAGCCATGACACCAGTACAGTTGTAATTCGTTCCCATTCCTGGCATGGGACCTAAACATGCACCCAAGGACATATGTATAATTTTTCTAGCTATTTTGGTGAACTGGAGCATGTATTTGTAGTTTGGATTTGAATTATGGACATTAAATGCCTATGAAACTCAATTAGTGTATAAAAAGGCCAAACAAACCCTGAATAAGTTTAAATTTCAGCACAGATATCCTGTCATTCCATGTTGCCCGTAGAAGAAAATACAAGGTGAAAAGAGGCAGTGATTACATTTCGCCCATAAGGGGGACACGTTTCCCTATCAGAACCATGAGGCTTCTTTAAGAGAAGCTCTAGTTTGTAAGAGGCTTGTAATAAAACTTGCGCCACAATGGACGAAAAAATTACTCGACATATAAGTGCGATGTCGTGACACCATGGTAGGTTTCACGATTTTTAGCTTAGTTTTGGATTTACGGGATTTAAAAACCGAGATTTTTCTCACAAAATGTTTTCAAATAGCACACGGTTCACTCACGAAAGCCGATATCCAATGAAAACTTTGTGGAAACCATATTTTAAAGTTTCATAAAAATCTGAAAAAAAATGTGGGATGTTAAGAAGGTGATGTTTTATTGCGACACAAATTTTCAAGTTGAAAAACATTACGAGATGTGAGCTATGAAAAAGACAAATTCGACCCTGAATAGTGACATTACTACTCGGCACTATTCAACACTGATTTTGTCTTTTTCATAGCTCACATATCTTAATTTGTTTCAACTTGAAATTTTGTGTGCCAATAAAACATCATCGTCTTAACATCCCGCATTTTTTTGAATTTTTTTAAACTTAAAAACATCTTTTCACGTGGTTTTC
>NC_041386.1:540860328-540861008 GCF_002162155.2 Triticum dicoccoides | reverse complement strand
TGCGCGATCTGAGTCCTGCATTCTGACTGACCAGAACCCAAACCCCATGGATAGTACGTGTACACCGTTGGATGATCCCAGATCGAACGACAACCCTGAGCCCTTTCGACAGCACATGCAGTACATGGGTAAGCACTATGCGCATGCGTCGTGTAGCTCATGCTTCCTTCTCTACCAGGTTTCCATTCAAAACAGGCTACCGTTTCTCGCCACTTCTCATCGGTTTCCCGCCTCTTCTCCCAGATATGCATGATGTAGATGTTTGTTTAATTCTTATAGTTCATATCATCCAAAATCAATTAGTTTTGTAAAAAAACTATTTTAAGATTCATGGAATTGTGCATTGTAAAGGTAAAAACAAAAAGTGACAATTCATTTAGAAAAAAAGGTTTGGGCAATTAAGATATGGAAGATTCTAGAGAACAAAGGAGAAGTGCTTGTTTTTAGAGGTTTGTGCATTATGCTTAAGTTCAACAATGGAGTCTTCTAGATTGTACATGTGGCAGAATCTGGTGGAATGTAGATGATATCCAATGGCCAGTAGTGCTCAGATTTTCCATCTCTGTACCATCGGACTGGCTTCATCCAACGAGCAACTTTCATAGTTATTCGCACACTATATATGTGTATAGATGTATAAATATATATAGATGTGTCCCATGCTAGACAAAATAAAGTTT
>NC_041386.1:540821850-540860194 GCF_002162155.2 Triticum dicoccoides | reverse complement strand
GGGAAACTAACATCATAGGTATTGAACCAGGCTTGGAGTCGGGTACGGTGTTTGGTTTGTAAAGTACTTGGCGTGGCCCATCGAAGTTGTGCATTTGGGATTTAAACACATCATACACCATTGTACCCATACATATTTTCGGTCCGCATGCAGTGTATACGGGGTCTTCTGATCGACCACGTCTCCCTTGTGCGGTTTTTTGTGATGACACGGATATCTGTGGGCTCCCCGAGTGTATATATATCATCCCTTTGACCGATAATGAGGGGTATGTGTTGGCCATGAATGGATTCCTCCTAGTTCATGTTAGGGCCGGTCACCGTCAAATGTCGGTCAACCAAAGCTCGAGCTCATGTGTTGTTAGGATTCCATCCCAGATGCTCGGATTGCTGGGTTCGACCTACATCAAACCCTGCGTACATATCTCGTCCTTAACTACCTTGCCTTCATGGTTGTTGTCTCTATCGAGAGGTAGGCACCACATCTAAATTGTACATTATTCTATATTGAAAACACACATCACCCCTTCCCAACGTACATCATTTCGGGCCGCATGCAAGAGGTGCTGGTTTTGTGGTCCTCTCGTGCGATGTTTATGATGGTTCAATCTATTGGCCCATGCGGTTTATCGACAACAACAACTGTCATTTGACCAAATGAAAGATTCATTGGTCCGTCTTATGGTAGGTCGTGGCGACATGCATGTATAACCAAAGTATTGATTATTGCGTGCATCCACCCCGCTGCCACGAAGTGGGAGGTGGTGGGCCAAGCATCCTAGCTAGGTATGACATTATGTCAGTATATATATCCTAGCTAGGTGGTTGTTAGGGTGCTTTCAGGTTTGCGAGGCAGGTGCCATCAAAGTTATGCATTGTGTATTTAAAGTTTTAAACATCCCCAATATTTGTACATATATTTGGCCACTTCTAGGTGGTTCTTGACTTCTGGACCCTCTCATCGATCTTCAATGACGTGCCCAACCGTGGGCCCACGGGGTCAAAGTTGTGCATTGGAATTTTGAACATCACATGCCACCCTTTTCACTCATATATATTTGGGCCACATGCTGGTGTGGCTGTCTTTTGACCCTCCCTAACGTTATTTTTTGTTGCAAAGACTCTGATGATCCTCAACGGACACGGGGTATAATATATAAACCGTGTGCGATACAAGTGCGATGTGAATCACCACGATCGCGCAAGCGCGAGCAAATGAAGGTGGAGGTACTAGCTCAACCATGTGCGATGCAAGTGCACTGAAATCACCATGACCGCACAAGCGCGAGCAACATGTGGAGGTACTGACTCAACCATGTGCGATGCAAGTGCGCTGAAATCACCATGACCGCACAAGCGCGAGCAAAGGGTGGAGGTACTGGCTTAATCGTGTGTGATGCAAGTGAGCTATAAAACCACCACTGGTGGAAGCTAAAGGCGGGTAAGTTATTTGGAAATTAGGACAAACCGTGTGCGATAGACCAACTACCTAGAAATATAAAAAACAAACTACCCGCCTTGAGCATTGCAAAAATCGGCGGATCCGTGCCACTTTTCCTTATTATCATACACACATATTGTTATTGGACCATGCACGATCTCGGGCCCTCCCGCCCCGCATAAATTCCTTTAACCAAATTTTAGTAGTCGTCGTACTTCAACCATCGCCCACACTCCTCCAGCAGCGATCTTATAGTAAAATTTTAGCAGCCGAGGCATTTGAACCGTCGCCCTCCCTCGTCCACCACCATCTCCACCCACCATTACTAAAATTTTCAGTAGCCGCGGCGTATCCTCAAACACCACCCCCCTCCATAGTCCCCACCCGCCCCCTCCCCCCCTTCAAACTCTAGCTCACGGCCGCCGCCAACCTTGTCGGTCTACCCATTCCTCCTAGCTAAGATAATAAAGTTTAGGTTATCTAGCGATTCCCATACCGTTGCCCCACTCCCCTAAGTTTTTAGATGAGGCCTGCGGTGTCCCTCCCCACCAGATCCACATCCCTTGCTCCAGAATGTCATGGCCTAAGCTCGACCACGTATCCCGGGGAGCCCGACGAGCGTTCGGCCAAGAAGAGGTTTATCATGGCCTCTCTGATGGACGTTGGCAAGGTGGCCGCCGTTCGCCCCGACCTATCGATCCCGGAGCAACACGCCGCCGTGGAAGCCGGCGAAGACGTTGACTACGTTGCCATGCCGAAGGCTTCATGTTAGCGGGCTAGCATATTACTGTATCTCAGGAAAGCTAGCTACGAGATCAGGCTCGTCCACACCGACGGCTTCACGCAGGCCATGTCACAGGTTAAGTGGTTCATCCCCAACCCCTCTGGTTCAACCACCATTGGTCTTTTCGACGGCCCTACCACTGATCTCCTCCGCCAACCGGTCAAGGATTTGCGAGCTTTATACGCCATCGAGCCCATTTTGTCACTTCTGAAGGACACGTTCTACGGCGGCGGCTTGGGATCCTCAATTGCCAAGTCAGATCTCATCGACCACGACCACGACCACGAGGAGGGCACCCACGAAGATTCTTCCAAGGTGAAATAGCCCATTTGTGACATCAGAGAGTGCACCACGGGTCTGTGCTCTACCAATTCGAAGGATCCCGTCCATGAAATGTGAGGCAACATTCTATCAGCAAATATTACCTTTTCTAGCTTGCCAACCCATACCCTTTATTGTTGTAGCATTTGCCATGCGGTGCTTTAACTGTGCCGTGTTTAATTATTTCAGTTATACAAAAATGTATTGTTTTATAGGTCTATGTGATGTTTAAGTATGAATTGCCCACTTTAGTTTCACGAATGGCTATATTTGGTTGTTTATAGTGAGTAGATGCCTTGTTTAACTGTATTTGGTTGTTAGGTTGGTTGGAGTGAGCATTTTTCAGTTATCGAGCAGATGCCTTGTTTATCTGTATTTGGTTCTTAGTTTGGTTGCAGTGAGTATCTGTCCAGTTATCAAGCAGATGCCTTATTTATCTGTATTTGGTTATTAGGTTGCTTTTTTTAGCATTTGTCAAGTTATCAAGTAGATGCCTTGTTTATCTATATTTGGTTGTTAGGTTGCTTTTTTTAGCATTTCTCCAGTTATCAAGCAGATGCCTTCTTTATCTTTATTTGTTTGTTAGGTTGGTTGAAGTGAGCATTTGTCCAGTTTTCAAGCATATGCCCTGTTTATCTGTATTTGCTTGTTAGGTTGGTTGCAGTGAGACTCTGTCCAGTTTTCAATGGCTATATTTGGTTGTTATACCGGTCATTTAGGCCTTGTTTATTTCATTCATTCACAATGTATGGTTCATTATGTGCAAGTCGGAACTGTGCCACGCGACTACATCAATACCAGTTCGAATGGCTATATTTGGTTCCAGTTATTCCTGGTGTAGTTAACACATGCCCTTTATTTCAGTTTTACACATTTATCCAGTGTGATGTTTAAGCATTACCTACGTTCTATTCATTTTCAACAATACCAGTTCGAATTGCAATATTTCATGGCTGTTAAGCCTGCTGTCGGTAACATTGCCTTCCATTTTATATCTGCTTTAACAGCATGCTGAAACCAACACATTCAAGCTATCATTTGGACCTGATGTTGTTTACCTTTGCTATATGATGTTAAGATTTTTGTACTTATCATACCTTTCCACTACTTATGCAGGACAACAACGGGAGTGGCCACCATTTTCCGCCGAGGTTAGCTTCATCCCTCAGCTTGTACTCCCCCCCCATCGTTCCATAATGTAGTGCATATAGATCCAGGACTGGACTCTAGTCAGCTTCTAATATTGACTTTTTGCTTGTCGGTACATATTCCCTTGGCAAGGATCCATGCATCGACCCTTTTTGTGTATGGGGCAATGAGATATTGATGAACAAGCATCAAGTGAGGAAACTGATAAGGATTATTAGCAAAAAGATACGAATGGGGGCAAGAAAATTATTTGCTTATGCTCTATCCAACACAACAGTGAGCTATAGGATGGTAACTACAAACTCTGCATCCTTCTCTTTTTACTTCCCATAATGAGTTGTTAGACAACAATGTCTGAATCTTTTTTGTTCCCAGTGGTTCCCGAAGAAGTTCACTCAAGATTACCTCGCAAAGTACACGATTGGTGGACACGCAATGAAGGTTGAAGTATTTCATCCAGACTACAATGAGCATCGAGAAGTTCTAATGAAGACAGTGAAGGATGGATGGGCAGCCATCACAAGGGGTTGGCCTAGAGTCGTGCACGCCTTACGCATGGAGGAGGGCACAATATGAGCATTCTGCTTCACCTTCTCCAGCAACCAGAATGTCTTTCGCCTCTCTCTTTACAGTCTTCAGTACAACTCTGGTTCATCATTCTTTACTTGGTGCTTCTGTAGTTCTTCAGTATATGTACCTGTGCATTGAATTATGGATTCGTGGTTGAACCTATATTTGTAATAAACATGGTTGGATATGAAATAAGTGATTGTATACTGTCAAATTCATAACATGTGATTTTTAAATTAGGGATCAATTATGGATTAAATAGGGATTACACTGCACACGGTTTGTGAAAGCGAAATGTCTGCGATATACGTGCAGATCAGAAACGTTTCTAGGATCCCCTACATGTGCGATCAATCTCCACTGCACACACGACTTTCTCTTGAAAACTGTTTGCGTTAGGACACCTTGCGCAAACGTTTATCACATGAAAACTGTGTGTGATGGACAGCCTTTGCCACACAGTTTCTTTCTACGCATCGTGTGTGATGCATTCAATACCGGAAATGATAAAATTATTAATATCGTGTGCAATGGCAACGCTATCACAAACGATTTAATGGGAAAAATTGTGTGTGATGTACCTGTGAACGGAAATGTTTTCCTTGGAGCGACTGTGTGGGATGTACATACAAACGAAAAAGTTTAGCGGGGACTGACTGTGTGGGATGTACTTGCGACCAAAAACAATTTCGTCGTATAATTGTATTTGTTAGCTCTACTGTATGTATTTCCGTATTTGAGCGCTCGCCGGTCGCACATGACCTCATTTTGCCGAACGTATGTGCCAGGAGGGCATATCCCCGACGGTTTCTCATGTGGGAAGGACCCCCTATCGCCCACACTCACTTGGCGACGGTTCCAGATGCCGTCGCGGAAAGGGGTTAAAAACCGTTTGTTTAGGACTGACGTGCACCAGTGTCAATTAACTGTTTGCGATGAGGAGGAACAAAATAAATGGGTAGCCAGATGAAGGTGTGTGCGATACACAACATACAGTTCACTCGGATGAACTATTTGTGATTAGGCAACACAAAAGAAACGGTCAGCCCGATCAAGGTGTGTCCAATGTACAACATATGGTTCACTCGGATGAACTATTTGTGATTAGGCAAGAGAACAGAAATGGTTCAATATAACAAGATGTGTGTGATACGCGGCAAACAGGTCTGTAATCAGAAATGTGTGCGAAGACCGATAATAACACAGACGATTGCTTCTAATAAGACATATGTGATATGCTCTATCTATACAACATCTATTAGCCATTGTGGGACGGGCGGTCATCCGGATACGCCATAAGGATGTGAAGAGGCATTCCTATCAGCAAGGACTACCTGTTCCACCGGTAGCTCATGTAAGAAAAATATCAAGTTAAGTGTGCTCAGGCTGGAGCAGCCATTGGATGCGTGACTGGATGGGAAGTTGTGTCGATGTAAAATTAGGTTATGGGATGGGTCATTTCGGTCAAATGACCGAAATGCCCCATTCCCTCAGCTAATTTAACCTCGAGGTCCTTGCTTTTTAACACATGTTAAAGAAGGTCTGCCGCATTACTTTTTGGCAATGTGCGATACGTGGCATACAGTTGATTCATCCGACCTATTTGTGATGGAATAGTCCGTGTGTGTTGTGGGCAAACGCTTGCTAGTATTCAACCATTTGGGATTGATGAATTCATCACCGACGGGTTCCCTAGTGTGGTTCGTGTTCATTTGATCATCATCTACTTCTTGTGCTAGCTCGATGCTAAGTTTCCATTAATTGATGGTGTTTTGTGAACACGCCACCGTTTCCCGCCATTTCCTCACCTGTTTCCTGCCACCCTGCTATATTGTGCATCGGGGGCGCGCGACGCACGGAGGTGACAAGCGCAGCCTGTAGCACATCCACCTTTTCCAAGCATGCCAACCCACCGAAGCGCCGCATCTGCCATCAACCTCGTCGACGAGGAAAACGAGCAGGCGCCACAGCCCGTCGAGGCCGAGGCGCTCCCTGGCAACGCGATGGACGATGTCGTGATGCGCGACATCGCCAGGGTTGAGCAGACCTTTGGCGCATGGCGCTTGAGCGCCACGGATCAATATAGGCATGTCAGTGCCGACATGCTGCAGCTCGCCGCACAACATGATCGATGGCGCACCGCAGAGCAAGCTAGGCGCGTCCGCGCAGATAGGCTGCAGCTCGCCGCACGGCGAGACCGTTGGAGCACCGCAGAGCGAGAGGTGCGGCGCGCCGCATAGCAAGAGCAGATCAAGTGGCGCTTGCCCGCTGTCAACACGGCGTCGCACCTGGGTACACCTCTCCTCAGTACCCCTATTCCTCGCCAGGAGTGGGCAGAGGCCCTCAGCGCCGTACTTGAATTAGAGGTCGGCTACGCCATACTTGCACCGGACGTCCGCCGCGCCATTCGCAAGGGTGCCGCCGTTCGCCTTGTCGGCGGCCCGCTGGATGCCAACGCGCTGGTCCGTAGGCTCGACCGCCTCCTTGGCCCAGGTGTCCACCTAGGTTCAATAGAGGAACATGGCCGTCGCATCCTCGAGCTGGTGATCTTCGATGAAATAGCCAACTTGGAGCTCGAGATCGCGCTCCAGATGTACCGCGAGCGTGTCGACCGCTTGGACGAACGCCTGCACGAGTTCAGGCAGAGCCAAGAGCTACCCTAGGCAAGGGCTACTGGCCATGGTCTCATGGACGCGTTTTATTTTGAAAAGTCGTTTCGACGTGGATAGCTATGTATTCACAGCAATCATAGTATTGTTTTGTTTATTGCTCTGTTTCGACATGTGTACTCTATTTTCCATTCTTATATGTTCCTTTCAATGTGTGTATATACGTTTTCCATTCTGTATATGTGGATGATAACGACTAGATTCAAATTAGTATAAAAACAGATAGAAAATGGAATTCATAATATATATATATATATATATATATATTAATTGTTCATTAGACCATCACATAATATATATATATATAATATCATCACATATATGTGATGATACTTAACTACTAGGTACAGTGCATAAGATTGAAAATGATTAATACTAAAACTAATAATCCCTCCTGGGGCCAATATTCCGGCAGCCCCTCGCCAGCAGCTCCTTGGTGCACGGCGTCTTCCCAGTGCGGAGGCAGTACTCCGACTCCTCCGCCTCACAACGCTTGACGTACCGATCTGCCTCTTGCTGGCGGACGCGCGTGGCCGATCTTGCCATTTCGTTGGACGCCCACCGGAGCTCCTCGTCGGTGGCACGCTGGAGCTCATCGGCCAACCTCCACGCAGCAACGAGGTGCCCAGTGCCTATGACCTTCCTCGCGAAGTACCCGTCTTCGGACACCTCCTCGACACGATGACGCGCTCGCCGCCAAAGCTCCGCCGGCTCCTTTTTCCAGGCGGCATCATGAGGTTCACAGGTCGCCTGGTACCTGGCTTCCTTCTCTGCCATCTCCTTCTTGAACGCCACTTGCCTAGCTTTCTCAGCCGGCGGCAGCGACTTCCGCAGACAAAGATTATACTGGCCCCAAAACGAATCCAAAGTTGGGGGGTCCGGCGCAACCTCGTCAGGCGGCGCGTAGGGGTCCTCGTCGCTGCTAATCGAGTGAGCGTCCTCGAGGGGCGGCGACTCCTCATCAGCACGTGGGCAGACCGGCGGCACCATGGTAGAGATTTGAGAGAGAGAGAGAGGGTGAGCGAGGGGAGGATGTAGATGAGAATGCAGTCGGGACGACGTGAGCAAGGTAGTATTTCTTAGCGGCCAAAATATAGATCGATGGGGACAGTACAAACGTCGGTCGCCGGAATTTATGAGTACTGTATTTTGAATTACACACGATTCTCACAGCAAAATCCGTGTGTCAACATAATAGCCAAATTCCGTGTGTGAACATAATAGCTGACGGTTTCCAATGCAGAACTGTGTCAGATTAATGATCCCCGGCAATCACCTACCGAACCTCGACCCGCGAGATAGACTGCCAATCGTGTGGGGGCCGGTTGTCTTGCCAGATCTTTACATTTTCTTTTTTGAACACCAGATATTTACATCGTATGATGATTTTTTAACTCACACACAAGTACAAAAAAATATGATATTTCAAACCGTTTTGGTTAGGCATTGCATGTAGATGTAGTTCAAATTTGAATTATGACCATTAAATGGTTAGAAAATCACTTAAATGTCTTTAAAAGGTCCAATGACCCTTGACAATTTCCAAATTTTCACATGACAGTTGTATTAGTGCACGTTAAACATAGGAAAAAATTTAAAGACCGTAAGAGGAAGCTATCTCCTGTCCGTCAACAAACATGCATTGTTCCCTCTCGGAACCAAGAACCTTCTAGTGAGTTGCTCTAGTTTGTGAGTTGTGTGTGTCCAAACTTTCATCAAACATGCCAATTTTTACCACATCATCTTGGTGGCATGACATTAAGGGGCTGTTTGGTTCTAGGCCTAGCCATGCCACAATTGCCATACAATGTTGCTACACTTGCCTAATGTTAGTTCTTCAAAATGAGAGCCACAAGTTGGCAAGCCTAAGGGAATCTTGCCACACCTTTTGAGAGTATGTGATGTGGGACCCTAGTGTGGCTTGCCTAAAGTGTGGCTTGAACCAAACACCCACCCAAGTTGGTCAAACTTGCCAAACCTTAGATGTGGCAACCTTAGGCAACCTTAGTCTCAAACCAAACAGCCCCTAAATCAAGCAAGGTTTCATGTTTTTCTTATCATTTTTTAATTTTTTGGAATTAAAATGCCATGGAATGCACTCCATGCATGTGCCCATGCCTTGACACCAATATGTTTGAAATTTTCTTATAATTTACTGCACATGGAATTAATTCGCACAGAAGTACACACAAATATGATTTTTCAAACCGTTTTGGTTAGGCGTTGCATGTAGATGTAGTTCAAATTTGAATTATAGTCATTAAATGGTTAGAAAATCACTTAAATGTCTTTAGAAGGTCAAATGACCCCTGAAGTTACCAAATTTTCACATGACAGTTGCACGTTAAACGTAGGAAAAAGTTCGAAGGCCATAAGAGGAAGCTATCTCCTGTTCGTCATCAAACATGCATTGTTCCCTCTCGGAACCACGAACCTTCTAGCAAGTTGCTCCGGTTGAGAGGGGTGTGTGTCGAAACGTTCGTCAAATATGCCAATTTCTTTACCACATCATCTTGGTGGCATGACATTACATCAACCAAGGTTTCATGTGTTTCTGATCATTTTTCTATTTTTTTGAATTAAAATGCCATGTCACTCCATGCATACGTATGCATGTGTCCATGTCGTGAGACCAATATGTTTGAAAATTCTTTCTAATTCACTACACATAGAATTAACTCGCACACAACTACACATATATAATTTTTCACACCGTTTTGGTTAGGCGTTGCATGTAGATGTAGTTCAAATTTGAATTACGGTCATTAAATGGTTATAAAATCACTTAAATGTCTTTAAAAGGTCAAATGACCCCTAGAATTTTCCAAAATTTAACATTTCAGTTGTAGTAGTGCATGTTAGACGTAGGGAAAATTTGGAGGTCGTAAGAGGAAGCTATCTCCCGTTCGTCATCAAACATACATTGTTCTCTCTCGGAACCACAAACATTCTAGCGAGTTGCTCCGATTTGTGAGTGGTGTGTGTCCAAACTTTCGTCAAACATGCCAATTTCTTTACCAAATCATCTTGGTGGCATAACATTAGATCAACCAAGGTTTCATGTGTTTCTGATTTTTTCGGAATTAAAATGCCATGCCACTCCATGCATACATATTCACGCATATGTGTCCATGTCGTGATACAAATATGTTTGAAAATTCCTTCTAGTTTACTGCACATGGAATTAACTCGCACACAAGTAGACAAATACGATGTTTCAAACCGTTTTGGTTAGGCATTGCATGTAGATGTAGTTCAAATTTGAATTACAACCATTAAATAGCTAGAAAATCACTTAAATGTCTTTAAAAAGACAAATGACCCCTATAATTTTCAAATTTTTCACATTACAGTTGTAATAGTGCATGTTAGTGTTGGGGAACGTAGTAATTTCAAAAAATCCTACGCACACGCAAGATCATGGTGATGCATAGCGACGAGAGGGGAAGAGTGTTGTCCACGTACCCTCGTAGACCGTAAGCGGAAGCGTTATGACAACGCGGTTGATGTAGTCGTACATCTTCACGGTCCGACCAATCCTAGTACCGAAAGTACGGCACCTCCGTGATCTGCACACGTTCATCTCGGTGACGTCCCATGAACTCTCGATTCAGCTGAGTGTCGAGTGAGAGCTTTGTCAGCACGACAGCATGATGACAGTGATGATGATGCTAGCAGAACAGGGCTTCTCCTAAGCATCGCTACGATATGACCGAGGTGGATTATGGCGGAGGGGCACCCCACACGGCTTAGGGATCAATGATCAACTTGTGTGCCTATAGGGTACCCCCAGTCCACGTATATATAGGATGAAGGGAGGAGGAGGCCGGCCCTCATAGGACGTGCCCAAAGTGTGGAGTCCTACTAGGACTCTCTAGTCCTAGTAGGATTCCACCTCCCACATGGAATAAGAAAAAGGGAAGGGAGAAGGAGAAGGAAGGAAGGGGGCACCCCCTTTCCCTAGTCCAATTCGGACCAGCCCATGGGGAAGGGGCGCGGCCACCCTTGAGGCCTTTCTCTCCTTTCCCGTATGGCCCATTAAGGCCCAATATGAACTCCCGTAACTCTCGAGTACCCCAAAAAATACCCGAATCACTCGGAACCTTTACGATGTCCGAATATAGCCTTCCAATATATCGATCTTTACGTCTCGACCATTTCAGGACTTCTCGTCATGTCCCTGATCTCATTCGGGACTCCGGACAAACTTCGGTCATCAAATCACATAACTCATAATACAAATCGTCACAGAACGTTTAAGCGTGCGGACCTATGGGTTCGAGAACTATGTAGACATGACCGAGACGCATCTCCGGTCAATAACCAATAGCGGAACCTGGATGCTCATATTGGTTCCTACATATTCTACGAAGATCTTTATCGGTCAAATTGCATAACAACGTATGTTGTTCTTTTTATCAACAGTACGTTACTTGTCTGAGATTCGATTGTCGGTATCTCAATACCTAGTTCAATCTCATTACTAGCAAGTCTCTTTACTCGTTTCATAATGAATCATCCCGCAACTAACTCATTAGTCACATTGCTTGCAAGGCTTAAATTGATATGCATTACCGAGAGGGCCTAGAGATACCTCTCCGGCAGTCGAAGTGACAAATCCTAATCTCGATCAATGCCAAGTCAACAAACACCATCGGAGACACCTGTAGAGCACCTTTATAATCACCCAATTATGTTGTGATGTTTGGTAGCACACAAAGTGTTCCTCCGGTATTCGAGAGTTGCATGATCTCATAGTCATAGGAACATGTATAAGTTATGGAGAAAGCAATAGTAACAAACTAAACGATCACCGTGCTAAGCTAACAGATGGGTCAAGTCAATCACATCATTCTCTAATGATGTGATCTTGTTAATCAAATTACAACTCTTTGTCCATGGCTAGGAAACTTAACCATCTTTGATTAACGAGCTAGTCAAGTAGAGGCATACTAGTGACACTCTGTTTGTCTATGTATTCACACATGTACTAAGTTTCCGGTTAATACAATTCTAGCATGAATAATAAACATTTATCATGATATAAGGAAATATAAATAACAACTTTATTATTGCCTCTAGGGAATATTTCCTTCAGTCTCCCACTTGCACTAGAGTCAATAATCTAGTCCACATTGTCATGTGATCAACACCAATAGTTCACATCTTTATGTGATTAGTTCACATCTCCATGTGACTAATACCCAAAGGATTTACTAGAGTCAATAATTTGCTTCACATCGCTATGTGATTAACACCCAAAGAGTGATCATGTTTTGCTTGTGAGAGAAGTTTAGTCTACGGGTGTGCAATATTCAGATCCGTATGTATTTTGCAAATTTCTTTGTCTACAATACTCTGCACTGAGCTACTCTAGCTAATTGCTCCCACTTTCAATATGTATCTAGATCGAGACTTAGAGTCATCCAGAATAGTGTAAAAGATTGCATCGGTGTAACTCTTTACGACAAACTATTTTATCACCCCCATAACCGAGAAATATTTCCTTAGTCCTCTAAGGATAATTTTGACTGTTGTCCAGTGATCCACTCCTGGATCACTATTGTACCCTCTTGCCAAACTCTTGGTGAGGTACACAATAGATCTGGTACACATTGAAGGAAATATGCCCTAGAGGCAATAATAATGTTATTATTTTATTTCCTTATATCATGATAAATGTTTATTATTCATGCTAGAATTGTATTATCCGGACACATAATACTTGTGTGAATACACAGACAAACTAAACGCCCCTGGTATGCCTCTACTTGACTAGCTCGTTAATCAAAGATGGTTATGTTTCCTAACCATAGACATGTGTTGTCATTTGATTAACGGGATCACATTATTAAGAGAATGATGTGATTGACATGACCCATTCCATTAGCTTAGCACCGATCGTTTAGTATGTTGCTATTGCTTTCTTCATGACTTATACATGCTCCTATGACTATGAGATTATGCAACTCCCGTTTGTCGGAGGAACACTTTGTGTGCTACCAAACGTCACAACGTAACTGGGTGATTATAAAGGAGCTCTACAGGTGTCTCCAAAGGTAAATGTTGGGTTGGCATATTTCGAGATTAGGATTTGTCACTCCAATTGTCGGAGAGGTATCTCTGGACCCTCTCGGTAATGCACATGACATAAGCCTTGCAAGAATTGCAACTAATAAGTTAGTTGCGAGATGATGTATTACGAAACGAGTAAAGAGACTTGCCAGTAATGAGATTGAACTAGGTATCGAGATACCGACGATCGAATCTCGGGCAAGTAACATACCGATGACAAAGGGAACAACATATGTTGTTATGCGGTCTGACCGATAAAGATCTTCATAGAATATATGGGCGCCAATATGAGCATCCAGGTTCCACTATTGGTTATTGATCGGAGACGTGTCTCGGTCATGTCTACATTGTTCTCGAACTCGTAGGTTCTGCACGCTTAAGGTTTCGATGACAGTTATATTATGAGTTTATGAGTTTTGATGTACCAAAGTTAGTTCAGAGTCCCGGATGTGATCATGGACATGACGAGGAGTCTCGAAATGGTCGAGACATAAAGATTGATATATTGGACAGCTATATTCGGACACCAGAAGTGTTCCGGGTGATTTCGGAGAAAACCGGAGTGCCAGAGGGTTACCGGAACTCCCCCCGGGAGAAGTAGTGGGCCTTATGGGCCCTAGTGGAGAGAGAGAGAGAGGAGCGGCCAGGGTGGGACACACGCCCCCTCCCCCTCTGGTCCGAATTGGACTAGGAGAGGGGGGGGGGCGCCCCCTTTCCTTCTCCCTCTCCCCCTTCCTTTCCCCCTCCTAGTAGGAGTAGGAAAGAGGGGAGTCCTACTCCTACTAGGAGGAGGACGCCTCCTCCTTGGCGCGCCCTAGGGCCGGCCGGCCTCCTCCCCTTGCTCCTTTATATACGGGGGCAGGGGGCACCCCTAGACACAAGTTGATCCACGTGATCGTTTTCTTAGCCGTGTGCGGTGCCCCCTTCCACCATACTCCTCGATAATATTGTAGCGGTTCTTAGGCGAAGCACTGCGACGGTAGAACATCAAGATCATCACCACGCCGTCATGCTGACGAAACTCTTCCCCGACACTTTGCTGGATCGGAGTCCGGGGATCGTCATCGAGCTGAACGTGTGCTAGAACTTGGAGGTGCCGTAGTTTCGGTGCTTGATCGGTCTGGCCGTGAAGACGTACGACTACATCAACCGCGTTGTTATAACGCTTCCGCTTTCGGTCTACGAGGGTACGTGGACAACACTCTCCCCTCTCGTTGCTATGCATCACCATGATCTTGAGTGTGTGTAGGATTTTTTTTTGAAATTACTATGTTCCCCAACAGTGGCATCCGAGCCTGGTTTTATGTGTTGATGTTATATGCACGAGGAGAACACAAGTGAGTTGTGGGCGATATAAGTCATACTGCTTACCAGCATGTCATACTTTGGTTCAGCGGTATTGTTGGATGAAGCGGCCCGGACCGACATTACGCGTACGCTTACGCGAGACTGGTTCTACCGACGTGCTTTGCACACAGGTGGCTGGCGGGTGTCAGTTTCTCCAACTTTAGTTGAACCGAGTGTGGCTACGCCCGGTCCTTGCGAAGGTTAAAACAGCACCAACTTGACAAACTATCGTTGTGGTTTTGATGCGTAGGTAAGATTGGTTCTTGCTTAAGCCCGTAGCAGCCACGTAAAACTTGCAACAACAAAGTAGAAGACGTCTAACTTGTTTTTGCAGGGCATGTTGTGATGTGATATGGTCAAGACATGATGCTAAATTTTATTGTATGAGATGATCATGTTTTGTAACCGAGTTATCGGCAACTGGCAGGAGCCATATGGTTGTCGCTTTATTGTATGCAATGCAATTGCGCTGTAATGCTTTACTTTATCACTAAGCGGTAGCAATAGTCGTGGAAGCATAAGATTGGCGAGACGACAACGATGCTACGATGGTGATCAAGGTGTCGCGCCGGTGACGATGGTGATCATGACGGTGCTTCGAAGATGGAGATCACAAGCACAAGATGATGATGGCCATATCATATCACTTATATTGATTGCATGTGATGTTTATCTTTTATGCATCTTATCTTGCTTTGATTGACGGTAGCATTTTAAGATGATCTCTCACTAATTATCAAGAAGTGTTCTCCCTGAGTATGCACCGTTGCGAAAGTTCTTCGTGCTGAGACACCACGTGATGATCGGGTGTGATAGGCTCTACGTTCAAATACAATGGGTGCAAAATAGTTGTACACGCGGAATACTCAGGTTATACTTGACGAGCCAAGCATATACCGATATGGCCTCGGAACATGGAGACCGAAAGGTCGAGCGTGAATCATATAGTAGATATGATCAACATAGTGATGTTCACCAATGAAACTACTCCATCTCACGTGATGATCGAACATGGTTTAGTTGATTTGGATCACGTGATCACTTAGAGGATTAGAGGGATGTCTATCTAAGTGGGAGTTCTTTAGTAATATGATTAATTGAACTTAAATTTTATCATGAACTTAGCACCTAATAGTATCTTGCTTGTTTATGTTTGATTGTAGATAGATGGCCCGTGTTGTTGTTCCGTTGAATTTTAATGCGTTCCTTGAGAATGAAAAGTTGAAAGATGATGGTAGCAATTACACGGACTGGGTCTGTAACTTCAGGATTATCCTTAATGCTGCACAGAAAAATTACGTCCTGGAAGCACCGCTGGGTGCCAGGCCTGCTGCTGGAGCAACACCAGATGTTTTGAACGTCTGGCAGAGCAAAGTTGATGACTACTCGATAGTACAGTCAGTGAGCATATACTCAAAATGTTCCAGGAGTTGAAGTTAATATTTCAAGCAAATGCCCGGATTGAGAGATATGAGTCTCCAATAAGTTCTATAGCAGCAAGATGGAGGAGAATAGTTCTGTCAGTGAGCATATACTCAAAATGTCTGGGTATAATAATCACTTGATTCAATTGGGAGTTAATCTTCCAGATGATTGTGTCATTGACAGAATTCTCCAATCACTGCCACCTAGCTACAAGAGCTTCGTGATGAACTATAATATGCAAGGGATGAATAAGACTACTCCCGAGCTCTTCGCAATGCTGAAAGCTGTGGAGGTAGAAATCAAGAAGGAGCATCAAGTGTTGATGGTCAACAAGACCACTAGTTTCAAGAAAAAGGGCAAAGGGAAGAAGAAGGGGAACTTCAAAAAGAACAGCAAGCAAGTTGCTGCTCAAGAGAAGAAACCCAAATCTGGACCTAAGCCTGAAACTGAGTGCTTCTACTGCAAGCAGACTGGTCACTGGAAGCGGAACTGCCGCAAGTATTTGGCGGATAAGAAGGATGGCAAGGTGAACAAAGGTATATGCGATATACAAGTTATTGATGTGCACCTTACTAATGCTCGCAGTAGCACCTGGGTATTTGATACTAGTTCTGTTGCTAACATTTGTAACTCGAAACAGGGACTACGGATTAAGCGAAGATTGGCTAAGGACGAGGTGACGATGCGCATGGGAAATGGTTCCAAAGTCGATGTGATCGCGGTCGGCACGCTACCTCTACATCTACCTTCGGGATTAGTATTAGACCTAAATAATTGTTATTTGGTGCCAGCGTTGAGCATGAACATTATATCTGGATCTTGTTTGATGCGAGACGGTTATTCATTTAAATCAGAGAATAATGGTTGTTCTATTTTTATGAGTAAAATCTTTTATGGTCATGCACCCATGAAGAATGGTCTATTCTTATTAAATCTCGATAGTAGTGACACACATATTCATAATGTTGAAGCCAAAAGATGCAGAGTTGATAATGATAGTGCAACTTATTTGTGGCACTGCCATTTAGGTCATATCGCTATAAAGCGCATGAAGAAACTCCATACTGATGGACTTTTGGAACCACTTGATTATGAATCACTTGGTACTTGCGAACCGTGCCTTATGGGTAAGATGACAAAAACACCGTTCTCCGGTACTATGGAGAGAGCAACAGATTTGTTGGAAATCATACATACAGATGTATGTGGTCCGATGAATGTTGAGGCTCGTGGCGGATATCATTATTTTCTCACCTTCACAGATGACTTAAGCAGATATGGGTATATCTACTTAATGAACCATAAGTCTGAAATATTTGAAAAGTTCAAAGAATTTCAGAGTGAAGTTGAAAATCATCGTAACAAGAAAATAAAATTCCTACGATCTGATCGTGGAGGAGAATATATTGAGTTACGAGTTTGGTGTACATTTGAAACAATGCGGAATAGTTTCGCAGCTCATGCCACCCGGAACACCACAGCTTAATGGTGTGTTCGAACGTCGTAATCGTACTTTACTAGATATGGTGCGATCTATGATGTCTCTTACTGATTTACCACTATCATTTTGGGGTTATGCTCTAGAGACGGCCGCATTCACGTTAAATAGGGCACCATCAAAATCCGTTGAGATGACGCCTTATGAACTGTGGTTTGGCAAGAAACCAAAGTTGTCGTTTCTGAAAGTTTGGGGCTATGATGCTTATGTGAAAAAGCTTCAACCTGATAAGCTCGAACCCAAATCGGAGAAATGTGTCTTCATAGGATATCCAAAAGAAACTATTGGATACACCTTCTATCACAGATCCGAAGGCAAGACTTTTGTTGCTAAATTTGTAAACTTTCTAGAGAAGGAGTTTCTCTCTAAAGAAGTGAGTGGGAGGAAAGTAGAACTTGATGAGGTAACTGTACCTGCCCCCTTATTCGAAAGTAGTACATCACAGAAACCGGTTTCTGTGACACCTACACCAATTAGTGAGGAAGCTAATGATGATGATCATGAAACTTCAGAACAAGATACTACTAAACATCGTAGATCAACCAGAGAGTGGTACGGTAATCCTGTTCTGGAAGTCATGCTACTAGATCATGATGAACCTACGAACTATGGAGAAGCGATGGTGAGCCCAGATTCCGCAAAATGGCTTGAAGCCATGAAATCTGAGATGGGATCCATGTATGAGAACAAAGTGTGGACTTTGGTTGACTTGCCCAAAGATCGGCAAGCAATTGAGAATAAATGGATCTTCAAGAAGAAGACTGACGCTGATGGTAATGTTACTGTCTACAAAGCTCGACTTGTCGCAAAAGGTTTTCGACAAGTTCAAGGGATTGACTACGATGAGACCTTCTCACCCGTAGCGATGCTTAAGTCTGTCCGAATCATGTTAGCAGTTGCCGCATTTTATGATTATGAAATTTGGCAAATGGATGTCAAAACTGCATTCCTGAATGGATTTCTGGAAGAAGAGTTGTATATGATGCAGCCGGAAGGTTTTGTCGATCCAAAGGGAGCTAACAAAGTGTGCAAGCTCCAGCGATCCATTTATGGACTAGTGCAAGCCTCTCGGAGTTGGAATAAACGCTTTGATAGTGTGATCGAAGCATTTGGTTTTGTACAGACTTTTGGAGAAGCCTGTATTTACAAGAAAGTGAGTGGGAGCTCTGTAGCATTTCTGATATTATATGTAGATGACATATTACTAATCGAAAATAATATAGAATTTCTGGATAGCATAAAGGGATACTTTAATAAGAGTTTTTCAATGAAAGACCTCGGTGAAGTTGCTTACATATTGGGCATTAAGATCTATAGAGATAGATCAAGACGCTTAATTGGACTTTCACAAAGCACATACCTTGACAAAATTTTGAAGAAGTTCAAAATGGATCAAGCAAAGAAAGGATTCTTGCCTGTGTTACAAGGTGTGAAATTGAGTAAGACTCAATGCCCGACCAATGCAGAAGATAGAGAGAAAATGAAAGATGTTCCCTATGCTTCAGCCATAGGCTCTATCATGTATGCAATGCTGTGTACCAGACCTGATGTGTGTCTTGCTATAAGTCTAGCAGGGAGGTACCAAAGTAATCCAGGAGTGGATCACTGGACAACGGTCAAGAACATCCTGAAATACCTAAAAAGGACTAAGGATATGTTTCTCATATATGGATGTGACAAAGAGCTCATCGTAAATGGTTATGTTGATGCAAGCTTTGACACTAATCCGGACGATTCTAAATCGCAAACCGGATACGTGTTTACATTAAACGGTGGAGCTGTCAGTTGGTGCAATTCTAAACAAAGCATTGTGGCGGGATCTACATGTGAAGCGGAGTACATAGCTGCTTCGGAAGCAGCAAAAAAGGAGTCTGGATGAAGGAGTTCATATCCGATCTAGGTGTCATACCTAGTGCATCGGGTCCAATGAAAATCTTTTGTGACAATACTCGTGCAATTGCCTTGGCAAAGGAATCCAGATTTCACAAGAGAACCAAGCACATCAAGAGACGCTTCAATTCCATCCGGGATCTAGTCCAGGTGGGAGACATAGAGATTTGCAAGATACATACGGATCTGAATGTTGCAGACCCATTGACTAAGCCTCTTCCATGATCAAAACATGATCAACACCAAAGCTCCATGGGTGTTAGAATCATTACTGTGTAATCTAGATTATTGACTCTAGTGCAAGTGGGAGACTGAAGGAAATATGCCCTAGAGGCAATAATAATGTTATTATTTTATTTCCTTATATCATGATAAATGTTTATTATTCATGCTAGAATTGTATTATCCAGAAACATAATACTTGTGTGAATACATAGACAAACTAAACGTCACTGGTATGCCTCTACTTGACTAGCTCGTTAATCAAAGATGGTTATGTTTCCTAACCATAGACATGTGTTGTCATTTGATTAATGGGATCACATTATTAAGAGAATGATGTGATTGACATGACCCATTCCATTAGCTTAGCACCTGATCATTTAGTATGTTGCTATTGCTTTCTTCATGACTTATACATGCTCCTATGACTATGAGATTATGGAACTCCCGATTGCCGGTTGGCATATTTCGAGATTAGGATTTGTCACTCCGATTGTCGGAGAGGTATCTCTGGGCCCTCTCGGTAATGCACATCACATAAGCCTTGCAAGCATTGCAACTAATAAGTTAGTTGCGAGATGATGTATTACGAAACGAGTAAAGAGACTTGCCGGTAACGAGATTGAACTAGGTATTGAGATACCGACGATCGAATCTCAGGCAAGTAACATACCGATGACAAAGGGAACAACATATGTTGTTATGCGGTCTGACCGATAAAGATCTTCGTAGAATATGTGGGCGCCAATATGAGCATCCAGGTTCCGCTATTGGTTATTGACCGAAGACGTGTCTCGGTCATGTCTACATTGTTCTCGAACTCGTAGGTGCCGCACGCTAAAGGTTTCGATGACAGTTATATTATGAGCTTATAAGTTTTGATGTACCAAAGTTAGTTCGGAATCCCGGATGTGATCACGGACATGACGAGGAGTCTCGAAATGGTCGAGACATAAAGATTCATATATTGGACGGCTATATTCGGACACCGGAAGTGTTCCGGGTGATTTGGGAGAAAACCGGAGTGCCGGAGGGTTATCGGAACTCCCCCCGGGAGAAGTAATGGGCCTTATGGGCCCTAGTGGAGGGAGAGAGGAGCGACCAGGGTGGGCCACACGCCCCCTCCCCCTCTGGTCCAAATTGGACTAGGAGAGGGGGGCGGCGCCCCCCTTTCCTTCTCCCTCTCTTCCTTCCTTTCCCCCTCTTAGTAGGAGTAGGAAAGAGGGGAGTCCTAATCCTACTAGGAGGAGGATTCCTCCTCCTTGGCGCGCCCTAGGGCCGGCCGGCCTCCTCCCCTTGCTCCTTTATATACGGGGGAAGGGGGCACCCCTAGACACAAGTTGATCCACGTGATCGTTTTCTTAGCCGTGTGCGGTGCCCCCTTCCACCATACTCCTCGATAATATTGTAGCGGTGCTTAGGCGAAGCCCTGCGACGGTAGAACATCAAGATCGTCACCACGCCGTCGTGCTGACGGAACTCTTCCCCGACACTTTGCTGGATCCGAGTCCGGGGATCGTCATCGAGCTGAACGTGTGCTAGGACTCGGAGGTGCCGTAGTTTCGGTGCTTGATCGGTCGGGCCGTGAAGACATACGACTACATCAACCGCGTTGTTATAACGCTTCCGCTTTCGGTCTACGAGGGTACATGGACAACACTCTCCCCTCTCGTTGCTATGCATCACCATGATCTTGCGTGTGCGTAGGAATTTTTTTGAAATTACTATGTTCCCCAACACACATCATAACATACTTTATAGAACCTATGGCCGAGGCATAGGGAATGACTTTTCGTTCTTTTTCTATTTTCTGCCGTGGTCGGGTTTTGAGTCTTTACTCAACTTCACACCTTGCAACACAAGCAAGAACTCCTTCTTT
Organism: Triticum dicoccoides; assembly: GCF_002162155.2. Classification (NCBI taxonomy): domain Eukaryota; kingdom Viridiplantae; phylum Streptophyta; class Magnoliopsida; order Poales; family Poaceae; genus Triticum; species Triticum dicoccoides. Next base: position 540,838,925 of record NC_041386.1, on the reverse strand, counting down.
GACTGTTCCATTTTGAATTACTTCAAAATCTTGTGAAGGCATGTACTCATTGAAAAATATATCAAGCGTCTTGATCTATCTCTGTAGATCTTGATGCTCTACATGTAAGTAGCTTCAGCGAGGCCTTTTTGAAAAACTTCTTTCAAACACTCCTTTATGCTTTCCATAAAATTCTACATCATTTCCGATAAACAATATGTCATTCACATATACTTATCAGAAAGGCTGTAGTGCTCCCACTCACTTTCTTGTAAATACAGGCTTCACCGCAAGTCTGTATAGAACCATATGCTTTGATCACTTTATCAAAGCATATATTCCAACTCCGAGATGCTGGCACCAATCCATAGATGGATCGTTGGAGCTTGCACACTTTGTTTGCAACTTTAGGATTGATAAAACCTTCTGGTTGCATCATAAATGTGGCAACTGCTAACATGATTCAGACAGACTTTTAAGAAGTGACACAAGTGAGAAAATCTCATCGTAGTCAACACCTTGAACTTGTTGAAAACCTTTTGTGACAATTCGAGCTTTGTAGATAGTAAGACTACTATTAGCATCCGTATTCCTCTTGAAGATCCATTTATTCTGAATGGCTCACCGATCATCGGGCAAGTCAATTAAAGTCCATACTTTGTTCTCATACATGGATCCCATCTCAGGTTTCATGGACTTAAGCCATTTCGCCGAATCTGGGCTCATCATCGCTTCCTCATAGTTCATAGGTTCGTCATGGTCAAGTAACATGACCAGAACAGGATTACCGTACCACTCTGGTGCGGATCTTACTCTGGTTAACCTATGATGTTCGGTAGTAACTTGATCTGAAGTTGTGATCATCATCATTAACTTCCTCACTAATTGGTGTAAGCATGACTTGAACTGATTTCAGTGAAGAAATACTTTCCAATTCGGGAGAAGGTACAATTACCTCATCAAGTTCTACGTTCCTCCAACTCACTTCTTTCGAGAGAAACTCCTTCTCTAGAAAGGATCCGTTCTTAGCAACGAATGTCTTGCCTTCGAATCTGTGATACAAGGTGTACCCAACAGTCTCCTTTGGGTATCCTATGAAGACACATTTTTTTGATTTGGGTTCGAGCTTATCAGGTTGAAGCTTTTTCACATAAGCATCCCAGCCCCAAATTTTAAGAAACGACAACTTGGGTTTCTTGCCAAACCACAGTTCATAAGGTGTCGTCTCAACGGATTTATATGCTGCCCTATTTAAGGTGAATGCAGCTGTCTCTAATGCATAACCCCAAAACGATAGTGGTAAATCGGTAAGAGACATCATAGATCTCACCATATCTAATAAAGTGCGGTTACGACGTTTGTACACACCATTAAGCTATGGTGTTCCAGGTGGCGTGAGTTGCGAAACTATTCCGCATTGTTTCAAATGAACACCAAACTCGTAACTCAAATATTCTCCTCCACGATTAGATTATAGAAACTTTATTTTTCTTGTTACGATGATTTTCTACTTCACTCTAAAATTCTTTGAACTTTTCAAATGTTTCAGACTTATGTTTCATCAAGTAGATATACCTATATTTGCTCAGATCATCTATGAAGGTTACAAAATAATCATACCCGCCGCGAGCATCAACACTCATTGGACTGCATACATCAGTATGTATTATTTCCAACAAGTCTATTGCTCGCTCCATAGTTCCGGAGAACGGAGTCTTAGTCATCTTGCCCATGAGGCATGGTTCGCAAGCATCAAGTGATTCCAAAAGCCCATCAGCATGGAGTTTCTTCATGCGCTTTATACCAATATGACCCAAACGGGAGTGCCACAAATAAGTTGCACTATCATTATTAACTTTGCATCTTTTGGCTTCAATATTATGAATATGTGTATCACTACGATCGAGATCCAACAAACCATTTTCATTGGGTGTATAACCATAGAAGGTTTTATTGGTGTAAACAGAACAACAATTATTCTCTAACTTAACTGAATTATCGTATTGCAATAAAAATGTTCAAATCATATTCATGCTCAACGCAAACACCAAATAACATTTATTTAGGTTCAACACTAATCTCGAAAGTATAGGGAGTGTGCGATGATGATCATATCATTCTTGGAACCACTTCCAACACACATTGTCACTTCACCCTTAACTAGTCCCTGTTCATTCTGCAACTCCTATTTCAAGTTACTACTCTTAGCAATTGAACTAGTATCAAATACCGAGGGGTTGCTATAAACACTAGTAAAGTACACATCAATAACATGTATATCAAACATACCTTTGTTCATTTTGCCATCCTTCTTATCCGCCAAGTATCTAGGGGCAGTTCCACTTCCAGTGACCATTTCCTTTGCAGTAGAAGCACTCAGTTTCAGGCTTGAGTCTAGCTTTGGGTTTCTTCACGGGAGTGAGAACTTTATTGTCATTCTTCTTGATGTTCCCTTTCTATTCTTTTGCCCTTTTTCTTGAAACTAGTGGTTTTGTAAACCATCAACACTTGATGCTCTTTCTTGATTTCTACCTTCGCCAATTTCAACATCGTGAAGAGCTCGGGAATTACTTTCGGCTTCCCTTGTGTATTATAGTTCATCATGAAGTTCTAGTAACTTGGTGATAGTGACTAGAGAAATTTGTCAATTACTATCTTATCTGGAAGATTAACTCCCACTTGATTCAAGCAATTGTAGTACCCAGACAGTCTGAGCACATGCTCACTGGTTGAGCCATTCTCCTCCATTTTGCAGGCAAAGTACTGTCAGAGGTCTCATACCTCTCGACACGGGCATGAGTATGAAATACCAATTTCAACTCTTGGAACTTCTTATATGCTCTGTGGCGTTCAAAACATTTTTGAAGTCCCGGTTCTAAGCCGTAAAGCATGGTGCACTAAACTATCAAGTAGTCATCATATTGAGCTTTTGTCAAAACGTTCATAACGTCTGCATCTGCTCCTGCAATAGGTCTGTCACCTAGCGGTGCATCAAGGACATAATTCTTCTGTGCAGCAATGAGGAAAATCCTCGGATCACGGACCAAGTCCGCATCATTGCTACTAACATCTTTCAACATAGTTTTTCTCTAGGAACATATCAAAATAAACAGGGAGCAACATCGCGAGCTATTGATCTACAACATAGTTATGCAAATACTATCAGGACTAAGTTCATGATAAATTAAAGTTCAATTTAATCATATTACTTAAGAACTCCCACTTAGATAGACATCCCTCTAGTCATCTAAATGATCATGTGATCCAAATCAACTAAACCATGTCCGGTCATCACGTGAGATGGAGTAGTTTTCAATGGTGAACATCACTATGTTGATCATATCTACTATATGATTCACGCTCGACCTTTTGGTCTCTAGTGTTCCGAGGCCATATCTGCATATGCTAGGCTCATCAAGTTTAACCCGAGTATTCTGCATGTGCAAAACTGGCTTGCACCCATTTTATGTGTACGTAGAGCCTATCACACCCGATCATCATGTGGTGTCTCGGCACGAAGAATTGTCGCAATGGTGCATACTCAGGGAGAACACTTGTACATTGAAATTTAGTGAGGATCATCTTATAATGCTATCGCCGAACTAAGCAAACTAATATGCATAAAGGATAAACATCACATGCAATCAAATATAAGTGATATGATATGGCCATCATCATCTTGTACCTTTGATCTCCATATCCAAAGCACCGTCATGATCACCGTCGTCACCGGCATGACACCATGATCTCCATCATCTTGATCTTTATCAACGTGTCGTCACATGGTTGTCTCGCCAACTATTGCTATCGCATAGCGATAAAGTAAAGCAATAATATGGCACTTGCATCTTATGCAATAAAGAGACAACCATAAGGCTCCTGCCAGTTGCCGATAACATTAACAAAACATGATCATCTCATACAAAAATTTATATCTCATCACGTCTTGACCATATCACATCACAACATGACCTGCAAAAACAAGTTACACGTCCTCTACTTTGTTGTTGCAAGTTTTACATGGCTGCTGCGGGCTTTGCAAGAACTATTCTTACCTATGCATCAAAATCCACAACGCAGTATAGTGATTGCTTTTTGATCTTCAGAAAGAACCCTGTTCACTGAATCATACTCAACTAAAGTTGGAGAAACTGACACCCACCAGCCACATGTGTGCGAAAAACGTCGATAGAACCAGTCTCGCATAAGCGTACGCGTAATGTCGGTCCGAGCCGCTTCATCCAACAATACCACCGAATCAAGAAACAACTAGTGACTGCAAGCAATATGTATATACCCACGCCCACAACTCGTTTGTGTTCTACTCGTACATATAACATCTACGCATAGACTTGGCTCGGATGCCACTATTGGGGAACGTAGTAATTTCAAACAATTTCTGACGCACACGCAAGATCATGGTGATGCATAGCAACGAGAGGGGAAGAGTGGTGTCCATGTACCCTCGTAGACCGTAAGCGGAAGCGTTATGACAACGTGGTTGATGTAGTCGTACGTCTTCACGATCCGACCAATCCTAGTACCGAAAGTACGGCACCTCCGTAATCTGCACACGTTCAGCTCGGTGACGTCCCACGAACTCTCGATCTAGATGAGTGTCGAGGGAGAGCTTCGTCAACACGATGACATGATGAAGGTGATGATGATGCTACCAGAACAGGGCTTCGCCTATGCATTGCTACAATATGACCGAGGTGGATTATGGTGGAGGGGGCACCGCACATGGCTAAGGGATCAATGATCAACTTGTGTGTCTATGGGGTGCCCCCTGGCCACGTATATAAAGGATGGAGGGAGGAGGAGGCCGACCCTCATAGGGGTCGCCCAAAGTGTGGAGTCCTACTAGGACTCCCTAGTCCTAGTAGGATTCCACCTCCCACATGGAATAGGAAAAAGGGAAGGGAGAAGGAGAAGGAAGGAAGGGTGCGCCCCCTTTCCCTAGTCCAATTCGGACCAGTCCATGGGGAAGGGGCGCGGCCACCCTTGAGGCCTTTCTCTCTTTTCCCGTATGGCCCATTAAGGCCCAATACGAATTCCCGTAACTCTCTGGTACTCCGAAAAATACCCGAATCACTCGGAACTTTTCCGATTTCCGAATATAGCCTTCCAATATATCGATCTTTACGTATCGACCATTTAGAGACTCCTCGTCATGTCCCCGATTTCATCTGGGATTCCGAACAAACTTCGGTCATCAAATCACATAACTCATAATACAAATCGTCACAGAACGTTTAAGCACGCAGACCCTACGGGTTCGAGAACTATGTAGACATGACCGAGACTCATCTCGGGTCAAATACCAATAGCGGAACCTGGATGCTCATATTGGTTCCTACATATTCTACGAAGATCTTTATCGGTCAAACTGCATAACAACATACATTGTTCCCTTTTTCATCGGTATGTTACTTGCCCGAGATTCGATCGTCGGTATCTCAATACCTAGTTCAAGATCGTTACTGGCAAGACTCTTTACTCGTTTTGTAATGCATCATCCTGCAACTAACTCATTAGTCACATTGCTTGCAAGGCTTAAATTGATGTGCATTACCAAGAGGGCCCAGAGATACCTCACCGACAATCAGAGTGACAAATCCTAATCTCGATCTATGCCAACTCAACAAACACCATCAAAGACACCTGTAGAGCACGTTTATAATCACCCAGTTACGTTGTGACGTTTGGTAGCACACGAAGTGTTCCTCCGGTATTCGGGAGTTGCATGATCTCATAGCATAGGAATATGTATAAGTTATGGAGAAAGCAATAGCAACAAACTAAACGATCATCGTGCTAAGCTAACAGATGCGTCAAGTCAATCTCATCATTCTCTAATAATGTGATCCCATTAATCAAATGACAACTCTTTGTCCATGGCTAGGAAACTTAACCATCTTTCATTAACGAGCTAGTCAAGTAGAGGCATACTAGTGGCACTCTGTTTGTCTATGTATTCACACATGTACTAAGTTTCCGATTAATACAATTCTAGCATGAATAATAAACATTTATCATGATATAAGGATGTTGGGGAACGTTGTAGAAAACAAAAATTTTCCTACGGTTTCACCAAGATCCATCTAGGAATTCATCTAGCAACGAGTGATTAGATGCATCTACGTACCTTGTAGATCGCGAGCGGAAGCGTTCAAAGAACGGGGATGAGGGAGTCGTACTCGACGTGATTCGAATCACCGAAGATCCTAGCACCGAACGGACGACACCTCCGCGTTCAACACACGTATGGAACAGCCACGTCTCCTCCTTCTTGATCCAGCAAGGGGGAAGGAGAGGTTAAGGGAGATGGCTCCAGCAGCAGCACGACGGCGTGGTGATGATGGAGCTGCAGTACTCCGGCAGGGCTTCGCCAAGCACTATCGAGGAGGAGGAGGAGTTGGAGAGGGAGAGGGAGGCACCAAAGGCCAAGGTAAGAAGTCCTCCATCTCCCCACTATATATAGGAGGGCCAAGGGGGGGGGCGCCGGCCCTAGGAGATCTAATCTCCTAGGGGGGTGCGGCCAAGGGGGAGGAATCCCTCCTCCCCAAGGCACCTAGGAGGTGCCTTCCCCTCCTAGGACTCTTCCTCCTTGAAACCCTAGGCGCATGGGCCTCTTGGGGCTGGTGCCCTTGGCCCATGTAGGCCAAGGCGCACCCCCTACAGCCCATGTGGCCCCCCGGGACAGGTGGCCCCACCCGGTGGACCCCCCGGACCCTTCCGGTGGTCCCGGTACAATACCGATGACCCCAAAACTTGTCCCGATGGCCGAAATAGGACTTCCCATATATAAATCTTTACCTCCGGACCATTCCGGAACTCCTCGTGACGTCCGGGATCTCATCCGGGACTCCGAACAACATTCGGGTTACTGCATATACATATCCCTACAACCCTAGCGTCACCGAACCTTAAGTGTGTAGACCCTACGGGTTCGGGAGACATGTAGACATGATCGAGATCGCTCTCCGGTCAATAACCAACAGCGGGATCTGGATACCCATGTTGGCTCCCACATGCTCCTCGATGATCTCATCGGATGAACCACGATGTCGAGGATTCAAACAACCCCGTATACAATTCCCTTTGTCAATCGGTATGTTACTTGCCCGAGATTCGATCATCGGTATCCCAATACCTCGTTCAATCTCGTTACCGGCAAGTCACTTTACTCGTACCATAATGCATGATCCCGTGACCAGACACTTGGTCACTTTGAGCTCATTATGATGATGCATTACCGAGTGGGCCCAGTGACACCTCTCCGTCATACGGAGTGACAAATCCCAGTCTTGATCCGTGTCAACCCAACAGACACTTTCGGAGATACCCGTAGTCTACCTTTATAGTCACCCAGTTACGTTGTGACGTTTGGTACACCCAAAGCACTCCTACGGTATCCGGGAGTTACACGATCTCATGGTCTAAGGAAAAGATACTTGACATTGGGAAACTCTAGCAAATGAACTATACGATCTTGTGCTATGTTTAGGATTGGGTCTTCTCCATCACATCATTCTCCTAATGATGTGATCTCGTTATCAATGACATCCAATGTCCATAGTCAGGAAACCATGACTATCTGTTGATCAACGAGCTAGTCAACTAGAGGCTTACTAGGGACATGTTGGTGTCTATTATTCACACATGTATTACGATTTCCGGATAACACAATTATAGCATGAATAAAGACAATTATCATGAACAAGGAAATATAATAATAATGCTTTTATTATTGCCTCTAGGGCATATTTCCAATAGTCTCCCACTTGCACTAGAGTCAATAATCTAGTTACATTGTGATGAATCGAACACCCATGGAATTCTGGTGTTGATCATGTTTTGCCCTAGGGAGAGGTTTAGTCAACGGATCTGCTACATTCAGGTCCGTATGTACTTTACAAATCTCTATGTCTCCATCTTGAACATTTTCACGAATGGAGTTGAAGCGACGCTTGATGTGCCTTGTCTTCTTGTGAAACCTGGGCTCCTTGGCAAGTGCAATAGCTCCAGTGTTGTCACAGAAGAGTTTGATTGGCCCCGACGCATTGGGTATGACTCCTAGGTCGGTGATGAACTCCTTCACCTATATTGCTTCATGTGCTGCCTCCGAGGCTGCCATATACTCCGCTTCACATGTAGATCCCGCCACGACGCTCTGCTTGCAACTGCACCAGCTTACTGCCCCACCATTCAAAATATACACGTATCCGGTTTGTGACTTAGAGTCATCCAGATCTGTGTCGAAGCTAGCGTCAACGTAACCCTTTACGACGAGCTCTTCATCACCTCCATAAACGAGAAACATTTCCTTAGTCCTTTTCAGGTACTTCAGGATATTCTTGACCGCTGTCCAGTGTTCCTTGCCGGGATTACTTTGGTACCTTCCTACCAAACTTACGGCAAGGTTTACATCAGGTCTGGTACACAGCATGGCATACATAATAGAACCTATGGCTGAGGCATAGGGGATGACACTCATCTCTTCTATATCTTCTGCCGTGGTCGGACATTGAGCTGAGCTCAATTTCACACCTTGCAACACAGGCAAGAACCCCTTCTTAGACTGATCCATATTGAACTTCTTCAATATCTTATCAAGGTATGTGCTTTGTGAAAGACCTATGAGGCGTCTTGATCTATCTCTGTAGATCTTGATGCCTAATATATAAGCAGCTTCTCCAAGGTCCTTCATTGAAAAACTCTTATTCAAGTAGGCCTTTATGCTGTCCAAGAGTTCTATATCATTTCCCATCAAAAGTATGTCATCTACATATAATATGAGAAATGCTACAAAGCTCTCACTCACTTTCTTGTAAACGCAGGCTTCTCCATAAGTCTGTGTAAACCCAAACGCTTTGATCATCTCATCAAAGCGAATGTTCCAACTCCGAGATGCTTGCACCAGCCCATAAATCGAGCGTTGGAGCTTGCACACCTTGTCAGCATTCTTAGGATCGACAAAACCTTCTGGCTGAATCATATACAATTCTTCCTTAAGGAAACCATCAAGGAATGCCGTTTTGACGTCCATTTGCCATAGTTCATAATCATAGAATGCGGCAATTGCTAACATGATTCGGACGGACTTCAGCTTCGCTACCGGTGAGAAAGTCTCATCATAGTCAACCCCTTGAACTTGTCGATAACCCTTAGCGACAAGCCGAGCTTTATAGATGGTCACATTACCATCCGCGTCTCTTTTCTTCTTAAAGATCCATTTATTTTCTATGGCTCGCCGCTCAACAGGCAAGTCAGTCAAAGTCCATACTTCGTTTTCATACATGGATCCTATCTCGGATTTCATGGCTTCTAGCCATTTGCCGGAATCCGGGCTCGCCATCGCTTCTTCATAGTTCGAAGGTTCATCGTTGTCTAACAACATGATTTCCAAGACAGGGTTGCCGTACCACTCTGGTGCGGAACGTGTCCTTGTGGACCTTCGAATTTCAGTAGGAGCTTGATCAGAAGTATCTTGATCATCATCATTAACTTCCTCTCTAGTCGGTGCAGGAACCTCAGGAACATTTTCTTGAGTTGCGCCATTTTCCGGTTCAAGAGGTAATACTTCATCAAGTTCTACTTTCCTCCCACTTACTTCTTTCGAGAGAAACTCTTTCTCCAGAAAGAATCCATTCTTGGCAACAAAGATCTTGCCTTCGGATCTGAGGTAGAAGGTATACCCAACAGTTTCTTTAGGGTATCCTATGAAGACGCACTTTTCCGACTTGGGTTCGAGCTTTTCAGGTTGAAGTTTCTTGACATAAGCATCGCATCCCCAAACTTTTAGAAATGACAACTTAGGATTCTTACCAAACCATAATTCAAACGGTGTCGTCTCAACGGATTTCGACGGAGCCCTATTTAAAGTGAATGCGGCAGTCTCTAAAGCATACTCCCAAAAAGATAGCGGTAAATCGGCAAGAGACATCATAGATCGCACCATATCTAATAGAGTGCGATTACGATGTTCGGACACACCATTACGCTGAGGTGTTCCAGGCGGCGTGAGTTGTGAAACTATTCCACATTTTCTTAAGTGTGTACCAAACTCGTGACTCAAGTATTCTCCTCCACGATCTGATCGCAGGAACTTGATCTTCCTGTCACGCTGATTTTCAACCTCACTCTGAAATTCCTTGAACTTTTCAAAGTTCTCAGACTTGTGTTTCATTAAGTAGCCATACCCATATCTACTCAAGTCATCAGTGAGGGTGAGAACATAACGATAGCCACCGCGAGCCTCAACACTCATTGGACCGCACACATCAGTATGTATGATTTCCAATAAGTTGGTTGCTCGCTCCATTGTTCCTGAGAACGGAGTCTTGGTCATTTTACCCATGAGGCATGGTTCGCACGTGTCAAATGATTCATAATCAAGAGACTCTAAAAGTCCATCTGCATGGAGCTTCTTCATGCGTTTGACACCTATGTGACCAAGGCGGCAGTGCCACAAGTATGTGGGACTATCATTATCAACCTTACATCTTTTGGTACTCACACTATGAATATGTGTAGCATTACGCTCGAGATTTATTAAGAATAAACCATTCACCATAGGAGCATGACCATAAAACATATCTCTCATATAAATGGAACAACCATTATTCTCGGATTTAAATGAGTAGCCATCTCGAATTAAATGAGATCCCGATACAATGTTCATGCTCAAAGCAGGCACTAAATAACAATTATTAAGGTTTAAAACTAATCCTGAAGGTAAATATAGAGGTAGCGTGCCGACGGCGATCACATTGACCTTGGAACCATTCCCGACGCGCATCGTCACCTCGTCCTTTGCCAGTCTCCGCTTATTCCGCAGCCCCTGCTTTGAGTTACAAATGTGAGCAACTGCACCGGTATCAAATACCCAGGAGCTACTACGGGTACTAGTAAGGTACACATCAATTACATGTATATCATATATACATTTTGTTTTGCCGGCCTTCTTGTCCGCTAAGTATTTGGGGCAGTTCCGCTTCCAGTGACCACTTCCCTTGCAATAAAAGCACTCAGTCTCGGGTTTGGGTCCATTCTTTGGCTTCTTCCCAGTAGCTTGCTTACCGGGCGCGGCAACTCCCTTGCCGTCATTCTTGAAGTTCTTTTTACCCTTGCCCTTCTTGAACTTAGTGGTTTTATTGACTATCAACACTTGATGTTCTTTCTTGACTTCTACCTCTGCTGATTTCAGCATCGCAAATACCTCAGGAATGGTCTTTTCCATCCCCTGCATATTGAAGTTCATCACAAAGCTCTTGTAGCTTGGTGGAAGCGACTGGAGGATTCTGTCAATGACCGCATCATCCGGGAGATTAACTCCCAGCTGAGTCAAGCGGTTATGTAACCCAGACATAGTGAGTATGTGCTCACTAACAGAACTATTTTCCTCCATCTTACAGCTAAAGAATTTGTCGGAGACTTCATATCTCTCGACCCGGGCATGAGCTTGAAAAACCATTTTCAGCTCTTCGAACATCTCATATGCTCCATGTCTCTCAAAACGCTTTTGGAGCCCCAGCTCTAAGCTGTAAAGCATGCCGCACTGAACGAGGGAGTAGTCATCAGCACGTGTCTGCCAAGCATTCATAACGTCTTGGTTCTGTGGGACAGGCGGGTCACCTAGCGGTGCTTGTAGGACATAATCTTTCTTGGCAGCTATGAGGATGATCCTCAGGTTCCGGACCCAGTCCGTATAGTTGCTGCCATCGTCTTTCAGCTTGGTTTTCTCTAGGAACGCGTTGAAGTTGAGGACTACGTTGGCCATTTGATTTACAAGACATATAGTAAAGATTTTAGACTAAGTTCATGATAATTAAGTTCATCTAATCAAATTATTCAATGAACTCCCAGTTAGATAGACATCCCTCTTCTAGTCATCTAAGTATAACATGATCCGAGTCAACTAGGCCGTGTCCGATCATCACGTGAGACGGACTAGTCAACGTCGGTGAACATCTTGATGTTGATCGTATCTTCTATACGACTCATGCTCGACCTTTCGGTCTTCTATGTTCCGAGGCCATGTATATACACATGCTAGGCTCGTCAAGTCACCCTAAGTGTTTGCATGTGTAAATCTGTCTTACACCCGTTGTATGTGAACGTTTGAATCAAACACCCGATCATCACGTGGTGCATTGAAGCAACAAACTGTCGCAACGGTGCACAGTTAGGGGGAACACTTTCTTGAAATTATTATGAGGGATCATCTTATTTACTACCATCGTTCTAAGTAAACAAGATGCAAAACATGATAAACATCAAATGCAATCAAATAATAATAGTGACATGATATGGCCAATATCACATAGCTCCTTTGATCTCCATCTTGGGGCTCCATGATCATCTTGTCACCGGCTTGACACCATGATCTCCATCATCATGATCTCCATCATTGTGTCTCCATGAAGTTGCTCGCCAACTATTACTTCTACTACTATGGCTAACGCGTTTAGCAATAAAGTAAAGTAATTTACATGGCGTTTCTTTATGACACGCAGGTCATACAAAAAATATAGACAACTCCTATGGCTCCTGCGGGTTGTCATACTCATCGACATGCAAGTCGTGATTCCTATTACAATAGCATGAACAACTCATACATCACATATATATCATTCATCATTCATCACAACTTTGGCCATATCATATCACAAAACACTTGCTGCAAAAACAAGTTAGACGTCCTCTAATTGTTGTTGCAAGTTTTACGTGGCCGAAGTAGGGTTCTAGCAAGAACGTTTTCTTACCTACGTGAAAGCCACAACGTGATTTGTCAACTTCTATTTACCCTTCATAAGGACCCTTTTCATCAAATCCGCTCCAACTAAAGTAGGAGACACAGACACCCGCCAGCCACCTTATGCAACTAGTGCATGTTAGTCGGTGGAACCGGTCTCACGTAAGCATACGTGTAAGGTTGGTCCGGGCCGCTTCATCCCACAATACCATTGAAGCAAGATATGACTAGTAGCAGCAAGAAAGTTGACAACATCTACGCCCACAACAAATTGTGTTCTACTCGCGCAAGAAGAACTACGCATAGACCTAGCTCATGATGCCACTGTTGGGGAACGTTGTAGAAAACAAAAATTTTCCTACGGTTTCACCAAGATCCATCTAGGAGTTCGTCTAGCAACGAGTGATTAGATGCATCTACGTACCTTGTAGATCGCGAGCGGAAGCGTTCAAAGAACGGGGATGAGGGAGTCGTACTCGACGTGATTCGAATCACCGAAGATCCTAGCACCGAACGGACGGCACCTCCGCGTTCAACACACGTACGGAACAGCCACGTCTCCTCCTTATTGATCCAGCAAGGGGGAAGGAGAGGTTAAGGGAGATGGCTCCAGCAGCAGCACGACGGCGTGGTGATGATGAAGCTGCAGTACTCCGGCAGGGCTTCGCCAAGCACTATCGAGGAGGAGGAGGAGTTGGAGAGGGAGAGGGAGGCACCAAAGGCCAAGGTAAGAAGTCCTCCATCTCCCCACTATATATAGGAGGGCCAAGGGGGGGCACCGGCCCTAGGAGATCTAATCTCCTAGGGGGTGCGGCCAAGGGGGAGGAATCCCTCCTCCCCAAGGCACCTAGGAGGTGCCTTCCCCTCCTAGGACTCTTCCTCCTTGAAACCCTAGGCACATGGGCCTCTTGGGGCTGGTGCCCTTGGCCCATGTAGGCCAAGGCGCACCCCCTACAGCCCATGTGGCCCCCCGGGATAGGTGGCCCCACCCGATGGATCCCCGGGACCCTTCCGGTGGTCCCGGTACAATACCGATGACCCCGAAACTTGTCCCGATGGCCGAAATAGGACTTCCCATATATAAATCTTTTCCTCCGGACCATTCCGGAACTCCTCGTGACGTCCGGGATCTCATCCGGGACTCCGAACAACATTCGGGTTACTGCATATACATATCCCTACAACCCTAGCGTCACCGAACCTTAAGTGTGTAGACCCTACGGGTTCGGGAGACATGTAGACATGACCGAGATTGCTCTCCGGTCAATAACCAACAGAGGGATCTGGATACCCATGTTGGCTCCCACATGCTCCTCCATGATCTCATCAGATGAACCACGATGTCGAGGATTCAAACAACCCCGTATACAATTCCCTTTGTCAATCGGTATGTTACTTGCCCGAGATTCGATCGTCGGTATCCCAATACCTCGTTCAATCTCGTTACCGGCAAGTCACTTTACTCGTACCGTAATGCATGATCCCGTGACCAGACACTTGGTCACTTTGAGCCCATTATGATGATGCATTACCGAGTGGGCCCAGTGATACCGCTCCGTCATACGGAGTGACAAATCCCAGTCTTGATCCGTATCAACCCAACAGACACTTTCGGTGATACCCGTAGTCTACCTTTATAGTCACCCAATTAGGTTGTGACGTTTGGTACACCCAAAGCACTCCTACGGTATCCGGGAGTTACACGATCTCATGGTCTAAGGAAAAGATACTTGACATTGGAAAACTCTAGCAAACGAACTATACGATCTTGTGCTATGTTTAGGATTGGGTCTTGTCCATCACATCATTCTCCTAATGATGTGATCTCGTTATCAATGACATCCAATGTCCATAGTCAGGAAACCATGACTATCTGTTGATCAACGAGCTAGTCAACTAGAGGCTTACTAGGGACATGTTGGTGTCTATTATTCACACATGTATTACGATTTCCGGATAACACAATTATAGCATGAATAAAGGCAATTATCATGAACAAGGAAATATAATAATAATGCTTTTATTATTGCCTCTAGGGCATATTTCCAACAAAGGAAACATAAATAACAACTTTATTATTGCCTCTAGGGCATATTTCCTTCAGTCTCCCACTTGCACTAGAGTCAATAATCTAGTTCACATCATCATGTGATCAACACAAATAGTTCACATCTTTATGTGAATAGTTCACATCTCCATGTGACTAATACGCAAAGGATTTACTAGAGTCAATAATCCAGTTCACATCGCTATGTTATTAACACCCAAAGAGTGATCATGTATTGCTTGTGAGAGAAGATTAGTCAACAGGTCTGCAACATTCAGATCTGTATGTATTTTGCATATTTCTATGTCTACAATACTCTGCACGAAGCTACTCTGGCTAATTGCTCCCACTTTCAATATGTATCTAGATCGAGACTTAGAGTCATCTAGATCGGTGTAAAAGATTGCATCGGCGTAATTCTTTACGACAAACTCTTTTATCACGTCCATAACCGAGAAACATTTCCTTAGTCATCTATGGATAATTTTGATTGTTGTCCAGTGATCCACTCCTGGATCACTATTGTACCCTCTTGCCAAACTCGTGGTGAGGTACACAATAGGTCTGGTACACAACATAACATACTTTCTAGAACCTATGGCTAAGGCATAGGGAATGACTTTTCATTCTTTTTCTATTTTCTGCCGTGGTCGGGTTTTTCTATTTTCTACTTTCTTGTAAATACAGGCTTCACCGCAAGTCTGTATAGAATCATATGCTTTGATCACTTTATGAAAGCATATATTCCAACTCTGAGATGCTTGCACCAGTCCATAGATGGATCGTTGGAGCTTGCACACTTTGTTAGCATCTTTACGATTAATAAAACCTTCTGGTTGCATCATAAATGCGGCAACTGGTAACATGATTCGGACAGACTTTTAAGCATCGATATGAGTGAGAAAATCTCATCGTAGTCAACACCTTGAACTTGTTGAAAACCTTTTGCGACAATTCGAGCTTTGTAGATAGTAACACTACTATCAACGTCCGTCTTCCTCTTGAAGATCCATTTATTCTGAATGGCTCACCGATCATCGGGAAAGTCAATCAAAGTCCATACTTTGTTCTCATACATGGATCCCATCTCAGATTTCATGGCCTTAAGCCATTTCACGGAATTTGGGCTCATCATCGCTTCCTCATAGTTCGTAGGTTCATCAAGGTCAAGTAACATGACCTCCAGAACAGGATTACCGTACCACTCTGGTGCGGATCTTATTCGGGAGTTGCATGGTCTCATAGTCATAGGAACATGTATAAGTTATGGAGAAAGCAATAGCAACAAACTAAACGATCATCGTGCTAAGCTAACAGATGGGTCAAGTCAATCACATCATTCTCTAATGATGTGATCCCGTTAATCAAATGATAACTCTTTGTCCATGGCTAGGAAACTTAACCATCTTTGATTAACGAGCTAGTCAAGTAGAGGCATACTAGTGACACTTTGTTTGTCTATGTATTCACACATGTACTAAGTTTCCGGTTAATACAATTCTAACATGAATAATAAACATTTATCATGATATATGGAAATATAAATAACAACTTTATTATTGCCTCTAGGGCATATTTCCTTCAGTTTGACGTAGAAAAAAATTTTGAAGGCCGTAAGAGGAAGCTATCTCCCGTTCGTTATCAAACATGCATTGTTCCCTCTCGGAACCACGAGCCTTCTAGTGAGTTGCTCCGGTTTGTGAGGGGTGTGTGTCCAAACTTTGGTCAAACATGCCAATTTATTTACCACATCATCTTGGTGGCATGACATTACATCAACCAAGGTTTCATGTGTCTCTGATTTATTTTTTATTTTTTGGAATTAAAATGCCATGTCACTCCATGCTTAATTATGTCACAGCCGTTAGACCAATATGTTTGAAAATTCGTTCCAATTTACTGCACATGGAATTAAATCACACACAAGTACACGAAATATGAGTTTTTGAACCATTACGGTTAGCTGTTGCATGTACATGTAGTTCAAATTTCAATTATAGTCATTAAATGGCTAGAAAATCACTTAAATGCCTTAGAAGATCGAATGACCCCTCAAATTTTCCAAAATTTGACATGACAGTTGTATTAGTACTACAAAATTTCTCGTCCATTTAAAACACCATCCGTTGGCACTTTATTCCAAATTCGTGTTTCCCTGCTAATAAAAAATATCTACAACATCACACACAGTTGTTTTCTAGGAACCGTTTGTGATGAAAATATCTGGGTCTATTTAAGTCTCCCTCCTTAAGCTTCGCCGACTCGTCTGCTCTAGTGCCGGCAACCCCC
>NC_041386.1:540694642-540821443 GCF_002162155.2 Triticum dicoccoides | reverse complement strand
TAAGCTATAGCCGCTTCCTCGCTCTCGCCGTCTCGCATCCTACCGTCGGGGTCGCCATGGTTGTCGGTGTCAAAACCGGCGGATCTCGGGTAGGGGGTCCCGAACTGTGCGCCTAAGGTTGATGGAAATAGGAGACAGGGAACACAATGTTTACCCAGGTTCGGGCCCTCTCGATGGAGGTAAAACCCTATGTCCTGCTTGATTTATATTGATGAGTATGTGGGTTACAAGAGTTGATCGACCACGAGATCGTAATGGCTAAAACCCTAGAAGTCTAGCCTATCTTATTATGATTGTCCTTATAGACTAAACCCTCTTGTTTATATAGACACCAGAGGGGACTAGGGTTGTACAAAGTAGGTTACATAGAAAGGAAACAGTATATCCGGCCGCCTGGCTTGCCGTCCACACAAAGAAGAGTCCTATCCGGACACGGGAGAAAGTCTTCCATTTTGTATCTTCCTGGCCCAATAGTCCATCCCATGTCCAACAGGCCAGATGCCCGAGGACCCCTTAGTCCAGAACTCCCTCAGTAGCCCCTGAACCAGGCTTCAATGATGAGGTGTCCGGCACACAGATTGTCTTCGGCATTGCAAGGCGGGTTCCTCCTCCGAATACTCCGACACAATCTTCGAACACAAAGATCATGTCCGGATCTTCAAAACAAGTTCCAGATGCCACTGCAGTGAATGTAATATTTCACGAGTCCAATCTGCTGACAATTTTTCTATGACGTGATATCATGTCACCATCTGGTTATTATATCGTACTGTTTTCTCTCTCTCGCCGTTCCACGTTCCGAGACGCGGTTTCATTGGCACGTCTTGTCGAAGCAGAGATCGTGTCCCCTTATTGCGGGATCCTCATCAACACGGGCGTGGGTATTCCAACCGTCCGGTTGCCATGATTCCTTATGAATAGGCAGGTTTCCAGGTTGAGGAGGAGGTGTTTGATATTTATTGCCTTTATAAAGGGACTAGGGCCCTTCTGGCTTCGTTACGCCAACCCTTTCCCCATCCTCTCCAACCTCGAGCTCCAACGCCCAAGGTTTCGATTGTTTCAAGCTTCCCAGTCATGGCCGACCCCAGTCCTCAAGGTCGGTGGGTGCCCTCCTCCGTCACAGAGGAGGACATCGCGAAGCTCCGGGCAGACAGATACCTGACCGCGGAAATCCCCCACAGGCTTCCTGCTCAAGGGCAGGTTATTCCTACTCCCAGATCCAGCAAGAGGGTCGTATTCATCTCCCACTTCCTCTGAGGGCTAGGGTTCGCCCTACACCCCTTTGTTCAAGGGCTTATGTTCTATTACGGGCTAGACTTTCACGATCTAACTCTGGACTCCTGCCTTCACATCTCGGCGTTCATTATCACCTGCAAAGCTTTCCTCCGTATTCACCCACACTTCGGCTTATGGCTTAAGACCTTTAATGTGAAGCCAAAGGTAATTGGCGGGGGACGATCAGAGTGCGGTGCTGCTACAGTGGGCAAACTTATCAACGCTCCCTGGCTAAAAGGATCCTTCATAGAATCTTATGACTTATGGCAACGGGAATGATTTTACATCACTGAACCCCGTGGCACCAAGTGGGCGGCTATACCTACATTCCAATCTGGCCCTCCAGTTCAACTCGCATCGTGGGTTAATAAAGGGTTGGACTGGGGATCATCCGATGAAGTCCAGACTCTACAGAGCCGCATCCAGAGTCTCCTTGAGAAGAACACCGAACTCATCGACATGATTCAAGTAATGCTAGTCCGCCGAGTCCTACTGTGCCAAAGACGGGCCCTTCATATGTGGGAGTTTAATCTAGAAGGACCACGAACCCTTCAGCACTTTTTCGGTGCGACGCACAAAGGAATGTGGAAGTTATTTTTCAGGAAACGAAAACAATGGCCGGACACTACACAGGACATCAACCTTGACTACAACCATCCGAATACCTCGGTAAGCACTCTATCCTCGAACACAGCTTAGATACGCATCTCATAATAAGATGCCGAGAAAACCATCTTCTTCCAGGCCTGGTTAAAGAAGGCAGAGTGAATCAGGTGTTCGGCTCCTCTTCCCGAAGACTCAGCTAGTCCCGTTCTAGCAAGGATGCTGGTCTCGGTGCCATACCAGGCGCCGGGGGAAGAGGAGAGCGAGAAGAGCGGGGGAGCCGAAGGCGGCTTCAATCCTGGAGGCAAACCACACACTGTGCCCGAGGAGACTAGGGCTCCATCTTCCGAAGACAAAAGGGAATGAGAAGCTGACATCCCTTCTTTCTATGGTAAGAAAAGGGCCGCCTCCAAGAGTTGGGAGGTAAGGGCTCCTAAGCGGGGCAAAATGCCCCTACCGAGTGGTTCAGGTTAGGAAGGTGTTATTGTCGCACAATCCCTTCATAAGGACAAGCCTCCAGCCGAATCGTAAGTGAACAAAGATATTTCGAACACACCCTGTTCCTTCTTTCTTTGCAAAGGTAACATCTAGAATATGCGTTTTGTAGTCCGGCACGCAGTATTCCTCAACAATCCTCCTCCTCGGGGGACCACTTACCCGAGATGATGGAAAGCGAAACGCCTCCACAAGCTTCCTCGCCCAATAGGGCGGACGACGTCGAGGTGTCGTCCCGGAGGGTCTCTCTCGATCGGGGGATAATAGAGCCAGCGCCCCAAGGTGAAACTTCGGCCGCCCAGAGTCCGAAGTGTGCGGTCCCTGTAAGGGTTAACAATAAAGGATCCGGACTATTCGGTTTACAGCCGGAGATGACTCTAGGGTCGAGTAAACATACCAGTCGAAGGGAGTCCGTACTTCCACAACTGCTTCCAGGAATCCGGATGCGCCGGATACACTGACGGACATGTTACAGTATTCGTCAATCTCAGATGATCATCATACTTTGATGGGTACGGTGGTTGAGAGGATTCTGTTTGTGAAAAGCGGATTGAATGAAGCCTTCATGGGCCTGCTAAGAGGTTTTGAGGTACGTAATATTATATTTTCGATTGTGCTCTACACGTAAAAATGTACCTGTGTATAGATAGTAGCCCCTGAGACTCTGGTTGGCACCCAAAGGTAGGCAATCAGAGGATCAAAAAAGATGTTCTCAGGTAATAATCTATTGATTGGAAACACGGGCTGTTACCTCCATGACGACTGCCCACGCTACAGAGGTTGCAGGTCTGGAGCATAAGATTGATGAGGCAGATAACGAATCACGCTTATTAATAGGCGACTCAACGAGGCGCAAGGTATGTGTTAGGATATGTATAATAACACAGGCACGAAGCTAGAATTATGTTCTGAGACATGCGTACCTGCAGATAGTGCTGCCGCAGTTGAGACCCTTCGGGCTGAACTTTCCCAAGCCAAGGAGCAAGCCCGGATAAGTAATGTAGCTGCCAAGAAGGCAGCTGATGAGTTAGAAGCCGGATAGGCCGCGCAGCGCCAGTGGGAGGAGAGAACGGCCATTATGGCATGCGAGCTGAAGGGAGCCACTGTCCGGTGCAAATTCCTCGAGAAGGATAACAAGGTCAAAGCAGCTGATCTTGACAACGCATTACAAGAGGTAAGAGAAGCACGATCCGAGTCTAGAGCGACTCGGGAAGAGATTCGGCAAGCTGGGGAGATAGCGGTCGGTAAGCCTTTTTTTATTACAGACTAAGTTTGGCGATCCGAAGTATGCCCCGCTTAATCAGATGTGGATCTCCCCAGGCGCCTTTTTGGACTTGCCGAAGAGTGCCTCCGACGCGGCACAGTTTTTACGAAGAGCAGGAAGGGCATGCAACGGAGAAGCTTTTTTGGTCACAATTCGGCACGCCAAAGCGCGCACTATTACTGAACGAACAGATGGCTTAGTGGGCCGAGCTCCACAAGATATCCAGCTCTGCCATGAAGGACATCGTAGTCCGGCTGTGTCCAACTGAGCTAATTCCAAAGAGTTATTTCGGTTTGGTACAGTGACTAGGTGATGCGGTGCCACATATCAACGCTGTTAAGCGGTCCACGTGCATTGAAGGTGCACGAATGGCCTTTTCCCGTGTGAAGACTTACTGGGCGAAGATGAAGGCCACTGATGTTGCAGCGAAAAGTCCACCCGAGGGCAAGGAGCATCATACGCCAGAGTATTATTTTGAGGGTGTCTTAGAGGGTGCCCGCTGATACGTCTCCAACGTATCTATAATTTTTTATTGCTCCATGCTATTATATATTCTATTTTGGATGTTTAATGGGCTTATTTATACACTTTTATATTATTTTTGGGACTAACCTATTAACCAGAGGCCCAACCCAAATTGCTGTTTTTTTGCCTATTTCAGTGTTTCGTAGATAAAGAATATCAAACGGAGTCCAAACGGAATGAAACCTTCGGGAGCATGATTTTTGGAACAAACGTGATCCAGAGGATTTGGAGTGGACGTCAAGCAACCAAAGAGGAGGCCACGAGGCAGTGGGGCGTGCCTACCCCCTGGGTGCGCCATATACCCTCGTGGGCCCCTTATGGCTCCACCGACCTACTTCTTCCTCCTATATATACCTACGTACCTAAAAACATCACAGAGCACCACGAAAACCTAATTCCACCACCGCAACCTTCTGTACCCAAGAGATCCCATCTTGGGGCCTTTTCCGGAGCTCCGCCGGAGGGGGCATTGATCACGGAGGGCCTTTACATCAACTCCATGGCACCTCCGATGATGTGTGAGTAGTTTACCTCAGACCTTCAGGTCCATAGTTATTAGCTAGATGGCTTCTTCTCTCTCTTTGGATCTCAATATAAAGTTCTCCTTGATTCTCTTGGAGATCTATTTGATGTAATCTTATTTTGCGGTGTGTTTGTTGAGATCCGATGAATTGTGGGTTTATGATCAAGATTATCTATGAACAATACTTGAATCTTCTCTGAATTCTTTTATGTATGATTGGTTATCTTTGCAAGTCTCTTCGAATTATCAGTTTGTTTTGGCCTACTAGATTGATCTTTCTTGCAATGGGAGAAGTGCTTAGCTTTGGGTTCAATCTTGCGGTGCTCGATCCTAGTGACAGAAAGGGAAACGACACGTATTGTATTGTTGCCATCGAGGATAAAAAGATGGGGTTTATATCATATTGCATGAGTTTATCCCTCTACATCATGTCATCTTGCTTAAGGCGTTACTCCGTTCTTATGAACTTAATACTCTAGATGCATGCTGGATAGCGGTCGATGTGTTGAGTAATAGTAGTAGATGCAGGCAGGAGTCGGTCTACTTGTCACGGACGTGATGCCTATATACATGATCATACCTAGATATTCTCATAATTATTCCCTTTTCTATCAATTGCTCGACAGTAATTTATCCACCCACCGTAATACTTGTGCTATCTTGAGAGAATCCACTAGTGAAACCTATGGCCCCCCGGTCTATTTTACTTCATACAAGTTACCAATCTATTTTATTTCACAATCTTTACTTTCAATCTATATCATAAAAATACCAAAAATATTTATCTTATTTTTATTATCTCTATCAGATCTCACTCTTGCAAGTGGCCGAGAAGGGATTGGCAACCCCTTTATCGCGTTGGTTGCGAGGTTCTTATTTGTTTGTGTAGGTACGAGGTGACTCGCGCATGGTCTCCTACTTGATTGATACCTTGGTTCTCAAAACTGAGGGAAATACTTATGCTGCTTTGCTCCATCACCTTTTCCTCTTCAAGGGAAAACCAACCATGCTCAAGAGGTAGCAAGAAGGATTTCTGGCACTGTTTCCGGGGAGATCTAAGCCAAGTCAAGACATACCAAGTACCCATCACAAACTCTTATCCCTCGCATTACATTATTTGCCATTTGCCTCTCGTTTTCCTCTCCCCGACTTCACCTTTGTCGTTTTATTCACCCTTCTTCTGTTCGTCTTTTTGTTTGCTTTGATGTCTTACTTGGATCGTTTGCTCGTTTGGTTGGAATAGTTGTTTATTTATTGCTAAATAGAGAACCTAAGATCTATGGATCCTCATCTGCTTGCTAATCTTTTTAAGAGATTCAATTATGATGAACCAATTGCTAGTGAGTTTTGTGCACTGGATTATCTTTATGAAGTTTTGCTTGAAATTTGTGAATCTGAAAATTGTGATGAAGTACTTTATGGAGTGATTCGCGATGGGAATGATGATAGTATAAATTCTATTAATGTCAATTGTGCTTATAATATGCAAAACCCTAAGCTTGAGGGTACCAGTTTTGCTATGTCTACTACTTGTTGCACTGATCATGATTGGGGTGATTTTTCTTTTGATCTTGAAAATTTATTTAAGCCCCATGATGAATATGAGATTGATGATAATGTTTGCAATAATATTGAAAGTGGGTTTGGAAGAGTGTCAACTTTAGATCCCACATATTTGGAGAATGTTCAATCTTATGAATTTGTTGATAAAAGTGGGTTTGGAGAGGTCATGACTTTAGTTAATGTTAATCCCACTATTTTGGAAGAGTGTCAACTTTGCATACATGTGTATGTGTTAAGAATATGTTTTGTGATAGCTATATTGTTGAATTTTCTTACGTTCCTACATGTAATTATTATGAGATAGGAAAATATGGTTGTAGAAATTTTCATGTTACTAAATTACCTCTCGTTATGTTGAGATTGCTATTGTTTCTTTCTGCTTCCTTGCATATGTTAGTTTTTGCTTGCCTTGATAATTTGTTTGCCTATAAGATGCCTATGCATAGGAAGTATGTTAGACTTAGATGTGTTTGTCACGTGTTTTATGATGCTCTCTTCGTGCTTCAATTCTTGTCTTTCATGTGAGCATCGTTGAAATCTTATGCCTAGCTATAAGGCTTTAAAGAAAAGCGCTTGTTGGGAGACAACCCAATATTTTTCCTTGCTTTTATTCAATAAATAATTTATCTAGCCTCTGTTTTGGTTGTGTTTTTTGTGTTTAATTAGTGTTTGTGCCAAGTAGAACCGTTGGGAAGACTTGGGGAAAGTCTTTGCGATCTTGCTGTAAAAAACAGAAACTTTAGCGCTCACGAGAATTTCTGCCATTTTTATTAGAGAGTGATATTTAGTTAATTCTTTTTGAAGATGATTAATAGATAAATTCCTCACGTCCAGAAACTTATTTTAGAATTTTTGGGCTTCCAGAAGTTTGCGTTAGTTACAGATTACTACAGACTGTTCTGTTTTTGACAGATTCTGTTTTTCGTGTGTTGTTTGCTTATTTTGATGAATCTATGGCTAGTAACGGAGTTTATAAACCATATAGAAGTTGGAATACAGTAGGTTTAACACCAATATAAATAAAGAATGAGTTAATTACAGTACCTTGAAGTGGCGTTTTGTTTTCTTTCACTAACGGAGCTCACGAGATTTTCTGTAAGTTTTGTGTTGTGAAGTTTTCAAGTTTTGGGTAAAGATTTGATGGATTATGGAACAAGGAGTGGCAAGACCCTAAGCTTGGGGATGCCCAAGGCACCCGAAGGTAAAATCCAAGGACACCAAAAAGCCTAAGCTTGGGGATTCCCCGGAAGGCATCCCCTCTTTTGTCTTCGTCTATCGGTAACTTTACTTGGAGCTGTATTTTTATTCACCACATGATATGTGTTTTGCTTGGAGCGTCTTGTATGATTTGAGTCTTTGCTTTTTAGTTTACCACAATAATCCTTGCTGTACTCACCTTTTGAGAGAGACACACATGAATCGGAATTTATTAAAATACTCTATGTGCTTCACTTATATCTTTTGAGCTATATAGTTTTTGCTCTAGTGCTTCACTTATATCTTTTAGAGCACGGTGGTGGTTTCATTTTATAGAAATAATTGATCTCTCATGCTTCACTTATATTATTTAGAGAGTCCTTTAGAACAGCATGGTAATTTGCCTTTGATACTATAAAAACTTCCATATAAGTGCATTGAATACTAAGAGAAGTTTGATACTTGATGATTGTTTTGAGATATGGACATTGTGATATTAAAGTTGTGCTAGTTGAGTAATTGTGAATTTGAGACATACTTGTGTTGAAGTTTGCAAGTCCCGTAGCATGCACCTATGGTAAACGTTGTGTAATAAATTGAAACATGAGGTATTATTTGATTGTCTTCCTTATGAATGGCGGTCGGGGACGAGCGATGGTCTTTTCCTACCAATCTATCCCCCTAGGAGCATGCGTGTAATACTTGGTTTTTGATGACTTGTAGATTTTTGCAATAAGTATGTGAGTTCTTTATGACTAATGTTGAGTCCATGGATTATACGCACTCTCACCCTTCCATCATTGCTAGCCTCTTTGGTACCGTGCATTGCCCTTTCTCACCTTGAGAGTTGGTGCAAACTTTGCCGGTACATCCAAACCCCGTGATACGATACGCTCTATCACACATAAACCTCCTTATATCTTCCTCAAAACAACCACCATACCTACCTATTATGGCATTTTCATAGCCATTCCGAGATATACTGCCATGCAACTTTCCACCATTCTGTTTATTATGACACACATCATCATTTTCATATTGCCTTGCATGATCATGTAGTTGACATCGTATTTGTGGCAAAGCCACCGTTCATAATTCTTTCATACATGTCACTCATGAGTCATTGCACATCCCAGTACACCACCGGAGGCATTCATATAGAGTCATATCTTGTTCTAGTATCGAGTTGTAATCATTGAGTTGTAAATAAATAAATAGAAGTAGCACCATGATAGAGCATTGTCCCAAAAATAAAAAAAATAAAAGAAAGAGAAAGGCCAAATAAAAAAGGCCAAAAAAGGGGCAATGCTACTATCCTTTTTTTCCACACTTGTGCTTCAAAGTAGCACCATGATATTTACGATAGAGAGTCTCTTGTTTTGTCATCTTCATATACTAGTGGGAATTCTTCATTATAGAACTTGGCTTGTATATTCCAACAATGGGCCTCCTCAAGTTCCCTAGGTCTTTGTGAGCAAGCAAGTTGGATGCACACCCGCTTAGTTTCTTTTGTTGAGCTTTCATACATTTATAGCTCTAGTGCATCTGTTGCATGGCAATCCCTACTCCTTGCATTGACATCAATTGATGGGCATCTCCCTAGCCCATTGATTAGCCGCGTCAATGTGAGACTTTCTCCCTTTTTGTCTTCTCCACATAACCCCCTTCATTATATTCTATTCCACCCATAGTGCTATATCCATGGCTCACGCTCATGTATTGCGTGAAAGTTGAAAAAAGTTTGAGATTACTAAAGTATGAAACAATTGCTTGGCTTGTCATCGGGGTTGTGCATGATGAAAGCATTCTTGTGTGACGAAAATGGAGCATGACCAAACTATATGATTTTGTAGGGATGAACTTTCTTTGGCCATGTTATTTTGAGAAGACATGATTGCTTAGTTAGTATGCTTGAAGTATTCTTAATTTTATGTCAATATTAAACTTTTATCTCGAATCTCTCGGATCTGAACATTCATGCCACAATAAAGAAAAATTACATTGAGAAATGTGTTAGGAAGCATTCCACATCAAAAGTTCTGTTTTTGTCATTTACCTGTTGGAAATATGCCCTAGAGGCAATAATAAAAGCATTATTATTATATTTCCTTGTTCATGATAATTGTCTTTATTCATGCTATAATTGTGTTATCCGGAAATCATAATACATGTGTGAATGATAGACACCAACATGTCCCTAGTAAGCCTCTAGTTGACTAGCTCGTTGATCAACAGATAGTCATGGTTTCCTGACTATGGACATTGGATGTCATTGATAACGAGATCACATCATTAGGAGAATGATGTGATGGACAAGACCCAATCCTAAACATAGCATAAGATCGTATAGCTCGTTTGCTAGAGTTTTTCCAATGTCAAGTATCTTTTCCTTAGACCATGAGATCGTGTAACTCCCGGATACCGTAGGAGTGCTTTGGGTGTACCAAACATCACAACATAACTGGGTGACTATAAAGGTATACTACGGGTATCTCCGAAAGTGTCTGTTGGGTTGACACGGATCAAGACTGGGATTTGTCACTCCTTATGACGGAGAGGTATCACTGGGCCCACTCGGTAATGCATCATCATTATGAGCTCAAAGTGACCAAGTGTCTGGTCACGGGATCATGCATTATGGTACGAGTAAAGTGACTTGCCGGTAATGAGATTGAATGAGGTATTGGGATACTGACGATCGAATCTCGGGCAAGTAGCATACCGATTGACAAAGGAAATTGTATACGGGGTTGCTTGAATCCTCGACATCATGGTTCATCCGATGAGATCATCGAGGAGCATGTGGGAGCCAACATGGGTATCCAGATCCCGCTGTTGGTTATTGGCCGGAGAGCAATCTCGGTCATGTCTACATGTCTCCTGAACCCATAGGGTCTACACACTTAAGGTTCGGTGACGCTAGGGTTGTAGGGATACGTATATGCAGTAACCCGAATGTTGTTCGGAGTCCCGGATAAGATCCCGGATGTCACGAGGAGTTCCGGAATGGTCCGGAGGTAAAGAATTATATATAGGAAGTGCTATTTCGGCTATCGGGACAAGTTTCGGGGTCACCGGTATTGTACCGGGACCACCGGAAGGGTCCCGGGGGTCCACGGGGTGACGCCACCTGCCCCGGGGGGCCACATGGGCTGTAGGGGGTGCGCCTTGGCCTGTATGGCCAAGGGCACCAGCCCCAAGAGGCCCATGCACCAAGAGATAAAAAAAAGGGAAGAGTCCCAAAGGGGGAAGGCACCTCCTAGGTGCCTTGGGGAGGAGGGATTCCTCCCTTGGCCGCCGCCCCCCTAGGAGATTGCATCTCCTAGGGCCGGCGCCCCCCCCCTAGGCTCCCTATATATAGTGGGGGAAGGAGGGCCTCTCACCCCACGCCTTTGGTGCCTCCCTCTCCCTCTCCAACACATCCTCCTCCTCCATAGAGCTTGGCGAAGCCCTGCCGGAGTACTGCAGCTCCACCACCACCACGCCATCGTGATGCTGCTGGAGCCATCTTCCTCAACCTCTCCTTTCCCCTTGCTGGATCAAGAAGGAGAGACGTTACGCTAACCGTACGTGTGTTGAACGCGGAGGTGCCGTCCGTTCGGCGCTAGGATCTCTGGTGATTTGGATCACGTCGAGTACGACTCCCTCATCCCCGTTCCTTGAATGCTTCTGCTCGCGATCTACAAAGGTATGTAGATGCATCTGATCACTCGTTGCTAGATGAACTCATAGATGGATCTTGGTGAAACCGTAGGAAATTTTTTGTTTTCTGCAACGTTCCCCAACAGTGGTATCAGAGCTAGGTCTATGCGTAGTTCTCTTTGCACGAGTAGAACACAATTTGTTGTGGGCGTAGATGTTTTCAACTTTCTTGCCACTACTAGTCTTATTTTGCTTCAACGGTATTGTGGGATGAAGCGGCCCGGACCAACCTTACACGTACGCTTACGTGAGACCGGTTCCACCGACTGACATGCACTAGTTGCATAAGGTGGCTGGCGGGTGTCTGTCTCTCCCACTTTAGTTGGAGCGGATTCGATGAAAAGGGTCCTTATGAAGGGTAAATAGAAGTTGACAAATCACGTTGTGGCTTTCACGTAGGTAAGAAAACGTTCTTGCTAGAACCCTATTTCAGCCACGTAAAACTTGCAACAACAATTAGAGGACGTCTAACTTGTTTTTGCAGCAAGTGCTTTGTGATATGATATGGCCAAAGTTGTGATGAATGATGAATGATATATATGTGATGTATGAGATGTTCACGCTATTGTAATAGGAATCACGACTTGCATGTTGATGAGTATGACAACCGGCAGGAGCCATAGGAGTTGTCTTTATTTTTTGTATGACCTGCGTGTCATCGAGAAACGCCATGTATATTACTTTACTTTATTGCTAAACGCGTTAGCCGTAGTAGTAGAAGTAATAGTTGGCGAGCAACTTCATGGAGACACGATGATGGAGATCATGATGATGGAGATCATGGTGTCATGCCGGTGACAAGATGATCATGGAGCCCCAAGATGGAGATCAAAGGAGCTATGTGATATTGGCCATATCATGTCACTATTATTATTTGATTGCATGTGATGTTTATCATGTTTTTGCATCTTGTTTACTTAGAACGACGATAGTAAATAAGATGATCCCTCATAATAATTTCAAGAAAGTGTTCCCCCTAACTGTGCACCGTTGCGACAGTTCATTGTTTCGAAGCACCACGTGATGATCGGGTGTGATAGATTCCAACGTTCACATGCAACGGGTGTAAGACAGATTTACACATGCAAACACTTAGGTTGACTTGATGAGCCTAGCATGTACAGACATGGCCTCAGAACACAGAAGACCGAAAGGTCGAGCATGAGTCGTATAGAAGATACGATCAACATGAAGATGTTCACTGACGTTGACTAGTCCGTCTCACGTGATGATCGGACACGGCCTAGTTAACTCGGATCATGTTATACTTAGATGACTGGAGGGATGTCTATCTGAGTGGGAGTTCATTGAATAATTTGATTAGATGAACTTAATTATCATGAACTTAGTCTAAAATATTTACAATATGTCTTGTAGATCAAATGGCCAACGTAGTCCTCAACTTCAACGCGTTCCTAGAGAAATCCAAGCTGAAAGACGATGGCAGCAACTCCACGGACTGGGTCCGGAACCTGAGGATCATCCTCATAGCTGCCAAGAAGGATTATGTCCTACAAGCACCGCTGGGTGACGCACCTGTTCTCCCTGCAGAACAAGACGTTATGAACGCTTGGCGGGCACGTACCGATGACTACTCCCTCGTTCAGTGCGGCATGCTTTACAGCTTAGAGCTGGGGCTCCAAAAACATTTTGAGAGACACGGAGCATATGAGATGTTTGAAGAGCTGAAAATGGTTTTCCAAGCTCATGCCCGGGTCGAGAGATATCAAGTCTCCGACAAGTTCTTCAGCTGTAAGATGGAGGAAAACAGTTTTGTCAGTGAGCACATACTCACTATGTCTGGGTTGCATAACCGCTTGACTCAGCTAGGAGTTAATCTCCCGGATGACGCGGTCATTGACAGAATCCTTCAGTTGCTTCCACCGAGCTACAAGAGCTTTGTGATGAACTTCAATATGCAGGGGATGGAAAAGACCATTCCTGAAGTATTTGCAATGCTGAAATCAGCAGAGGTAGAAGTCAAAAAGGAACATCAAGTGTTGATGGTGAATAAAACCACTAAGTTCAAGAAGGGCAAGGGTAAGAAAGCCTTCAAGAAGGACGGCAAGGGAGTTGCCGCGCCCGGCAAGCAAGCTGCCAGGAAGAAACGAAAGAATGGACCCAAGCCCGAGACTGAGTGCTTTTATTGCAAGGAAAGTGGTCACTGGAAGTGTAGCTGCCCCAAATACTTAGCGGACAAGAAGGCCGGCAAAACGAAAGGTATATGTGATATACATGTAATTGATGTGTACCTTACCAGTACTCGTAGTAGCTCCTGGGTATTTGATACCGGTGCAGTTGCTCACATTTGTAACTCAAAGCAGGAGTTGTGGAATAAGCGGAGACTGGCAAAGGACGAGGTGACGATGCGCGTCGGAAATGGTTCCAAGGTCGATGTGATCGCCCTCGGCACGCTGCCTCTTCATTTACCTACGGGATTAGTTTTAAACCTCAATAATTGTTATTTAGTACCAGCTTTGTGCATGAACATTGTATCAGGATCTTGTTTAATACGAGATGGCTACTCATTTAAATCCGAGAATAATGGTTGTTCTATTTATATGAGAGATATGTTTTATGGTCATGCTCCGATGGTGAATGATTTATTCTTAATGAATCTCGAGCGTAATGCTACACATATTCATAGTGTGAGTACCAAGAGATGTAAGATTGATAATGATAGTCCCACATACTTGTGGCACTGTCGCCTTGGTCACATAGGTGTCAAACGCATGAAGAAGCTCCATGCTGATGGACTTTTAGAGTCTCTTGATTACGAATCATTTGACACGTGCGAACCATGCCTCATGGGTAAAATGACCAAGACTCCGTTCTCAGGAACAATGGAGCGAGCAACCAACTTATCGAAAATCATACATACTGATGTGTGCGGTCCAATGAGCGTTGAGGCTCGCGGTGGCTATCGTTATGTTCTCACCCTCACTGATGACTTGAGTAGATATGGGTATGTCTACTTTATGAAACACAAGTCTGAGACCTTTGAAAAGTTCAAAGAATTTCAGAGTGAGGTTGAGAATCAACATGACAGGAAAATCACGTTCCTGCGATCAGATCGTGGAGGAGAATACTTGAGTCACGAGTTTGGCACACACTTAAGAAATGTGGAATAGTTTCACAACTCACGCCGCCTGGAACACCTCAGCGTAATGGTGTGTCCGAACATCATAATCGCACTCTATTAGATATGGTGTGATCTATGATGTCTCTTACCGATTTACCGCTATCTTTTTGGGGCTATGCTTTAGAGACTGCCGCATTCACTTTAAATAGGGCTTCGTCGAAATCCGTTGAGACGACACCATATGAATTATGGTTTGGGAAGAAACCTAAGCTGTCGTTTCTAAAAGTTTGGGGATGCGATGCTTATGTCAAGAAACTTCAACCTGAAAAGCTCGAACCCAAGTCAGAAAAATGCGTCTTCATAGGATACCCTAAAGAAACTATTGGGTATACCTTCTACCTCAGATCTGAAGGCAAGATCTTTGTTGCCAAGAATGGATCCTTTCTAGAGAAAGAGTTTCTCTCGAAAGAAGTAAGTGGGAGGAAAGTAGAACTTGATGAAGTATTACCTCTTGATCCGGAAAAAGGCGCAACTCAAGAAAATGTTCCTGAGGTGCCTGCACCGACTAGAGAGGAAATAAATGATGATGATCAACATACTTTTGATCAAGCTCCTACTGAAATTCGTTGGTCCACAAGGACACGTTCCGCACCAGAGTGGTACGGCAACCCTGTCTTGGAAATCATGTTGTTAGACAATGGTGAACCTTCGAACTATGAAGAAGCGATGGCGGGCCCGGATTCCGAAAAATGGCTAGAAGCCATGAAATCCAAGATAGGATCCATGTATGAAAACAAAGTATGGACTTTGACTGACTTGCCCGTTGAGCGGCGAGCCATAGAAAATAAATGGATCTTTAAGAAGAAGACAAACGCGGATGGTAATGTGACCATCTATAAAGCTCGGCTTGTCGCTAAGGGTTATTGACAAGTTCAAGGGGTTGACTACGATGAGACTTTCTCGCCGGTAGCGAAGCTAAAGTCCGTCCGAATCATGTTAGCAATTGCCGCATTCTACAATTATGAGATATGGCAAATGGACGTCAAAACAGCATTCCTTAATGGTTTCCTTAAGGAAGAATTGTATATGATGCAACCGGAAGGTTTTGTCGATCCTAAGAATGCTAACAAGGTGTGCAAGCTCCAACGCTTGATTTATGGGCTGGTGCAAGCATCTCGGAGTTGGAACATTCGCTTTGATGAGATGATCAAAGTGTTTGGGTTTACACAGACTTATGGAGAAGCCTGCGTTTACAAGAAAGTGAGTGGGAGCTCTGTAGCATTTCTCATATTATATGTAGATGACATACTTTTGATGGGAAATGATATAGAACTCTTGGACAGCATTAAGGCCTACTTGAATAAGAGTTTTTCAATGAAGGACCTTGGAGAAGCTGCTTATATATTAGGCATCAAGATCTATAGAGATAGATCGAGATGCCTCATAGGTCTTTCACAAAGCACATACCTTGATAAGATATTGAAGAAGTTCAATATGGATCAGTCTAAGAAGGGGTTCTTACCTGTGTTACAAGGTGTGAGATTGAGCTCAGCTCAATGTCCGACCACGGCAGAAGATATAGAAGAGATGAGTGTCATCCCCTATGCCTCAGCCATAGGTTCTATTATGTATGCCATGCTGTGTACCAGACTTGATGTAAACCTTGCCGTAAGTTTGGTAGGAAGGTACCAAAGTAATCCTGGCAAGGAACACTGGACAACGGTCAAGAATATCCTGAAGTGCCTGAAAAGGACTAAGGAAATGTTTCTCGTTTATGGAGGTGACGAAGAGCTCGTCGTAAAGGGTTACGTCGACGCTAGCTTCGACACAGATCTGGATGACTCAAAGTCACAAACCGGATACGTTTATATTTTGAATGGGGGGCAGTAAGCTGGTGCAGTTGCAAGCAGAGCGTCGTGGCGGGATCTACATGTGAAGCGGAGTACATGGCAACCTCGGAGGCAGCACATGAAGCAATTTGGGTGAAGGAGTTCATCACCGACCTAGGAGTCATACCCGATGCGTCGGGGCCGATCAAGCTCTTCTGTGACAACATTGGAGCTATTGCTCTTGCCAAGGAGCCCAGGTTTCACAAGAAGACAAGGCACATCAAGCGTCGCTTCAACTCCATTCGTGAAAATGTTCAACATGGAGACATAGATATTTGTAAAGTACATACAGACCTGAATGTAGCAGATCCGTTGACTAAACCTATCCCTAGACCAAAACATGATCAACACCAGAATTCCATGAGTGTTCGATTCATCACAATATAACTAGATTATTGACTCTAGTGCAAGTGGGAGACTGTTGGAAATTTGCCCTAGAGGCAATAATAAAAGCATTATTATTATATTTCCTTGTTTATGATAATTGTCTTTATTCATGCTATAATTGTGTTATCCGGAAATCGTAATACATGTGTGAATGATAGACACCAACATGTCCCTAGTAAGCCTCTAGTTGACTAGCTCGTTGATCAACAGATAGTCATGGTTTCCTGACTATGGACATTGGATGTCGTTGATAACGAGATCACATCATTAGGAGAATGATGTGATGGACAAGACCCAATCCTAAACATAGCATAAGATCGTATAGCTCGTTTGCTAGAGTTTTTCCAATGTCAAGTATCTTTTCCTTAGACCATAAGATCGTGTAACTCCCGGATACCGTAGGAGTTCTTTGGGTGTACCAAACGTCACAACGTAACAGGGTGACTATAAATGTATACTACGGGTATCTCCGAAAGTGTCTGTTGGGTTGACACGGATCAAGACTGGGATTTGTCACTCCGTATGACGGAGAGGTATCACTGGGCCCACTCGGTAATGCATCATCATTATGAGCTCAAAGTGACCAAGTGTCTGGTCACGGGATCATGCATTACGGTACGAGTAAAGTGACTTGCCGGTAACGAGATTGAACGAGGTATTGGGATACTGACGATCGAATCTCGGGCAAGTAGCATACCGATTGACAAAGGGAATTGTATACGGGGTTGCTTGAATCCTCAACATCGTGGTTCATCCGATGAGATCATCGAGGAGCATGTGGGAGCCAACATGGGTATCCAGATCCCGCTGTTGGTTATTGGCCGGAGAGCAATCTCGGTCATGTCTACATGTCTCCCGAACCCGTAGGGTCTACACACTTAAGGTTCGGTGATGCTATGGTTGTAGGGATATGTATATGCAGTAACCCGAATGTTGTTCGGAGTCCCGGATAAGATCCCGGACGTCACGAGGAGTTCCGGAATGGACCGGAGGTAAAGAATTATATATAGGAATTGCTATTTCGGCTATCGAGACAAGTTTCGGGGTCACCGGTATTGTACCGGGACCACCGGAAGGGTCCCGGGGGTCCACCGGGTGGGGCCACCTGCCCCGGGGGGGCACATGGGCTGTAGGGGGTGAGCCTTGGCTTGTATGGTCCAAGGGCACCAGCCCCAAGAGGCCCATGCACCAAGAGATAAAAAATGGGAAGAGTCCCAAAGGGGGAAGGCACCTCCTAGGTGCCTTGGGGAGGAGGGATTCCTCCCTTGGCCGCCGCCCCCCTAGGAGATTGCATCTCCTAGGGCCGGCGCCCCCCCCCCTAGGCTCCCTATATATAGTGGGGGAAGGAGGGCCTCTCACCCCACGCCTTTGGTGCCTCCCTCTCCCTCTCCAACACATCCTCCTCCTCCATAGAGCTTGGCGAAGCCCTGCTGGAGTACTGCAGCTCCACCACCACCACGCCATCGTGCTGCTGCTGGAGCCATCTTCCTCAAACTCTTCTTTCCCCTTGCTGGATCAAGAAGGAGGAGACGTTACGCTAACCGTACGTGTGTTGAACGCGGAGGTGCCGTTCTTTTGGCGCTAGGATCTCCGGTGATTTGGATCACGTCGAGTATGACTCCCTCATCCCCGTTCCTTGAACGCTTCCGCTCGCGATCTACAAAGGTATGTAGATGCATCCGATCACTCGTTGCTAGATGAACTCATAGATGGATCTTGGTGAAACCGTAGGAAAATTTTTGTTTTCTGCAACGTTCCCCAACATTACCTACTCGAGGACGAGTAGGAATTAAGCTTGGGGATGCTTGATAAGTCTCCAACGTATCTATAATTTTTGATTGCTCCATGCTATTATATATTCTATTTTGGATGTTTAATGGGCTTATTTATACACTTTTATATTATTTTTGGGACTAACCTATTAACCGGAGGCCCAGCCCAAATTGCTGTTTTTTGCCTATTTGAGTGTTTCGCAGAAAAAGAATATCAAAGGGAGTCCAAACGGAATAAAACCTCTCGGAGCATGATTTTTGGAACAAACGTGATCCAGAGGACTTGGAGTGGACGTCAAGCAACCAACGAGGAGGCCACGAGGCAGCGGGGCGCGCCTACCCCCCTGGGTGCGCCCTATACCCTCGTGGGGCCCTCGTGGCTCCACCGACCTACTTCTTCCTCCTATATATACCTACGTACCCTGAAAACATCACAGAGTACCACGAAAACCTAATTCCACCGCCGCAACCTTCTGTACCCAAGAGATCCCATCTTGGAGCCTTTTCCGGAGCTCCACCGGAGGGGGCATTGATCACGGAGGGCCTCTAAATCAACTCCATGGCCCCTCCGATGATGTGTGAGTAGTTTACCTCAGACCTTCGGGTCTATAGTTATTAGCTAGATGGCTTCTTCTCTCTCTTTTGATCTCAATACAAAGTTCTCCGCAATTCTCTTGCAGATCTA
Source organism: Triticum dicoccoides (assembly GCF_002162155.2). Taxonomy (NCBI): domain Eukaryota; kingdom Viridiplantae; phylum Streptophyta; class Magnoliopsida; order Poales; family Poaceae; genus Triticum; species Triticum dicoccoides. The sequence continues at coordinate 540,802,481 of NC_041386.1, read as the reverse complement.
TTCGATGTAATCTTCTTTTGCGGTGTGTTTGTCGAGATCTGATGAATTGTGGGTTTATGATTAATATTATCTATGAACAATATTTGAATCTTCTCTGAATTCTTTTATGTATGATTGGTTATCTTTGCAAGTCTCTTCGAATTATCAGTTTGGTTTGGCCTACTAGATTGATCTTTCTTGCAATGGGAAAAGTGCTTAGCTTTGGGTTCAATCTTGCGGTGCTCGATCCTAGTGACAGAAAGGGAAATGACACATATTGTATTGTTGCCATCGAGGATAAAAAGATGGGGTTTATATCATATTGCATGAGTTTATCCCTCTACATCATGTCATCTTGCTTAAGGCGTTACTCCGTTCTTATGAACTTAATACTCTAGATGCATGCTGGATAGCGGTCGATGTGTGGAGTAATAGTAGTAGATGCAGGAAGGAGTCGGTCTACTTGTCACGGACGTGATGCCTATATACATGATCATACCTAGATATTCTCATAATTATTCCCTTTTCTATCAATTGCTCGATAGCAATTTGTTCACCCACCGTAATACTTATGCTATCTTGAGAGAAGCCACTAGTGAAACCTATGGCCCCCGGGTCTATTTTCCTTCATACAAGTTTCCAATCTATTTTATTTTGCAATCTTTACTTTCAATCTATATCATAAAAATAGCAAAAATATTTATCTTATTATTATTATCTCTATCAGATCTCACTCTTGCAAGTGGCCGAGAAGGGATTGACAACCCGTTTATCGCATTGGTTGCGAGGTTCTTATTTGTTTGTGTAGGTATGAGGTGACTCGCGCGTGGTCTCCTACTTGATTGATACCTTGGTTCTCAAAAACTGAGGGAAATACTTATGCTGCTTTGCTGCATCACCTTTTCCTCTTCAAGGGAAAACCAACGCATGCTCAAGAGGTAGCACCTGCTTAATAGAGGGTCAGTGCTCGAAATAGATGATGTTTGAGTGAAATGTATTGAGGTTGCAAAACAAATTTATTATATTTTAAGATTATGCCTAGAAGTTGTGGCTCCTGTTGTGCGGTCGTTTTTGTATAATCTAAAAGTTTTCCAGTCGTCGGCTTCAGCCCCCTCACATAAAATACAAGGGTGTTCGGAAAAGCATTTGATCACTCTTGATCCAACGTCTTGGTCCGTGAAGGAGGTGTCAATGCGGCGAACTAGGCAATCGAACTATAGGGCTTTAGCATTTTCACTTAGCCATCGGAGTTTGACAGTGGGTCTACGATATAGCCCCTGGTATGTACGCAGTTATCCGAATACGGTGCGTTACACGAGTGACCAGAAGAACGGTCCTTCGTGCAATACGGGAGGAATCGCGAAAGATTCTAATAAGTCATCATGTGGTTGACTAGCTCTCGCCACATCATGACAATCAGTTTTCGGCTTTCTCTACTGTGGTGCTCATCCGGATAAACCGGGACACAATCGCAGTAGTTCTGCCTTTACTACCCCAGCTGATATAGCGGAATGTAAGGTAGTAAGCACAGGAGCCGAGCAACCCAACTATTGACCAAAGACATGATTCGGAGCTGATGCATATAAGGCCAAACTCGCGACGCCAAAGTGTGCTATAAAGCTGTTCGGACTTGTCGGCAATTCAATTGTTCCCATATCGAGCCCCTGGCAACCCGTGCAGAGGTGCGAGTGTGAAACAACCGGAGAAATTCAACTTTTGTTTTTTTTGGAAAAAACGAATGCTGGACATGGATTATGTTCACAGGGATCGGATTGATATGTCAATTGCCATTTTACAAATAATAATGCCACGACCCAGGCCATTTGTCATGCCGGTGGTCGAAGGCTAAGGGAGAAGGCATTTCTATAGGATCAAAACACTACAAAATTACTTGGACCTCCTGCCGCACGTCTGCGCCGCCTTGCCTCGGTGAAAGAATGCCTTTAACAGGAACAACCTTGGGGTAAGTGTATGAAGCCGAACTCCGAAAGAGTCTGTGAGATGACCGATATTTTGCGTCACATGTGATAAGATAAAAAGGAATAGTTAGAGATGAAAAGGAGGAAATGGGAGTGCTTGTAGGCTTGCCCGTATTGTGCTTCCGCCGATGGCCAGGGTATCTTAAGTGCATAATTGCGCATGCACGGTATAAACTTCCCGTGATTGTGAGGCGAATGACGGAGGCTGGACTGCTAATTCTGCTCCGAGACAGATTGATTCCATTTAATGGGAACCGGCGGCTTAATAGCTGATGAATTGTGCGGCTTTGACGAGGCCGCTTTGTGCTTCGGCTGTAATGGCCATAGTGCAATCCCCTGTACGGCAGGAGTGTCCCGTATTTTTGTTTATTGTTATGACATCATGCGGGGCGGGCATTTTAAGTTTTGCGAGGGCGTAGAGTATGACCGCATTAAATTGAGCAAAAGTGGTATGCCCCATTAGTGTGTGGTAGTCGCTGTGGAACAGGGCAATATCAAAGGTCAAGCCCTTGCTTCGGAAGTTGTTTGGCGAACCAAAAACGACTTCCAGTGTGACGGAGCCCGTGCAGTGAGCTTCTACGCCGGGTACTGCTCCCTTGAGGATTGTTGTGGTGGGTTTGATTCTAGAAGGATCAATGCCCATTTTGTTGACAGTGTCTTGGTACAATAGATTAAGGCTACTACCGCCGTCCATAAGGACTTCCGTGAGATGGAACCCATCGACAACTGGATCGATGATCAGCTGCCGATCCTTCAAGACGGGTATGTCTAATTTTTGGGGGAACCCGCTCTATGGCGTATATGTCCCGTAGTGCGCGCGTGTGCTCCCCTGTAGGGGTGTGCATCGCATATATCATATTTACGGTTTTCACTTCGGGGGGAATTGCTTTTGAGCCCCGGTGTTGGGTGGCGAGTCTCTTCGTCACCGCTGTCACTGGACGGTCCCTTCCCCTTGTGTTCGGCTTTTAGCTTGCCGGCTTGTTTGAAGACCCAACATCTTTTGTTAGTATGTGTAGCTAGTTTATCAGGGGTGGCATGAATCTAGTTGGGCCGGTCCAATATCTTATCAAGGTTGGATGGTCCGTCTCTATTTTCCTTGGATGGCTTTATCCGCTGACCGGGCTTAGAGCCGCTGAATCCGGCGTTAACTGTTGTGTCTTGCGTTATTTTGTCATTATTACGACGCTTGTGTTTTTATTGTGTCATGGCTTTCCCTTGCCGTCTCGGACATCGGAAGTGCCCGGGTCGCTGGCACTGTTGCTCCTACGAGCGAGTCAGCTGTCTTCTCTTCCGCACAAAAGCGGGTCATTAGAGCGGTAAGGGCTGTCATGGATTTTGGTTTTTCTTGACCGAGGTGGCGAGCGAGCCATTCATACCGGACGCTGTGTTTGAAGGCCGCAAGGGCTTCGGCGTCCGGACTGTTGGATGATGTGACTTAAGTCATCGACATCTGGTGGCCGGACATATGTACCTTGGAAGTTTATCACGAAAGGCGTCTTCCAGGTCTTCCCAGCTGCCAACGTAGTTCTCCAGCAGGCTGTTTAACCAGTGTCGAGCTGGTCCCTTTAGTTTTAGTGGTAGATATTTAATGGCGTGGAGATCATCGCCGCGAGCCATGTGGATATGGAGAAGAAAGTCCTCAATCCATACCGCGGGATCTGTTGTTCCATCGTATGATTCGATGTTTATGGGTTTAAACCCCTCTGGGAATTCGTGGTCCATTACTTCGTCAGTGAAGCAAAGTGGGTGAGCGGCGCGTCTGTATCGAGCCACATCGCGATGTAGCTCAGATGGAGTCCGTCTACGATTTCTGGTCCGGACGTAAGTATACTTGCCATGTTTGGCTCGATAGCCGTCGTCGCGCGTCGAGGCATGCCCCCGTGATACATAGATCGATCTGGCCGGACCTGCTTTATTCTTCAGGCCCTGTTGGAGATCATATGTGTATCTCTGCGCAGTTTTGTCTTTATGGCGAGGTGGCACAGGCTGGTGTTCGGCTTGGGTTGCCGCTTTGTCCCGACCACGTAGTGGTCGGTCAGCTGCATTGTGCGCTGATGGCATGGGCTCCAATACCACGTCATCGAATTGAGGTAATAATTTGTGCTTCGGGTAACTTTTGAATGGTCGCTTGAGGCCGTATTCCTCGGCTTCCAGGACGTTAGTCCATCTGTCATTGAGCAGGTCTTGATCAGCTTGAAGCTGTTGCTGCTTCTTTTTCAGGCTCCTTGCGGTGGCTATTAGCTGGTGCTTGAAGCGCTCCTGCTCGAGAGGTTCCTCGGGCACGATAAAATTCTCAGTGCCGAGGCTTGCCTCATCCTCGGAGAGTGGAAGATAATTATTGTCCTCCGAGACTTCGTGTGTGGCCTGTTCACCAGGGCTAACTTGCCCGTCTTCCCGTTCATTTTGTTCGGTAGTTGCCTCAACGGGGTCTTCATTGTCTTCGGCACCGTCCGGAGTGTTATCTTCTCCTGTGTCGGTGTTGTTGTCTTTGCTGCGGCGTGACTTAGAGCGGTGCCGCTGACGTCGGCGCTTTGTTTGTATCTCGGGAGGTTTATCCTCAACTAGATCTTCCTTGCCATCGCCGCTATTCTCTTTTGGTGCATTCACCATGTATACGCCATACGAGGAAGTGGCCGTCCAGCGTCCGGTAAACGGCAGGTTTTGGGCCTCTTCTTCTCCGGCATCGTCCTCCATACCGTCGATGTCGTCGGTGTCGTAATCGAGCGTGTCAGTTAAGTCTTCGACTGTGGCTATTAAGTGGGCAGGGGTGGGAAGCAAAATTCATCATCAGCCTCTAGTTCGAACTGGATATAATTCGGTCGTGAGTCCACCGCTAAGGAGAGTGTTTTCAATGAGTTTAGCACATCGCCTAAGGGCGAGTGCCGGAAGACATCCGCGGAGCTAAATTCAATGATCGACACCCGATCAAGCTCATCGTGCGCTGAGGCACATGCTTCGGAACCTATAGACGGAATCGTGCCCGAGGTTCTCGCAATACAGATCGTACTTGAGGTTGGGTCTGTGTGCGGCTCCAACGCTGCTGAGTCTGCGGCCTCCGTGGCGGGGTTGAGCCTCCTGTCCCCGGATGGCGTGACCTGCTCCGGATCTAGAGCCGAAGCAGTTGTAGGATCTATCTCCTGGGTGTAGTTCGATGACAGATTTAGGCCATGTTGATTGTGGTGACAAGGAGCAGCTATTGCCGCGGTCTCGAATCCGTCGAAGATCAAGTCTCCGCGGATGTCCACGACGTAGTTCAAGTTTCCAAATCTGACCTGATGGCCAGGGTCGTAGCTATCGATCTGCTCTAGATGGCCAAGCAAGTTGGCCCGCAGAGTGAAGTCGCCGAACATGAAGATCTGTCCGGGAGGGAAGGTTTCTCCCTGGACAATGTTGTTGTTGATGATTGACGGGGTCATTGAACCTCTTGGCGGTGACACAGCGGAACTCTCAATGAAAGCACCAATGTCGGTGTCAAAATCGGCGGATCTCGGGTTGGGGGTCTCGAACTGTGCGTCTGAGGTTGATGGTAACAGGAGACATGGAACACAATGTTTACCCAAGTTCGGGCCCTCTCGATGGAGGTAAAACCCTACGTCCTGCTTGATTAATATTGATGAGTATGGGGGTTACAAGAGTTGATCTACCATGAGATCGTAATGGATAAAACCCTAGAATTCTAGCCTATCTGATTATGATTGTCCTTACAGACTAAACCCTCCAGTTTATATAGACACCGGAGGGGACTAGGGTTATACAAAGTCGGTTACATAGAAAGGAAACAGTATATCCGGCCGCCTAGCTTGCCGTCCACGCAAGGAAGAGTCCTGTCCGGAGATGGGAGAAAGTCTTCCATTTTGTATCTTCATGGCCCAATAGTCTGGCCCATGTCCAACAGGCCAGACGCCCGAGCACCCCTTAGTCCAGGACTCCCTCAATGGTATTCTTCAAAGACATCTTCGGCGGTTCCTCCTCCGGCGACTACTCCTTCACCACCTGGTTATGCCTCTCTTCTCTCTCTCGGGCTATGACTTGGAATGAAGGATTTTTACCCAAAGGTCGATTTGAGTCATTTCTTCCTCTTGTAGCTCCCTAAGACCATTAGTGGCAACGAATGGAACGGGGTGGCTGAAGATCTATATGCTCGTTGTCACCATCAATCTCCATGAATGAAGCTAGTTGCGTTTGATTTTGTGGACAGTGGGAGGAAGTTTCTGGCATGTGCAGAGAAGGTTAGACCCTCTTTCGTTGTTACAAATCATTTGTTAGATGTGATTCAGACACTCTCACGGTCCCAAACCATTCATACCACACCTTCAACCAAACGCATCCTAAGACAGTGTCATAGCTTGTACCTAGTATCTTAAATTTTTGCCATCTCATCAGCGGTGCCATTTGAAAATTATTTGGCACCGCTTCAGCAGTTTGTGCAGCCAACTTTGGTCCACACATCCGAGCAACCAATCAGTAAAATACTAAATCTTTATGGCACGAAGGAACTGGGCATCGGAGCAACTACGTGCTCCGGAGTCCGGATCCCTGATTTTTTCCGCTGCATCGGCTCGCCAGTGCAGGGCACCGGTGCGAGATGTAGGAAGTTGTCTTTACCCCAGTTTTGGCATACATAGTGGACGGCCTTAGTGCTATTAGTTCTATGTTACTAAATTTGTGCATGTACACACGTGTTAGTATCAATTTGCTGTCATCCAAACACTGTCGCTATGCTGTTGCAATTATTTTTACCTTCCTCATAAAATGTTCAATTTGTTATTTATTGTACATGAGTAAGAACTTGTAGCGTCGTTGTAGTTAATTATAGCTTCTGATGTTCCAGAATTTGGTCGTTGTCTTAGTACCATTTATTTCATTTGCACATTGTTCTTTTTGAGAAGATATGTCATAATTAACATGTTTCTTCAATTTTTCAAAATAAGCATTGGTGATTTTCTATGTTGCTATAAACCCATTTCCCCTACAATTGTTGCTGATCTAGTTTTAAATATTATAGGATGAACAGAAGTATTCTTACTTGGAGTGGGTTGATCAAGAGTGGCCACAGTCTTTGAAGATGTGCCTAACGAAGCTCTAGAGCATGTATGAGGAAGAGAACACGCGTAGGCTTAGATAAAGTCTTGTCAACGTTGAAGCATATTTCAAGATACGGGATAAAAAGTTGAAGGTGGAGAATGAGCTCAGATTTTTTATATCAGACTTTGCTAAGATGGTGTTGGCGAAGGAGGAGGCACTTTCCCAGTTGGCCCGTGCAAAACGGGTTCTTACTGAACTGAAAGCAGAGGTGGATAAGACGAGCCTGGATGATCTCGATTAGGGAAATGAATATATTGCTCTTATGAAGTTGAACTAGCTATATGTTGTACTGTGTTGTTTTCATGTAGCTACCGTACTGTGATGTTATAATATATTTATGTGCCTGATATGAAATTGGCAAACAGCTGTTCGATATGAAATGTGAATCTGCGTAATACTGGAATTATTAATTGTAAACTAATAAACCTGCTAAATGTGTCATGGATCTTTGCAAACGGTTCTAGCAGTAAAAGCGCTTACGATGGATAGCCCAATGCCACATAGTTTTCTTCATCAAATCGTGTGTGATATAGTTGATAAAAGCAAACACTTAACCAAGGAAGACCATGTGTGATAGTTACACCTTTCACACACGAGCCTACACATAAAACTGTGTGGGATGTACGTCCGAACGGAAACGTTTATCCTGGATTGACTGTGTGGGATGTACATAAGAACGGAAACGCATTGCTTGGATTGACTGTGTGTGATTCACCGTGTGGAAATGTTTTTCTGGAATTCACTGTGTGGGATGTACATACCTACGGAAATGATTTTCTCGGATTACCGTGTGGGATGTACATACCTACGGAAATGATTAGGTTTCGATGCCTCGCCCGATCACATGCGGCCCCAGCCTGGGTCCCAGGAGGGCCTATCCCCGATGATTTCTGGGTTGTGTGGGAAGGAGACCCTATCGCACACACTCACTTTGCGACGGTTCCAAAAGCCATCGCGGAAAGGGGTAAAAAAACCATTTGTTTAGGACCGACGCGCACCAGTGATGCATATAAAACATCCAAAACAGATAATATAATAGCATGGAACAATAAAAAAATTATATATACATTGGAGACGTATCAGGGGTCCATAAGGAAACTAAGGGATATTAAGGTCTCCTTTTAGTAGAGAACCAGAACAAAGCATTCACACATCGTGAATACATGAACTCCTCAAATTACGATAATCATCGAAAAGAATCCCAATTATTGTCACCTTGGGGTATGAGGACCATAACACATAATAGGTGCATACAACTTGCATGGTAGGATCAAGAACACAAATATATTGATGAAAACATAAACAGTTCAGATCTGAAATCATGGCACTCTGGCCCTAGTGACAAGCATTAAGCATAGAAAAGTCATAGCAACATGAATCTCAGAAATAGTGGATACTAGGGATCAAGCCCTAACAAAACTAACTCGATTACATGATGAATCTCATCCAACCCATTACTGTCTAGCAAGCCTACGAAGAAATTACTCATTCCCAGCGGTGAGAATCATGAAATAGGTGATGGATGATGGTTCATGATGACGAAGACGGAAGATCCCCCTCTCTGGAGCCCCGAACGGACTACAGATCTGGCCTCCCGATGAAGAACAGGAGGTGGCGGCGGCTCTGTATCATAAAACACGATGAAACTTCCTCTCCTATTTTTTTCTCGGGAAATAGGAATTTATAGTATCCAGATTAGGGTCAGGGGAGCCTCGTGGGGCCCACTACCCACCAAGGTGCGCTAGAGGGGGTGGCTGATATGTCTCTGATGTATCTATAATTTACGGAGTAATCATGCCATGTTTGCAATAATTTTATATGGTTTTGGTATGATTTTCTTAGAACTAACCCGGACTGACGCTGTTTTCAGCAGAACTACCGTGGTGTCGTTTTTTTGTGCAGAAATAAAAGTTCTCAGAGTGGGCTAAAAATTTACGGTGATTTTTTATGGACCAAAAGAGACCCCCGAAGCACCGACCAGAAGAGTCCCGACGAGTCCACAAGCCAGGGGGGCGCCCTAAGGGCTTGTGGGCCCCTCGGGCACCCTTCTGACTTGTTTCCAACGCCAAAAATTCTTATAAATATAGAAACCTCCGAAAGAACCCTAGATCGGAAGTTCCACCGCCGCAAGCCTCTGTAGACATGAAAAACCAATCGGGAGCCCGTTCCGGCACCCTGCCGGAGGGGGAAATCATCACCGGAGGCCGTCTTCATCATCCTGGCGGTCTCCATGACGAGGAGGGAGTAGTTCACCCCCGGGGCTGAGGGTATCTACCAGTAGCTATGTTCTTGATCTCTCTCTCTCTCTCTCGTGTTCTTGACTTGGCGTGATCTTGATGTACCGCGAGCTTTGTTACTATAGTCGAATCATATGGTGTTTCTCCCCCTCTACCTTCTTGTGATGAATTGAGTCTTGCTCTTTGAGGTTTCATTATGTTGGATTGAGTATTGGATTTGAGAACACTTCATGTATGTCTTGTGATGGTTATGTGTGGTGGCAACGGGATGTTCTATTGATTCACTTGATGTATGTTTTGGCGGTCAACTCGCGAATTCCTGAGGTGACATTGGGGTAATCTATGCATAGGGGCTCATGCATGTTTTCGTCCTACGTTCTTCGATAGAAACTTTGGAGTGATTCTTTGTCGCACATTGAGGGATTGCCAGATGATTTAATTATGTTATCATTGTTGAGACTTTGCACTAGTGAAAGTATGAACCCCAAGCCTTGTTTTCAAGCATTGCAATATCGTTTTTGCTCACTTTTGCTACTAGTTACCTTGCTATTTTTATATTTTCAGATTACAAAAACTTATATCTACCATCCATATTACACTTGTATCACCATCTCTTCGCCGAACTAGTGCACCTATACAATTTACCATTGTATTGGGTGTGTTGGGGACACATGAGACTCTTTGCTATTTGGTTGCGGGGTTGTTTGAGAGATACCATCTTCATCCTATGCCTCCCATGGATTGAGAAACCTTAGGTCATCCACTTGAGGGAAAATTGCTACTGTCCTACAAAACTCCGCGCTTGGAGGGCTAACGCGAGTCTACAAAAAGAAGGTTGTGTAGTAGACGGTAGACATCAAGCTCTTTTCTGGCGCCGTTGCCGGGGAGGTGAGTGCTTGAAGGTATATCTTTAGATCTTGCAATTGAATCTTTTAGTTTCTTGTTTTATCACTAGTTTAGTTAATAAAAAAACTACAAAAAATGGAATTGAGGTTGCCTGATATGCTTCATCTTTTTAATGTCTTTCGTGAAAATGATGGAAAGGAAAATTGTGCTCAAGTGTTAGAAGAAGAAGTCAATAAAATGTTTGGCTCTAAATCTTTAAATGATAAACATGATTGCAATGTTGTTAGTGTGCTTGCTGTGAATATTCATGATACTAATGATGATTGCACTAGTCATGATAAAGAAGTTTCTTATAAGAATGTCAATTTTTGTGGAGTGAATAGAGTTTGTGAAGACATGCCTTATAGGGATGATAGATTTTGTAAGAAGCATAAACATGATGAAACCAATCGATGGCTTAAGGTGATAGATAAATTTGCTACAAAATTATGCTCTCTTCATCCCATTACTTGTTAACTTTGTAATAGAGTTGGTCATCTTAATTTCCAATGCACACTTTTTCATGATCGAATCGTGGCTAAAAACAGCAATAACTTTATCACCCTTGAACTTTATAATGAAATTTGTTTATTTTGGGGGTGTGAAGAATTGTCACATAAAAATAGTTGGTTTGAAGCATCCATATTCACGGACCATGTTGAAACTACTCTTAAAGAAATATATGTGGTTTGCATGGTAAATTGCAAGGAAAATGCTTATATTGCCAACTATAGAAAGATGGGAAAACAATAGAATATAAAAGTACTAATGATGTGAAGCATGTTACGAGAATGAGCTCCCTATGCAACCAATCTCATCAATAAGGAGCTCCAAAAAGTTGTTTAAACCCACACATGATGTGGACAAGAAAAAGAAAAGACGGAGAAGCAAAGGTAAAAAGGTATCACTCCCAAATGATGTTGCTCCCACTATTGTTATTCCTCATGAGAATGAACCAAAAATAAATGTGGAAGATGATATACTTGATGATGATATTGATTCTTTGTCTTATGGTACAATGTTCGAAGAAACTATTGAGGATGATTTTGTTATGCCTATTACTCATTGTGATGATTATAATTGGGAAAATAATGATACCTCTAATGATCTTGAAAATCTTTTGGCACCAACTTAGAAAATTGTGATGATAATAATTGCTATACTATTGGTGCTATTCATACTATTAATGCTGAGAGTGAATATGCTTATGATATGCAAAGCCACAAGCTTGGGGATGCTATGTTTGATGAGAATGACATGTTTGAGAATTTATTTGCTGCAATTAATGTTTGTCCCAAGCTTGTGGATGCTATGCTTGACGAAGATTATATTTTTAGTACCCCAAGTTTTGATGTGCAAATTTATTATGATGATAGCATGCCTCCTATTTATGATGATTGCAATATTTATGAAAGTGAGTTTGGAAGAGTGTAAACTTTAGATAATAATTATCCAACTATTTTGGAGGGGTTTGAATTTTATTATAATGGTAAAAGTGGATTTGGAGAGGTCATGACTTTATTTAGTAATGAGTCCACTATCTTGGAAGAGGTTTCAATTGATTTTGATGAGAACAAAGTTGCTACTTATGATGATTATTGTGATGACACTTATGTTATAAAAAGTAGTGATGGTTATATTTATAAAAATTGTCATAATTATGATTACCTTTTTTCTTAACATTACTCTTTTAATGTGGAAACAATTTATAGTATTCGAGTTTCTTATGATACTCCCACTATTCCGAATGAGAAGAATTTTGCTTATGTGGAGAGTAGTAAAATTTCTATACTTGTGCATCATAAAAATAATGCTTTATGTGATGGTTATATTGTTGAATTCATTCATGATGCCACTGAAAATTATTATGATAGAGGAACATACGCTTTTATATATTGCAATAATATCGAGTTTCCTCTCTATGTGATGAAAATCTTGAAGTTTTGCTTGTTTTGCCTTCCTATGCTAGTTGATTCTTGTTCCCATAATTTGTTTGCTCACAAAATCCCTATGCATAGGAAGTGGGTTAGGCTTGAATGTGCTAGTCATATGCTTCATGATGCTCTCTTTGTGTTTCAATTCTTATCTTTTATGTGAGCATCATTGAAATCATCATGCCTAGCTAGAAAGGCATTAAAGAAAAGCACTTGTTGGGGGACAACCCAACATTTACCCCTACTGTTTTTGTGTGTACACATGATTAAGATATTGGTGTAATCATTTTTATAGATTTTGTTTCAATAAAGTGCCAAGTAAAGCCTTTGGGTAGTGAGGGTGATAGTTGACTTGATATTGTGCAAAAACAGAAACATTTGCTTCCAATAACAGAATTATTTAAATTCACTAGAGCATGATAAAATTCTGAATTATACATGATTGATATGCAAATTGCCTATGTTTTCCTAATTTTTCAGAATGTTTGGAGTCACAGAAGTATACGAAGTTTCCAGATTGCTACAGACAGTTCTGTTTTTGACATATTCTATTTTCATTGTATTGTTTGCTTATTTTGATGAATCTATGGGTAGTATCGGAGTGTATGAACCATGGAGAAGTTGGAATACATTAGATATAACACCAATGTAAATTTAGAATGAGTTCACAATAGTACCAAAGTGGTGATTTACTTTATTATACTAATGGAGCTTACGCGTTTTCTGTTGAGTTTTGTGTGATTGAAGTTTTCAAGTTTTGGGTGAGATACGGATACGAGGAGAATAAGGAGTGTGAATACCCTAATCTTGGGGATGCCCAAGGCACCCCAAGATAATTCAATGAATACCCAAGCAACTAAGCTTGCGGATTCCCAGGAAGGTATCCCCTCTTTCATCTCCAACATTATCGGTAACCTCACTTGGAGCTATATTTTTATTCGTCACATGATATGAGTTTTGCTTGGTGCGTCATTTTATTTTATTAGTATTTTCCTATTATTTAGAGTAATGTTTTTCATCTTTTAGTTCAATAAAAAGGTCAAGTATAGCCTTTACCATGCTTATTATATGTTGTTGCTTTGAAAACAGAAAGATTTCTATCATTGTCTGAATATTCGTGAATACTCAGAACATGATAAAATCTTGAAATTTTTACACAATGAGTAACAACAAATTGTGTACAGTGGGGTAATTTTTCAGAATTTTTGGAGTTAGGGAAGTATGATTCCTCTTGCATACTTTACAGACTGTTCTGTTTAGACAGATTGCTGTTATGTTTGCATTGTTTGCTTATGTTTGCTCGTTCAATGATTATATTTGAGGATAGGAGTATTATATATGCAGAGGCATTTTGTATGCAATGTCAAATTATAATTTTAGTGATTTTCTACAGTAGAGAATGATAAGGTTTTGCATTGATTTATACTAACTTATCTCACGAGTTCTTGTTGAGTTTTGTGTGGATGAAGTAGGGTAACCGTGATATAAAAGGAATTAAGGAGACATGAGAGCTCAAGCTTGTGGATGCCCAAGGCATCCCAGAATAATATTTCAAGAAGTCTCAAGCATGTAAGCTTGGGGATGCCCTGGTTGGCATCCCGCCTTTCTTCTTCAACAATGTCGGTCAGTTTTGGTTGAGCCTAAGTTTTTGCTTCTTCACATGATATGTGCTATCCTTAGAATGTCATTTTATTTTATTTTGCTTGCTGTTTGAATAAAATACTAAGATATAAAATTTTAAATGAGAGAGAGTCCTCACATAGCTACATAATTATTTGACTACTCATTGATCTTCACTCATATCTTTTTGGAGTAGTTTGTCATTTACTCTCATGCTTCACTTATATCTTTTTGAGAGTCTTATAAATAGTAATGGTAACATGCATGTGTTATAAAATTTGTCTCAATATGATGGGTATTCAAGATGGATATAATAAAAACTTTCATTTAAGAGCATTGAATAATATGAGAAGTTTGATTCCTTGCATTTTTTGAGATATAAAGATGGTGATATTAGAGTCATGCTAGTGAGTAATTGTGGATTGGTAAAAATACTTGTGTTAAGGTTTGTGATTCCCGAAGCATGCACGTATGGTGAACCGTTATGTGATGAAGTCGGAGCATGATTTATTTTTTGATTGTCTTCCTTATGAGTGGCGGTCGGGGATGAGCGATGGTCTTTTCCTACCAATCTACCCCCTAGGAGCATGCGTGTAGTACTTTGTTTCAATGGCTAATAAATTTTTGCAATAATTATGTGAGTTCTTTATGACTAATGTTGAGTCCATGGATTATACGCCCTCTCACCCTTCCGCCATTGCTAGCCTCTCTAGTACTGCACAACTTTCGCAGGTGCATTAAACCCACCATATACCCTTCCTCAAAACAGCCACCATACCTACCTATTATGGCATTTCCATAGCCATTCCGAGATATATTGCCATGCAACTTCCATCGTTCCATTTTGTTATGACACATACCATCATTATCATATTGCTTTGCATGATCATATAGTCGACATAGTATTTGTGGCTTGGCCACCGCTCATATTTTTTTATACATGTCACACTTGATCATTGCACTCCAGGTACACCGCCAGAGGCATTCATATAGAATCATATTTTGTTCTAGTATCGAGTTGTAATTCTTGAGTTGTAAGTAAATAAAAGTGTGATGACCATCATTATTAGAGCATTGTCCCATGTGAGGAAAGGATGATGGAAGCTATGATTCCCTCACAAGTTGGGATGAGTCTCCGGCTTTATAAAAAAAATAAAAGAGGTCAAAGAAGCCCACAAAAAATAAAAGAGGCCAAAGAAGCCCACCAAAAAAATGAGAGAAAAAGAAAGAAGGGACAATGTTAATATCCTTTTACCACACTTGTGCTTCATAGTAGCACCATGTTCTTCATGATAGAGAGTCTCCTTATTTATCACTTTCATATACTAGTGGGAATTTTTCATTATAGAACTTGGCTTGTATATTCCAATGATAGGCTTCCTCAAATTGCCCTAGGTCTTCGTGAGCAAGCAATTGGATGCACACCCACTTAGTTTCTTTTTGAGATTTCATAAACTTATAGCTCTAGTGCATCTATTGCATGGCAATCCCTACTCACTTGCATCGATATCAATTGATGGGCATCTCCATAGCCCATTAATTTTCCTAGCTGATGTGAGACTTTCTCCTTTTAGTCTTCTCCTCACAACCTCTATCATACTCTATTCCACCTATAGTGCTATATCCATGGCTCACGCTCATGTATTGCGTGAAAATTGAAAAAGCTTGAGAACATTAAAAGTATGAAACAATTGGTTAGCTTGTCATCGGGGTTGTGCATGATGAAATACTTTGTGTGATGAAGATAGAGCAGAGCCAGACTATATGAGTTTGTAGGGATAACTTTCTTTGGTCATGATACTTTGAGAAGACATGATTGCTTTATTAGTATGCTTGAAGTATTATTGTTTTTATGTCAATATTAAACTTTTGTTTTGAATCTCATGGATCTGAACATTCATGCCACAATAAAGAAGATTACATTGATAAATATGTTAGGTAGCATCCACACTTCATAAATTCTTTCTTTTATCATTTACCTACTCAAGGACGAGCGGGAATTAAGCTTGCTTATGCTGATACGTCTCCAAAGTATCTATAATTTATGAAGTATTCATGCCATGTTTGCCACAATTTTATATGGTTTTGCTATGATTTTATTAGAACTAACCCGGACTGACGTTGTTTTCAGCAAAACTACCGTGGTGTCATTTTTTGTGCAGAAATAAAATTTCTCAAAATGGGCTGAAAATTTATGGTGTTTTTATGGACCAAAAGAGACCCGTGAAGTACCGGAGCTGGACCGGAAGAGTCCCGAGGAGTCCACAAGTAAGGGGTGCGCCCTACACCCAGAGCGTGCCTTGAGGGATTGTGGGCCCCTTGGGCACCCTGCTGACTTGTTTCCGATGCCATAAATTCTTATAAATATAGAAACCTCTGGAAAGAAACCTAGATCGGAAGTTCCGCTGCCGCAAGCCTATGTAGACAAGAAAAACCAATCGGGAGCCCGTTCCGACACCGTGCCGGAGCGGGAAATCATCACCGGAGGCCATCTTCATCATCCCGGCGGTCTCCATGATGAGGAGGGAGTAGTTCACCCTCGGGGCTGAGGGTATGTACCAGTAGCTATGTGCTTGATCTCTCTCTCTCTCTCTCATGTTCTTGATTTGGCACGATCTTGATGTACCGTGAGCTTTGTTACTATAGTTGAATCATATGGTGTTTCTCCCCCTCTACCTTCTTGTGATGAATTGAGTCTTGCTCTCTGAGGTTTCGTTATGTTGGATTGAGTATTGGATTTGACAACACTTGATGTATATATGTCTTGCGATGGGATATCTGTGTTGACAATGGGATGTTCTATTGATTCACTTGATGTATGTTTTGGTACTCAACTCGCGGATCCTCGAGGTGACATTGGGGTAATCTATGCATAGGGGTTGATGCATGTTTTCGTCCCACGTTCTCCGATAGAAACTTTGGAGTGATTCTTTGTCGCATGTTGAGGGATTTCCATATAATTTAATTATGTTATCATTGTTGAGAGACTTTGCACTAGTGAAAGTATGAACCCTAGGCCTTGTTTCCAAGCATTGCAATACCGTTTTTGCTCACTTTTGCCACTAGTTACCTTGCTATTTTTATATTTTCATATTACAAAAACCTATATCTACTATCCATATTACATTTGTATCATCACTATCTCTTTGCCGAACTAGTGGACCTATACAATTTACCATTGTATTGGATGTGTTGGGGACACAAGAGACTCTTTGTTATTTGGTTGCAGGGTTGTTTGAGAGAGACCATCTTCATCATATGCCTCCTACGGATTGATAAACCTTAGGTCATCCACTTGAGAGAAAATTGCTAGTCCTAGAAAACTCTCCGCTTGGAGGCCCAACACGTGTCTACAAGAAGAAGGTTGTGCAGTAGACATCAGTGGCGCGCCCTGGTGCCTAGTGGGCAGCAGGCCCCCCACCAGTGGGTGTTTGCTCCAGTATTTTATTTTGTTCCAAAATGAATCTCCAAAAAGTTTTGTCCAATTCCGGGAACTTCTATTTCTGCACAAAAACAACAACATGGTAGTTCTGCTAAAAACAACGTCTGTTCGGGTTAGTTTCATTGAAATCATGCCAATTAGAGTTCAAAACAAGAGCAAAAGTGTTTGGAAAAGTAGATACGATGGATACGTATCAACTCCCCCAAGTTTAACTCATTGCTTGTCCTTAAGCAATTCAGTTGACAAACTTAAAGTGACAAAGAAAAACTTTGACGAACTCTTTTGTTCTTGTATCCATATATATGCTTAAATAATACCCAGGTATTCACCAAAGATTATAACTAACCATGCAAATGACAACTCTTATTAATTATATCCACTCATATCAATGGCATAATATACTAGCGAGCAATAATAAAAAATTTGATGATGATGGGGCAGAGAGTACAAATTGATCTACATCGAGATCATATGAGTATTGTGTAAGCTCTAAACCTTGCAAAGGTGAATGTGTATGCCTCTATGGACTAAACCCACGACTTATATAGACGCCAAGGGTACCTAGGGTTTACAATGCCGGTTACAATGGAGGGATAAACATGCCGACTATTAAAATATGCTTGAAGTATACGCCAAGCCTCCTAGAGATCTTCATCTTGATTACACCGAGTGCCAGGGCGAACATGGCTCATTCATCAGTCTTCGGTGGGTCCTCGGCCCGGCCCATAGCTGGCGGACCGATGTGGCAACACCTCCTAATTCAGGACACTAACACTTGGCATGTAGGGATGACAATGTTGGGGCTTTAGTTTTGATAATGATACCAAGCTATGGGTTCTTGAGCTTTGGGTTGTGAAAACCCTATGTGTGGTCTTTATTTGGTTGAACCAAGAAATGCCGACCTCCATACGACACTTGAACCTTCTATCTAGGTTGAGAGTTTCTAATTTGGCCTTCAGTGATTGAAATCGAAAACAACGACATGTGAAGGTTGTTCTCCAAATGTGAGGGCTCAAGACCGCTTCCCCATGGTGATACCCACCGCAGCAACGGAACTTGGTCACTGTGTTTTTTTTCAATAATAATTTGGTCGTGTGCATCCTCGACGTCTCTATTGGTTCATCCGTCGTATTGTTATAAAATGTTGATATAAGGAAATTGCTAATGGAGCTCGAGCTCATGGAGCCTGGAATTTCAAAAATTCAAAAATCAAATCTTGGTAATTTAAAAAATTCTGAAAAAATTACACCTCTAGGTATGTTTTCCACATCTGTGTAAAGTTTCATGGTGAAATACATTATGATGTGAGCTATACAAAAAAATCATGTATTTTAGCACATGTATCATTCACTAAAAAGTCCATGATTTTGTTATTTTTGTGTAGATCACATAACAACGCATTTCATAATGAAAACTTACACACTTGTAGACACCATCGCTACGTGCATGTGTATTTTTCCATATTTTTTCAAAACTTTGAAATGTGATTTTTGAACTGCTCGAAATTTCAGGTTCCGTGTCGTCGATACATCCTTGTTGTCTTAAAAAACGGAGGGTATACAAGATGTAGAGCTACGCACATACGAACAAAGAGAGAGGCGAAGAATTGCATGCGTGGATTATTCTCGTACCAGCCATCTTTCCAAAACGAACAGGGATTACAAAAGCCAGTTCAGTAAGCAGTACGTAGCAGAATGAACCGCTAAAAACCACATGCAAGTGCAGCGCTGCTCTGCGAGCAGCCTCCACCACCACCACCACCACCACCACTGGTACATGTGTGCGCGCCCACTTTGAGCAGGGGTGGGGAAGGAAGCAAAAGGCCTAGCCCGCCTTTGAACCAAATCAGAATTTTCAAGGAGCAATGGACCATGGTACTTGCTTTGCTTGCAACTTGCAACAACAACAGCACCGCCCACCACCACCGTTCTACATCCTCCATATGAATTCAGAGATATTTATTCTCTACGCCTACACTACACCAGCCAGCTGCCGCCGCCGCCGCCGCTGCCGCCTCCCGGGAAGTGGAGTGGAATCCGACGTGCAACTTTGCAGCCGGCCAGCCAAGCTTTCCCTCCGATCCTGCGCCGCTTTACGCTCTCCTCTCCGTAGGAAAGCTCGGGCATCATCGAGCTCGCCACCTTCTTGATTATTTTTTTGTTCTTTTCCTTCTTCTTGTCTCCACTCGATGGCACGCGGGAATCAAACCAATCCAATCCGGCCGCACTGCCAATAACCGGTTGTTTGGCGGTGCGCCGATCATCAAAGAACTAAAAAAATCTAGAGAAATGGGAAGGAAATCGTGGGTGAAAACGGCCGGAGTTGCAACTGCTGCGACGACCAACTAATGGATGAAGCTCCGGCCGCGCGGCTGGACACCTAGGGAAAAACAAGCGCGGGCTTGGATCACCGGTGGACGGCCGGCAGCTCCAGCCTCACCCTCTTGTTGTTGTTCATCGCCGCCGCGACGGAGAAGGAGGCGGCGTCCAGGCGCGCGTATGTACTGTCGGCGTCGCCCCGGTCGGACGCCGATCTCTTGGCCGCCTTGCTCGGCGACGACGGATCGCGCAGCATCATGGTGTAGCAGGCATATACATCCTCCTGCGCACAACAACATCGGCCGTCAGGCGAACTGGTTTGACGACCCACTGGAAGGAGCTTTGAGTATGGTGGACGAGGACGAGCAAGTCACCTTCTCGAGGAGGCAGGTCGGGGAGAGGCTGCTGATCTTGGATTCCAGTGGCTCCCTCGTGAGCGTGCCGTGGGTGGCCGCCAAGACGGCGACGGCGGCCACGGTGGACGGCCGGTGGTCGAGCACGCTCGCCACTGCAAGAACAGAGCACGGTCAGTTGATACAAGCAGAGCACGGTCCATGGATCGATGTGGTTGTCAAGTAACCAACCTTCGGCGGCGGAGAAGATGAGGGCGGCGGCCTTGACGGCGATGAGGCCGCCGCCACCTCCGCGGCCGCCGCCGTTGAATCGCCGGAGCCTGGAGGAGAGGCAGGGGAGGTAGTCGAAGGGCGTGACCGCGCCCATCCGCCAGTCGAGCGTGGAGAGCACGAGCATCTCCATGCGGCGGATGGAGTCGCAGCTGAAATCGTAGTCGTCGTCGGCGCGGAACTCCGACAGCGCCGGCGCCTGGCACTCATCCATCTTCGCCGCCAGCGACACGCACGCGATGGCCAACAGCCGCGCCGCCCACGGCATCACCGACCTCTGCACGCACGCACGCACACGAACCAAAGAATCAGTGACCGGTCTCCGCGTGGTTCAAGAAACAGAGGAAGCTAAGTGGGATCAATGGATGGCGATTGTGGACGTACGTCGACGCATCGCCGGAGGGAGAAGCGGTCGAAGTAGGCAATCGCCACGTACGCCGTGCGGTGGGAGAACCCGAAGTGCCCGCGCGTCTGCAATGGCGCCGGCGAGAGATGTCAGGGGCTCTGTTTCACCATCAAAAAACCAACGGATGCAGATATATAGACGCGTCTGTTGGATCGATGGTTCACCTCAAGGATCCACCGGACGGTGTGGCGCCGCGCGCACTGGAACCAGTCCTCGGACGCCATGGAAGACGACGGATCGACGGAGCAGAAGCTGCTCTCCTTGGACACCAGGTGGTCCAAGTACCCCTCCTCGTCTTCCTCCTCGCCGCCGTTATCGTCGCCGGCACTGTACACCAGCAGCAGCTTGCCGGCGTCGTCGTCGGCGAGGCCGTCGCCGAGGTCGGCGCCGTCCTCTTGGCACATGAGGGAGAAGCAGCACCCGGCCGCGTAGTCCTCGGCTTCCATTCTCGATCCGCTCCGTGCTTCCGTTATGTACACTCCGCCGGACGGTAGCACTGGTGGGCTTTGTCAAAGTACCATGAGGGTTAGGATCCGGACGGGGAAAGGCCGCCGGAGCTGGCAGTGGGAGTGGAGAAGGGGGGAGAAGGCAGGGCGAGGTGGCCGCTTTATATAGTTGACCGATGCATGAAAAAAGTTTAGGTGGTAAATCATTAAATAAATTGAGATTAACAACAACAAAAATTAAGCACCCATGCATCGAGAAATTGAGTTTTTTAAGTACATTGAGAAATTGAGTTGTTAAGCTATTTAATGCACTTAGCACCTCATCTAAGCACCTTTGCATTGAAAGTGGTCTAAAAGACTCGGGAGTTATAAATTAGGTGGACGTGGAGCGTCATTTAGACGCATGTATGTTTAACTGTACTGTGGTGGTTTTTTTTTTCACCCTCTCTTCTTTAATATATGATACTCACACTCGTGTGTATCGGAGAGAAAAGGGTTTCTAGGTTTTCCAAAATTAGGGGATTGAAGAAAATACATCATTAGGGTGGCATGTCCTCTTGGATCCTGCATGATTATAAAACAACAGGAATTTGAATCAAATATTGTAATGCCATAGAAAAAACAAAGGAATTGTAAACAGAAATTTGAGTGTATGAAAATTTTCTCCTAAATAGAGTGCAAAACAATCCGTATAGGGGATATTGATGACCTGCAAGGGCACATGGCTATTGCAATTCACGGTAAAGAGAGTATGTCGATCCTACATGGAGCGGTGGTTGCACTGATAACTACCAACCCCGTAGCTACGTCGTCATTTACGTGGCTACATTCACACCCAGAGCATTATCTGAAAATAGTCTATTAATTCTAAACCCAATTTCACCAAGTTGGAATATAAGGAAGACAATTCTTACTACCAAGAAAGACTCAAATGGATTTGTGAGTCCGGTTCATATTGGGACTGAGGGAGTCCTGGATTAGGGGGTGTTTGGATAGCCGAACTATACCTTCAGCCGGACTCCTGGACTATGAAGATACAAGATTGAAGACTCTGTCCCGTGTCCGGAAGGGACTTTCCTTGGCGTGGAAGGCAAGCTTGGCGATACGGATGTTCCGATCTCCTACCATTGTAACCGACTCTATGTAACCCTAACCCTATCCGGTGTCTATATAAACCGGAGGGTTTTAGTCCGTAGAACAACATACACATCAACAATCATACCATAGGCTAGCTTCTAGGGTTAACCTCTCTGATCTCGTGGTAGATCAACTCTTGTAATACCCATACCATCAATATTAATCAAGCAGGACGTAGGGTTTTACCTCCATCGAGAGGGCCTGAACCTGGGTAAAACTTCGTGTCCGCTGCCTCCTGTTACCATCCGGCCTAAACGCACAATTCGGGACCCCCTACCCGAGATCCGCCGGTTTTGACACCGACATTGGTGCTTTCATTAAGAGTTCCTCTGTGTCGTCGCCATCAGGAAGGATGCCTCGCCCCGTCTTTAAAGACGGCACCGTTGCTAAGGGATCTTTGGCTGTCGGCCAAACCCTCCGGCTAGGTGGTTTTCTTATGACCACCTGTTCAGCTTCTACGCCGATGATGACCTCTCGAGCCATCGAAAACAATCTTCATGTCAACTCGGAACTTGCCGAGCAGTTAGATCCAATAGAACTTTCCTCCATAAACGAGCTCTTGGATCGCTTCGCCACCCTGGGAGTCGCTACGGATTACGACCAGATTGGGCCTAAAACCGATCTGAGAAAGATTAACTCTCCCCAAGCCACCCACCACGTTGCCGTGGTAGAGGGACAGTGCGGCGACCCTTCATCTATCCTAAGGACTCGCTACGTCCGGATTCCCGATCCCTCCAAGCCGGATGTCCGCGGAGGGGAGGATATCACTCAAGACCTGAACCTAGAATCAGGCGACGGACTGGATTCATTGGATGACATCCAGGAATCCAAATTTTCGAGTTCGGAAATTCCTCGGCCTCTGAGCCTCAGAAGGGGTAAGGCTTCGGATTTAATTCCACCCACCCACCCGAACATTAGCGATCAGGCAAGAGCCCAACGAAACAGTACATCATTACTGGGCCAGATTCCTCCTGGTTATGCACAGGATAAAGGGCTGTTGCGAGGAAGACGCAATTCTATCCTTCTGCAATAATTGCACGGACAAGGAAATACTCAACGCCATAAGTCGCCGTGATATTACACGCTTCGCTGACTTAGCGTCCGTAGTACGAAAGTACTGTGCGATAGAAAGCGCTCGGAAAACCGAAACAAAATTTTGGGACAATCCGGCCCTTAATGCAAGCCCAGTCCGAAACAAAAGGGTGCATCATCGCCAGACACCCGGGTCAAACACCAAAAAGCAAAAACCCTCTACAGGGCATGGAACCATACTGGAAGGATGGCTTAATGGACCCTGTAAAATTCATAGCACAGAGGACGCCACACCAACTCACAACCTTAGAGCATGTTGGATACTCCGGCAGGTGGCCAAGATCGGCGAGAACCTCCTAATCCCGGAGATCACAGAAAGCCACCCCAAAGACACCAATACGGTACTAACAGTCTTCGAGACCTTCGCATCAAATAATATGCGAAAAAGGACACTCCGCAGCCTTGCCGAAGTCTACCAAGTAGCAACAGTAAACCCGTGGAGTGACACGGCCATTACCTTCAACGCCAGTGATGAACCTAAATTCCGAACAGCCCGAACACCAGCCGCATTGGTCCTTAGTCCAATAGTGGACGGCTTTCGTCTCACCAAGATACTCATGGACGGCGGCAGCGGATTGAACCTCATCTATGAGGAAACCCTCCAAAAAATGGATATAGACTGGAACCGCATCACGCGAAGCAGCACAACCTTTAGAGGAATAATCCCCAGTCGGGAAGCGCGCTGTACAGGAAAAATCACACTAGATGTGGTGTTCGGCACGCCGGACAATTAAAGGTCCGAAGAAGTCACGTTCCACGTGGCCCGTTCAGCAGTGGTTATCACGCTTTGCTAGGGCGGGAAGCATTCACAATCTTCCAAGCAATACCCCATTACAGGTACATGAAGCTCAAGATGCCCGGGCCTAACGGGATCATCACTCTCGCTAGTGATCCGGATGTAGCACTCCGCGCCAAAAACAAGACAGCCGCACTGGCCCTCGAGGCACTATCCGAAGCCCTAGTAGCCGAGGAACTGACTGCGCTGCGCTCTACCATGAATAGGGACGACGTGGTACTCGACAAAAGATCCAAGTCCACCTCCTTTAAACCAGTGGACGAAATAGTCAAATTCCAAGTCCATCCAACGGACCCCAACAAAACAGCTTCCATCGGGGCACAGTTAAACCATGATGTCGACGCCGCATTGCGAGAGTTCCTATGAGAGAACTGGGACATTTTCGCCTGGCATCCTTCGGACATGCCAGGAATCCCACGCAGGCTGGCCGAGCACAGCTTAAATATCCAAACAGGATTCAAACCTGTCAAACAGGCTCTTCGGCATTTTTTCGAACCTAAGAGACATGCTATGGGAGAGGAGCTAGCAAAGCTATTGGAGGCCGGATTCATCAGAGATATAAAACATCCGGACTGGCTAGCAAACCTGGTGATGGTACCAAAGAAGGACAAATCCTGGCACCTGTGTGTCGATTTTAAAGACCTCAACAAGGCTTGCCCAAAGGATCCCTTCCCTCTCCCCCGCATCGATCAAATTATCGATGCCACCGCAGGACACGATTCGTTGTGTTTCCTCGACGCATATTCTGGCTACCATCAAATCAAGATGGCAGAATCAGACCAAGCCGCAACGGCATTTATCACACCATACGGGCCATTCTGCTTCAACACGATGCCCTTCGGGCTCAAAAATGCCGGCGCAACATATCAGCGCATGATTCAGACATGTCTGGCAAGCCAGATCGGTGAAACAGTGGAGGCATACGTAGATGATGTGGTCGTCAAAACAAGACATGTTGAATCTCTAGTAGACGACTTGAGGCTCACATTTGATAATCTCCGAACATACGACATCAAGCTCAACCTGGAAAAATGCATTTTCGGCGTCCCAGCCGGAAAGCTCTTGGGCTTCATTGTATCCAGTAGAGGAATTGAAGCAAATCCAGCCAAGATCCGAGCTCTGTCGCAATTGGATATCCCAAAGGACCTCAAACAAATACAAAAGTTAACCGGATGTGTGGCGGCTCTAAGCCGCTTTATCTCCCGCCTGGGAGAAAAGGCCCTCCCCCTTTACCGCCTCCTTCGGCGCACCGAACACTTCAAATGGACGGACGCAGCCACGGCTGGACTCGACAAAATAAAGGCCATACTGGCAACAAACCCAGTCCTGGCCGCGCCAAACACCGGCGAACCAATGCTATTGTACATCGCAACAACACATCAGGTTGTAAGCGCAGTGCTCGTCGTCGAACGAGAAGCGGACGGACACAAATTCCCCCTTCAAAGGCCTGTCTATTACGTGTCCACTGTCCTCACTCCCTGCAAATCACGGTACCCGCATTATCAAAAGATTGCGTACGCGATATTCATGGCATCCCGGAAGCTACGACACTACTTCCAAGAGTGTTCAATAACAGTAGCCTCGGAAGTACCACTTAATGACATTATTAACAACCGTGACGCAACGGGCCGGATCGCGAAATGGGCCATCGAGCTCCTCCCGTTCGACATAACTTAGCCATCAAGTCACAAGTTTTGGTCGATTTCGTCGCAGAATGGACGGAGACCGAACTCCCTAAAGAGTACGGCACATATTCAAATTGAATCATGCATTTCAACGGCTCCAAGATGTTGGCCGGACTGGGGGCTGGTGTCGTTTTGACGTCCCCCACAGGAGACACAGTTCAATACGTACTACAGATTATGTACACAAACTCCAACAATGCAGCCGAATATGAGGCCCTTTTACATGGTCTCCGGATGGCAGTATCCATGGGCATTCAACGCCTAGAGGTGCGCGGGGACTCGAACCTCACAATATCCCAAATAAATGGAGACTTCGACACCAAAGATCCAAAGATGGAAGCTTACCGTAACACCGTCCTAAAAATGTCAGCTCGGTTCGAAGCGCTTGAATTTCACCACATAGCCCGGGAAAATAATCAGGCGACAGATGTCCTGGCATGCATCGGCGCAAAACGCGATGTAGTCCCCCCCAACATCTTCTTGGAAAGGTTGTTCAAGCCATCCATAGTATGGGAAGGGGAGTCGCACAACAACAGCCCGGACCCAACCGCACTGCCCGACATCGAACATTCTGACACAATCGGCGGCTCTGCCAATGAAATAACACCCTCAGCCCACGTAATAATGGTCGTCATCGCCCCGTGGACAGAACCATTCCTCGCCTACCTTACTAGGCAGGAACTCCCCGAGGATCAAAATGAGGCACGCTGCATAGTGCGGTGATCCAAAGCCTACAAAGTCCATGAAGGAGAGCTTTATAAGAAAAGCACTACCGGAGTCCTTCAAAGGTGCATCTCCGAAGAGGAAGAGCGGAACCTCCTGGCTGAAATTCATGCTGGACTCGATGGTCATCACGCTGCAGCTTGGTCCCTTGTAAGCAAGGCCTTCCGTACAGGCTTTTATTGGCCGACGGCTCGGGCAGATGCCCAGGACTTAGTCCAAAAATGCACCGGTTGCCAGCTCTTTGCAAACCAAAGCCATATGCCACCTACTGCCCTCCAAACCATCCTCATCACTTGGCCTTTCGCGATCTGGGGGCTTGACATGGTTGGACCGCTTAAAGGCGGAACCCACAAGCACAAATACTTACTGGTCATGGTGGATAAGTTCACCAAATGGATAGAAGCCAAGCCTGTTAATACGGCCGAATCCGGACCTGTGATAGACTTTATATCCGGGGTTGTACACCATTACGGTGTCCCCCACAGCATCATCACTGATAACGGCACGAACTTCACGGCCGACGAGGTAAAACTCTGGTGCAAAAACATGGGCATCAAGCTCGATTATGCTTCCGTCTATCAACCACAAACCAACGGCCAGGTCAAACGTGCAAATGGTCTTATCATGAGCGGCATCAAACCCAGGTTAGTGCGGTCCCTCAAGGAATCTAACACGCACTGGGTAGAGGAGCTCGACTCCGTGCTCTGGGGGCTGCGGACCATGCCGAATCGCACCACCGGATACACACCATTCTTCATGGTGTACGGCGCTGAGGCAGTTTTGCCTTGCGACATAATTCATGACTCACCTCGAGTGCGCATGTACGAAGAAAGAGAAGCCGAGCTCGATCGGCAGGACAGTTTGGACGCATTAGAGGAGGAGCGTGATGTGGCAAAGGCCCGTTCCGCATTTTATCAATAGCAGGCTCGAAGATACCAAAGCAGAGAAGTACGGGCCAAAAATTACAATGTTGGCAAACTAGTTCTATGCCTGCCGGACAAGAAAAAGGACAAACTCAAGCCCAAGTGGGAAGGTCCCTTCATCATCGACCAAGTCCTGACTAGTGGTGCGTACCGCCTGTGAAGTGCATCAGATAACCGACTCGAGCCGAACCCATGGAACGCCGCCCGCCTCCGAAGATTCTATGCCTAGCGCCGGATCTCGTGTCCGTCTCCTTACTCTGTCCATTTTTTATATATACCTTCTGTCTTACATTTCTCTCCTTCTCTCTCTCTTCCCCTCTTATAGCCTTTAGAGGCTCACAAAGTGACGCGCTATCCGCGCTCAGCAAACCTGGGGGCTTCCTTCGACGGAAGCTTACTTCTACGGGCTTCACGCCCAACACATGTGTCAAACTTCCGCATGTACCTTTTATTCACCACTATATGCATCGATATGACTTAAGTTTTGGCCAAGCTGGGTTGCCTGGCTCCTGTGCTTACCCCTACATTACCGATTGTTCGGCTAGGCGGTAAAGGGAGCACCTCTGCGATTGTTACTGCCGGGTCAGCCGGACATGTACCTCAGACTGGGTGAAGCCGAAAGCTAGCGTTCTTAAGGGAATATTCGGTCGGTGAACTAAGGACGATCTTTTTTATTTTTTCCACGTGCCCCCAGATGTTTTTCCTGTGTTTCTCTTTGCAACATGGACATGCACTTTAGGGCATGCCTCCCAGGGAAAGGAACCCCTAACGGAACTATTCTCCCTGGAAGATGTTTCTTACTAACCATGTAATATAACATAACTAGTCAGGCACTTGTCTGTTCACGCCACAATGACCCCTACGCCTGGTCTCCACGCATTCCCTAGTTCCTATATAACCACATGAGAATTCGGACACACTCCGAACCGTCAGGTCCTGAGGCTGAAGCGAAAAGGTCGGCCATGACAAATGATCTACAATCCGGCTAGAAGGCATTATAAATGTCAATTAAAATTACATAGTCATTTTGACTGACTGTACTCCTCTTCAATACCATCTAACAGGCTGTCCAATTTACAGTCCTGCTGGGAATACTTTGCGGCCAACTCTACTTGGCCGTATACTAAGCTCACAGGGATCTCCTTCCCATCGGTCCCTACAGGACCAACCTCGGCCATATGGTTGGGGTCGGCCTGTGAATATCGCGTCTTCACCATGGCCCAGGCCTCCCTAGCGCCTTGACGGCAGGCTGATATCTTCCACAACTGTAATCGCCGCCGTGCTCCCCTCAGCTTCTCCGCAAGCTCTCCAAGACCTTCGGGTGTGGAGACGGATGGCCACAAGACTTGGGCGACGCCTCGCATCGCCTGCCGAACTCGATCGAGCAATTGCAAGAGCTCGGGAAGAAGGTCACCCTTAGAACCGGGCATCTCCTTTGCAGGACGACCTATTAACATACCTACGGATATTGCTCTGTTAGTCAACAGCACCGCCGAACTTTCTTTTAAAAGGTTCGTTCAAGCACTTACTAAATATGCCACGCAGAAGCCGCTGATTCTCCTTCACGGAGTCTGACTGCTGGGCACAAACATCTTTTAGCTCGACGCCCAGCCAGGTGTTGGCATCTTGGAGAACGTTCTTCTCCCCCATCACCTTTAACAGCACCCTCTCACCAGCCTTTAGTTGGCGTTGAGGTGTTGCCTTTCCGGATTCAATCCGGCGCCATCTGCAATTTTATTTGTCATATTCGCACACAAGCCATGCTTCACCACATACTTATCTTTCGAAATGAATATTACCAGAGGGGGTCTCCTTAGGCTCCCCTGCCGCGGCTAGTGCGGCCTCTAGTTGGGCTTTGCACTCTTCCAGCTCTTGGGTCAGTAGGGAATTCTTTTCTGTAAGAACCTGCATTTCAAATGATCCTTAAACCATTTATTCTAACTGTTTTCAGTCTCGGGGGCTACTGCTACATATATATTTATCAAAATTTTCTTACCCGTATGTCTTTTACATATTGCTCCTTGGCTCTGGCTAGACCATTTTGAGCAGCACAGAGGTGTGCATCTCCCGAATTGAAGGCATCTAATGCCTCTTGGGAGAAGCAAGCGTCGCGAAGAATTGTCCGGCTATGCCTGTGGTTCATGGCACTTTCCACCTCTGAGTTGGTGGCAGATAACCCGTCCGCATCTTCCGTCGGAGGAATGTCTGGCACACGCCTTGCGTTCGCTTCCGCCCTCGGACCAGGCCTTGGAGCCTGGCTGGTGGAGGCGCGATTAACAGCCTCTCCGGATATAGCCCGGCGAGGTCTCTTTGTCCTGAAAAGGGCACGAGTGTCAAGTGTGCCTCGAAGGTATAACGACTGGGATAAAGGGGCGCGCCATACCTTCGCGTTGACGCCTGGTCCGGACTGCACCTCTTTTCTACCCATGGGGCCCAGCGGCCCCTGGTTGGTTTGTCGCCACAGGTTCGGCCTTCTGCCTCAAAAACCTCCCCTACAAAGCCCATGATATGCAATACTGAGGCAGGCGTGAGATGATGTAGCTGGAGGCCGTAGAACTCCAGTAGCCCCCGGAGAAACGGGTGGATGGGAAATCCGAGCCCCCTTATTAAGTAAGGAACAAGGTACACCCGCTCTCCTTTAGATGGATTAGGGGCATTCTCTGCTTGCTCTCCGCCATTGTAGACGGCGAGACCGGCTCGGACCGGGACCATATAGGCCGGGGGGAGAAATCCTTTGGTCTGAAGTGTCACTAGCTCGCTGTGTGGAGTAGAACATCTCTCCCAATATCCAGGCTTAGGGCTAGAAGGACGAGAGGAGGAGTTGCGGCGGCTGGCCATGGTGGAATGGACTTTTGTCGGATGCGCTCTGATGAACACTCATGGAGGGGAGAAGGTGTGGATTGGATCTAAATCCTCGTCCCCTTAAAAAGGGCAACTCATTCACACGGCTAGGGGTGTGAACATAAAAACACTCAGACTTTTCATATTCGTTTGACACGTGGAAAACGGCCATTATTGGGCGTAGAAGCCAAGGAGCGCAACATCTACAAGAAACTGGACTTTATTCAAACAGGTACACGGAATTTGGAGGAGAACCCGCCTTGCAATGCCAAAGACAATCTGCGCGCCGGACTCATCGTCATTGAAGCCTGGTTCGGGGGCTACTGAGAGAGTCCTGGATTAGGGGGTGTTCGGATAGCCGAACTATACCTTCAGCCGGACTCCTGGACTATGAAGATACAAGATTGAAGACTCCGTCCCGTGTCCGGAAGGGACTTTCCTTGGCGTGGAAGGCAAGCTTGGCGATACGTATGTTCCGATCTCCTACCATTGTAACCGACTCTATGTAACCCTAACCCTATCCGGTGTCTATATAAACCAGAGGGTTTTAGTCCGTAGAACAACATACACATCAAAAATCATACCATAGGCTAGCTTCTAGGGTTTAGCCTCTCTGATCTCGTGGTAGATCAACTCTTGTAATACCCATACCATCAATATTAATCAAGCAGGACGTAGGGTTTTACCTCCATCGAGAGGGCCCGAACCTGGGTAAAACTTCGTGTCCCCTGCCTCCTGTTACCATCCGGCCTAGACGCACAGTTTGGGACCCCCTACCCGAGATCCGCCGGTTTTGACACCGACATGGACCAAGATACAAATAATTGTTCCTCCATGCATACACCAAGTTACATTACAAAGTTCAAATTTGGGAAAGCATCTATAACAAGTAAGTGGGACCCATTTCCATGCTTTGGTATGCTAATGAGCTCCAATTATCTCTCGGCACATGGACAATGCCCATCAAATTTCAAATGATTTCATTGAACTGTATATTGTGAATGCAAGGTTGAAAAGTCAAATGTTGAACTATTGTTAAATCCTACATGGGACACACTTGCAAGGTTCGGTCTTCCTGTTGGAAATATGCCCTAGAGGCAATAATAAATTAGTTATTATTATATATTTCATTGTTCATGATAATCATTTATTATCCATGCTAGAATTGTATTGATAGGAAACTCAGATACATGTGTGGATACATAGACAACACCATGTCCCTAGTAAGCCTCTAGTTGACTAGCTCCTTGATCAATAGATGGTTACGGTTTTCTGACCATGGACATTGGATGTCGTTGATAACGGATCACATCATTAGGAGAATGATGTGATGGACAAGACCCAATCCTAAGCCTAGCACAAAGATCGTGTAGTTCGTATGCTAAAGCTTTTCTAATGTCAAGTATCATTTCCTTAGACCATGAGATTGTGCAACTCCCGGATACCGTAGGAGTGCTTTGGGTGTGCCAAACGTCACAACGTAACTGGGTGGCTATAAAGGTGCACTACAGGTATCTCCGAAAGTATCTGTTGGGTTGGCACGAATCGAGACTGGGATTTGTCACTCCGTGTAAACGGAGAGGTATCTCTGGGCCCACTCGGTAGGACATCATCATAGTGTGCACAATGTCATCAAAGAGTTGATCACGGGATGATGTGTTACGGAACGAGTAAAGAGACTTGCCGGTAACGAGATTGAACAAGGTATCAGGATACCGACGATCGAATCTCGGGCAAGTATCGTACCGCTAGACAAAGGGAATTGTATACGGGATTGATTAAGTCCTTGACATCGTGGTTCATCCGATGAGATCATCGTGGAACATGTGGGAGCCAACATGGGTATCCAGATCCCGCTGTTGGTTATTGACCGAAGAGTTGTCTCGGCCATGTCTTCATGACTCCCGAACCCGTAGGGTCTACACACTTAAGGTTCGATGACGCTAGGGTTATAGGGAAAGTATGTATGCGGTTACCGAATGTTGTTCGGAGTCCCGGATAAGATCCCGGACGTCACGAGGAGTTCCGAAATGGTCCGGAGGTAAAGATTGATATATAGGAAGTATGGTTTTGGCCACCGGAAGTGTTCCGGGCATCACCGGTAGTGTACCGGGACCACCGGAGGGGTTCGGGGGTCCACCAGGAGGGGCCACCAGCCCCGGAGGCCTACATGGGCCAATAGTGGGAAGGGACCAGCCCCTATGTGGGCTGGGGCGCCTCCCACCAAGGCCCAAGGCATCCTCAAGAGGAGAGGGGGCAAACCCTAGGCGCAGATGGGCCCTAAGGCCCACCCTAGGTGCGCCCCCTCTCTCTCCCCCTTGGCCGCCTCCCAGATGGGATCTGGGGGCTGCCGCCACCCCTAGGGAGGGAACCCTAGGTGGGGGCGCAGCCCCTCCCCTCCGCCTATATATACTTGAGCAAAGGGGCAGCCCAACACATGATTCAATCTCCCTATTGGCGCAGCCCTACCCCTCTTCCTCCTCGTCTCTCGTAGTGCTTGGCAAAGCCCTGCTGGAGTCCCGCGCTCCTCCACCACCACCACGCCATCGTGCTGCTGTTGGATGGAGTCTTTCCAAACCTCTCCTTCTCCCCTTGCTGGATCAAGGCGTAGGAGACATTACCGGGCTGTACGTGTGTTGAACACGGAGGTGTCGTCCGTTCGGCACTAGGATCATCGTTGATTTGAATCATGACGAGTACGACTCCATCAACCCCGTTCACTTGAACGCTTCCGCTTAGCAATCTACAAGGGTATGTAGATGCACTCTCCTTCCCCTCGTTGCTAGATTACTCCATAGATTGATCTTGGTGATGCGTAGAAAATTTTGAATTTCTACTACGATCCCCAACAGTGGCATCATGAGCTAGGTCTATGCGTAGTTTCTATGCACGAGTAGAACACAAGTTGTTGTGGGCGTCGATTTTGTCAATTTGCTTGCCGTTACTAGTCTTATCTTGATTCGGCGGCATCGTGGGATGAAGCGGCCCGGACCGACCTTACACGTACTCTTACGTGAGACTGGTTCCACCGACTGACATGCACTAGTTGCATAAGGTGGCTAGCGGGTGTCTGTCTCTCCCACTTTAGTCGGATCGGATTCGATGAAAAGGGTCCTTATGAAGGGTAAATAGAAATTGGCATATCACGTTGTGGTTTTCGTGTAGGTAAGAAACGTTCTTGCTAGAAACCTATAGCAGCCACGTAAAAACTTGCAACAACAATTAGAGGACGTCTAACTTGTTTTTGCAGCATATGCCTTGTGATGTGATATGGCCAAAAGGATGTGATGAATGATATATCTGATGTATGAGATTGATCATGTTCTTGTAATAGGAATCACGACTTGCATGTCGATGAGTATGACAACCGGCAGGAGCCATAGGAGTTGTCTTAATTTATTTATGACATGCGTGTCAACATAAACGTCATGTAATTACTTTACTTTATTGCTAAAGCGTTAGCCATAGTAGTAGAAGTAATAAATGACGAGACAACTTCAAGAAGACACGATGATGGAGATCATGATGATGGAGATCATGGTGTCATGCCGGTGACAACGATGATCATGGAGCCCCGAAGATGGAGATCAAAAGGAGCAAAATGATATTGGCCATATCATGTCACTATTTGATTGCATGTGATGTTTATCATGTTTTACATCTTATTTGCTTAGAACGACGGTAGCTTAAATAAGATGATCCCTCACTAAAATTTCAAGAAAAGTGTTCCCCCTAACTATGGACCGTTGCGAAGGTTCGTCGTTTCGAAGCACCACGTAATGATCGGGTGTGATAGATTCTAACATTCGAATACAACGGGTGTAAGCCAGATTTACACAGCAAAAACACTTAGGTTGACTTGACGAGCCTAGCATGTACAGACATGGCCTCGGAACATGGAAGACCGAAAGGTCGAGCATGAGTCGTATAGAAGATACGATCAACATGAAGATGTTCACCGATGTTGACTAGTCCGTCTCACATGATGATCGGACACGGCCTAGTTGACTCGGATCATGTTTCACTCAGATGACTAGAGGGATGTCTATCTGAGTGGGAGTTCATTAGATGAACTCAATTATCATGAACATAGTCTAAATTGTCTTTGCAAATATGTTGTAGATAAATAGCTCACGTTGTAGCTCCCTGTTTCAATACGTTCCTAGAGAAAGACCAAGTTGATAGATATTGTAAGCACTGATGCGGACTAGGTCCGTAGTCCGAGGAGTGTCCTCACTGCTACACAGAAGGCTTACGTCTTTGATGCACCGCTCGATGTGCAAACCCCTACAACGTCGTCTGTGGATGTTGTAAACACCTGACAGACACATCCTGATGACTACTTGATAGTTTAGTGCACCACACTTTACGGCTTAGAATCGGGATTCCAATGACGTTTTGAACGCCATAGAACATATGAGATGTTCCAAGAGCTGAAATTGGGATTTCAGGCTCATGCCCGTATTAAGAGGTGTGAGACCTCTGACAAGTTCTTTTGCCAACAAGATGGAGGAGAATAGCTCAGCTAGTGAGCATGTGCTCAGAATGTCTGGGTGCAACAATCACTTAAATCAAGTGGGAGTTAAACTTCCGGATAAGATAGTGATTGATAGAGTTCTCTAGACACTATCACTAAGCTACTAGATCTTCGTGATGAACTATGACATTCAAGGGATGGAGTTGATCTCGGAGCTGTTCGCAGTGCTTAAGACCGCAAAAGGTAGAAATCAAGAAGGAGCATCAAGTGTTTATGGTTTAATAAGACCACTGGTTTCAAGAAGGGCAAGGGCTAGAAGGGAAACTTCATGGATGGCAAACCAGTTGCCGCTCCAGTAAAGGAACCCAAGGTTGAACCCAAACCCGAGACTAAGTGCTTCTATTGTAAAGGGGACGGTCACTGGTAGCGGAATTACCCCAAATGCATGGTAGATAAGAAGGCTGGCAACTTCAACAAAGTATATACGTGTTATTAATGTGTACCTCGCTAGTACTCCTGGTAGCACCTGGGTATTGGATACCGGTTCAGTTGCTATTACTGGTGACTTGAAGCAAAAGCTACGGACTAAACGGAGACTGGCTAAGGGCGAGGTGACGATGTGTGTTGGAAGTGTTTCCAAAGTTGATGAGATCACCATCGCACGCTCCATCTGCCTTCGGGATTAGTATTGAACCTAGATAAATGTTATCAGGTGTCTACGTTGAGCATGAATATGATTAGATCATGTTCATTGCAATACGGTCATTCATTTAAGTTAGAGAATAATGGTTATTCTGTTTACATGAATGATACCTTTCATGGTCATGCACCATATGTGAATGGTTCATTGAATCTCGGTCATGGTAATACACATGTTCACGCCAAAAGATGTAGAGTTAATAATGATAGTACCACTTTCTCGTGGCACTGCCGCTTAGGTCATATTGGTGTAAGATGCATGAAGAAACTCCATGTCGATGGATGTTTGGAGTCACTTGATTTTGAATCGCTTGACACATGCGAGCCATGCCTCATGGGCAGGATGACTAAGACCCCGTTTTCAGGTACAATGAAACGGGCAAGTGACTTGTTGGAAATCATACATGCAGATGTGTGTGATCCAATGAGAATTGGAGCATGCGGTGGATATCGCTATTTTCTCATCTTCACTGACGATTTGAGTAGATATAGGTATATTTACTTAATGAAGCACAAGTCTGAAACGTTTGAAAAGTTCAAGCGATTTTAGAGTGAAGTTAAGAATCATCATAACAAGAAGATAAAATTCCTACGATCTGATCAATGAGAATATCTGAGTTATGAGTTTGGCAAACACTTAAGACATTGTGGAATCGTTTCACAGTTGAAGCCACCTGGAACACCACTGGGTTATGGTGTGTCCAGACATCGTAATCGAACCTTATGAGATATGGTGAGATCTATGATGTCTCTTATCAATCTACCGTTTTCATTTTGAGGTTATGCGTTAGAGACAGCTGCATTCACTTTAGATAGGACACCATCTAAGTCCGTTGAGACGACGTCATAAGAACATTGGTTTGGCAAGAAACCAAAGTTGTCGTTTCTTAAACGTTTGGGGATGCGATGCTTAAGGCTTCAGTTGGAGAAGCTCGAACCCAAAGCGGACAAACACATCTTCATAGGATGCCCAAAGGTGACAGTAGGGTATACCTTCTATCTCAGATCCGAGGGCAAATTGTTTGTCGCTAAGAACGGGTCCTTTCTCGAGAAGGAGTTTCTCTCGAAAGAATTGAGTGGGAGGAAGATAGAACTTGATGAGGTTGTCGAACCTTCACTTCAACCAGAGAGTGATGCAACACAGAAAGATGTTTTCTATGGCGCCTACGTCTGTCGAATAGGAAGTTCATGATAGTGATCATGAAGCTTCGGATCAAGTTGCTATCGAACCTCGTAGGTTGACAAGGATATGTACTACTCCTAAGTGGTACGGTAATCCTGTCTTAGATATCATGTTGTTAGACAACAATGAACCTACGAGCTATGGAGAAGCGATGGTGGGCCCGTATTCCGACAAATGGTTAGAAGCCATGAAATCCGAGATAGGATCCATATATCAGAACAAAGTATGGACTTTGGTGGACTTGCCCAGTGATCGGCAAGCTATTGAGATAAATGGATCTTTAAGAAGAAGACGGACGTGGTCGGTAATGTTACCGTCTATGAAGCTCGACTTGTGGGAAAGAGTCTTTTCACAAGTTCAAGGAGTTGACTACGATGAGAATTTCTCACCCGTAGCGATGCTTAAGTCCATCGGAATCATGTTAGTATTAGCTGCATTTTTCGATTATGAAATCTTACAGATGGATGTCAAAACAAGTTTTCTTACTAGTTTTCGTAAGAAAAGTTGTATGTGATACAATAAAAGGTTTTGACGATCCTAAGGATGCTAAAAGGTATGCTGGCTCCAACAATCCTTCTATGGACTAGAGCAAGCATCTCGGAAGCGGAATATATGTTTCGATGGAGTGATCAAAGCTTTTAGGTTTATACAATGTTTGCTAGAAACTTGTATTTACAAGAAAGTGAGTGGGAGCACTACAATATTTCTGATAAGTATATGTGGATGACATATTGTTGATCTGAAATAATGTAGAATTTTTGGAAAGAAAAAACGGTTGTTTAAAGAGTGATTTTCAAATGAAGACCTGGATAAAGTTGCTTACATATTGGGCATCAGGATCTATAGAAATAGATCAAGACGCCTGATGATACTTTCAAAGAACGCACACCTTGACATGTTTTTTAAAGAGTT
The DNA here is from genome assembly GCF_002162155.2 of Triticum dicoccoides. Classification (NCBI taxonomy): domain Eukaryota; kingdom Viridiplantae; phylum Streptophyta; class Magnoliopsida; order Poales; family Poaceae; genus Triticum; species Triticum dicoccoides. The sequence goes on along the minus strand of NC_041386.1, from coordinate 540,765,059 downwards.
CAAAATAGATCAGTCAAAGAAGGGGTTCTCACCTGAGTTGTAAGGTGTGAAGTTGAGTAAGACTCGAAGATTGACCACGGCAGAAGAAAGAGGAAGGACGAAGGTTGTCCCCTATGCTTTTGTCATAGGCTCTATACGGTATGCCATGTTGAGTACCGCACCAGATGTGTGACTTGCCACATGTCTGGCAAGAGGGTACAAAGGTGATCTAGGAGTAGATCACCAGATAGCGGTCAAAATTATCCTTAGAGGAATAAGGAAATGTTTCTCGGTTATGGAGGTGATAAAGAGTTCGACGTAAAGAGTTACGTCGATGCAAGCTTAACACCTATCCGGATAGCCCTGAGTAGAGATACCGGATACGTATAATGGAGCAACAATTTGGAATAGCTCCAAGTGGAACGTGGTAGCAGCATCTACGATATGACATAAAGTTTTGCGAAGTACATAGGGATCTGAATATGGCAAGACCCGTTGACTACAACCTCTCTCACAAGCATAACATAATCAAACCCAGAACTCATTGAGTGTTAATCACATAGTGATGTGAACTAGATTATTGAGTCTAGTAAACTCTTTGGATGTTGTCACATGGCAATGTGACCTGTGAGTGTTAATCACATGGCGATGTGAACTAGATTATTGACTCTAGTGCAAGTGGGAGACTGTTGGAAATATGCCGTAGAGGCAATAATAAATTAGTTATTATTATATATTTCATTGTTCATGATAATCGTTTATTATCCATGCTAGAATTGTATTGATAGGAAACTCAGATACATGTGTGGATACATAGACAACACCATGTGCCTAGTAAGCCTCTAGTTGACTAGCTTGTTGATCAATAGATGGTTACGGTTTCCTAACCATGGACATTGGATGTTGTTGATAACGGGATCACATCATTAGGAGAATGATGTGATGGACAAGACCCAATCCTAAGCCTAGCACAAAGATCGTGTAGTTAGTATGCTAAAGCTTTTCTAATGTCAAGTATCATTTCCTTAGACCATGAGATTGTGCAACTCCCGGATACCGTAGGAGTGCTTTGGGTGTGCCAAACGTCACAACGTAACTGGGTGGCTATAAAGGTACACTATAGGTATCTCCGAAAGTATCTGTTGGGTTGGCACGAATCGAGACTAGGATTTGTCACTCCGTGTAAATGGAGAGGTATCTCTGGGCCCACTCGGTAGGACATCATCATAATGTGCACAATGTGATCAAAGAGTTGATCACGGGATGATGTGTTACGGAACGAGTAAAGAGACTTGCCGGTAACGAGATTGAACAAGGTATCAGGATACCGACGATCGAATCTCGGGCAAGTATCGTATCGCTAGACAAAGGGAATTGTATACGGGATTGATTAAGTCCTTGACATCGTGGTTCATCCGATGAGATCATCTTGAAACATGTGGGAGCCAACATGGGTATCCAGATCCCGCTGTTGGTTATTGACCGGAGAGTTGTCTCGGCCATGTCTGCATGACTCCCGAACCCGTAGGGTCTACACACTTAAGGTTCGATGACGCTAGGGTTATAGGGAAAGTATGTATGCGGTTACCGAATGTTGTTCGGAGTCCCGAATAAGATCCCGGACGTCACAAGGAGTTCCGGAATGGTCCGGAGGTAAAGATTGATATATAGGAAGTATGGTTTTGGCCACCGAAAGTGTTCTGGGCATCACCGGTAGTGTACCGGGACCACCGGAGGGGTCCGGGGGTCCACCGGGAGGGGCCACCAGCCCCGGAGGCCTACATGGTCCAATAGTGGGAAGGGACCAGCCCCTATGTGGGCTGGGGCGCCTCCCACCAAGGCCCAAGGCATCCTCAAGAGGAGAGGGGGCAAACCCTAGGCGCAGATGGGCCCTAAGGCCCACCCTAGGTGCGCCCCCTCTCTCTCCCCCTTGGCCGCCTCCCAGATGGGATCTAGGGGCTGCCGCCAACCCTAGGGAGGGAACCCTAGGTGGGGGTACGGCCCTTCCCCTTCCCCTATATATACTTGAGCAAAGGGGCAGCCCAACACACGATTCAATCTCCCTGTTGGCGCAGCCCTACCCCTCTTCCTCCTCCTCTCTCGTAGTGCTTGGCGAAGCCCTGCTGGAGTCCCACGCTCCTCCACCACCACCACGCCGTCGTGCTGCTGCTGGATGGAGTCTTCCCAAACCTCTCCTTCTCCCCTTGCTGGATCAAGGCATAGGAGATATCACCGGGCTGTACGTGTGTTGAACACGGAGGTGCCGTCCGTTCGGCACTAGGATCATCGATGATTTGAATCACGACGAGTACGACTCCATCAACCCCGTTCACTTGAACGCTTCCGCTTAGCGATCTACAAGGGTATGTAGATGCACTCTCCTTCCCCTTGTTGCTAGATTACTCCATAGATTGATCTTGGTGATGCATAGAAAAATTTGAATTTCTGCTACGATCCCCAACACTTCCAATATGCTCAAAGTATCTCATTTTCCTGTTAACAATATTGATTGAACGTTAGCTGATTTCAAGCAAAGTATAAGTGTGGCCAAAACTTTCAAATTTCAAATGGTAAAAGTAAATAGAATAAATAACATTAATTTTCATGTGACATCACACCATAATGAAATTGGATCTTTCAAAGTCAAGTTTTTATTAGAACTGGATTTATTCTTAGAGATAAACAAGGTGTCAGATCTTCTATTTCATTTATGAAGCTCTACTAATCAAAAGTTAATGGAACGATGGATGAAATTGAAAATCCTTATCTCGTGATATGCATTGAATCACGGAGTTTCTAATCTCAAGCTCAAAGGCACCCTCGTGGACAGTAAAAAAAGGTCAAATGATTCAAAAAATTATGATAGTTTGGCAAGAAACATTTTTGAATGTTATATATGTATGCAAATTTTGGTGAAGGAAAAACCATTAATAAAGCTATGAAAAAACAATGCTCCAAAACAATTATTTTTAAAGCATTTTGGAGCACTAGTATCTTTTTGTTAGGAGCATCACATTTTTTTCTTCACGAAAACTTCCAGATATGTAGAACATTCAACAAAGTTTTCCACCAAAAGAAACATTTTGATTATTTTTACTATTTTTACTTCACTATTCATGTTGGGTGCATCTGAGGTCGGGAGCTGAAGAGTACTTTCATAGAATAATCTTTTTGCCGAAAAAAAGGAGGGAACTTAAGTCCTTATGAATTGAAATGTAGGGAATTATCAAAGTGTTATATGCAAACTAGAAGTGGCCACTAAAAAAGGAGGCCTAAACCAAGCGCTATATATATTCGGTGTGGCTACCATTGCAGTAGAAACCTTTATTGGCTATCGTTGCAGTAGAAACCTATATTTGACAATTTAGCTCATTAAATTAAGGCATTTTGTTAACGAGCCTCTCCTCTGCTTTGAGAGAGAGTGCGACCCCCTTGAGGATTTAGGGTTTCCCCTGCCCCCACCGCCACCAGGAAAATACAAAGAGGTCGAGATGATGAACAGGGGAGCTGGAGGAAATCTAGGGGGGAGATTCAATAGAGGTGGTTGAGAGAACTTCCAATATAGAAAGAAAGAAGAGGAGACAGATAGATTTAGAGAGATCTACCCTAACAATGAGAGAAATGAGAGATATTTGGATCCAGAGAAGGAGCTGGGAATTCTAATCAGCAAATGGAGTTGGATGGAAGAGGGAGAGAAGATTTGAAGATTCCAATGGGTAACAAGGAAGACTCTGCGAAAAAGATGGAAGAATAGCAGATAACTGGAGTGTTGGAATCTACGGTAGGGTGCGTCGACTGCAAATTAAAATTTTCCTACGTGCAGAACAACCAAGAACATGCTATGGGAGACGGATCACAGTTCATTACCACTAGACGCGTAGTGCCGTGTAGTGGAAGAAGAGTTGGGGCAGCACGTCTGCGTGGATCGTCTCCTCCTCATCTTCGTCCGATCTCCCTCGTACAGCCGGTAGTCGGTTCCCACGTACAGGTTTGCCGGAGCGGCGCAAGTGCACCGCCTCTAACGGTATCCGCGCGTGCAGGAGGAACATCGTGTGGTGGACTGCTAGGTCCGATCACACAACCGGCGGCGAGTGGAGGTGTCTATTCGCAACACATGCAAACCCTAGTGACAACGCCGAAGCGGTCAATCGCGTGAGTGTGCGGCACCTCCACTTTATATAGGCGTCCATCGCGGGTTCAACACTTGGGCCTCGCACGGACCCTAAAGCCCATAAGTCTACTTGGCCACAATCCGAATACAGCTCGGATCACATCCGACCAGTGTCCTCGGATCCGACCTCGTAGGTTCCTTCCCTTAAGCACGCGACCCCTTAGGTTCAAGCCGGCTTGACCGCAGTTCAGATCACATCCGGACTACATGGTTGGTAGCGGCCTCTAGCAAGGCGTGCCGACCACCAAGCTGACGATGAAGTTGGTTAGGTGAACGAGTACATCACACTTCCATTCCTTTTGCCACACGATATATGTTGTCAAGCTCAAGGCGAGTCTGTCATCCTTGTGCTAGCCCGACCTCTTTCTCGTTCCAGTGATGCCGACCACAAACTGGATTATCTCATAATCCTTGTCGCATGGCCATGCTTATCCTGGTCGGATCACACAAGGGGCCTAGAGTATATCTCTCCTGATCGGAGGGGCAAATCCCATCTTGCTCGACCATGTCTTGCAGCATGGGTCTGAACAAGCATGAAACCTACCTTTGTAACTACCCAGTCACGGAGTAGCGTTTGGTTGGCCCAAAGCAAGTCTGTTACCATCCCGAGTATATGCGCCAGCTCAGGTCTTAGGACATAGAACGTATGTTGTACTAGAGACTTATAGATTACGTATCGCTGCGTCTCATAGTTGGGTCTGTCCGACTCGGACCTTATCTCGACTCGGATCCGACTACGTCGAATCTGACCAGATCCTTCCAAGTCCATATTATTCGATGAGCATCCAATGCTCCATGGCTAGTGAGACCAAGCCATCGACCGTGTCATATGCTAGTCTAGTCGGCTGTGCGTCCACACAATCCTTTCGACTAGGGATGTTTTAGGATAGTCATCATACAATGCATAGTCCCACAAACAAGTCACGTACTTGCTGATACACATCATTGATAATGTCCAAGGACTATCTTTATTGATAAACATATAGGAAATATCATCATACATGATTGCCTCTAGGGCTTATCTCCAACAGTCTCCCACTTGCACTAGAGTCGATCAAATAGACATCGAATGCCCATAGCTCTAACGTGCCCCTCATGCTTGGTTGTGGAAGCGGCTTAGTCAACGGATCCACAACATTTGCATCCGTGTGAATTTTGCATAACTCTACACCACCACTCTTTACGATCTTTCGTATCAGGTGATATTTCCGATCTATGTGTCTGACCTTGTGGTGATTCCTCGGCTCCTTGGCTTGTGCGATGGCACCAGAATTATCACAATAAAGGTCCAACGGTTTTACCGAGGCTGGGAAAATACCAAGACCATCCAAAAAGTTCCGGATCCAAACACCTTCCTTTGCAGCTTCACAAGCCGCAGTGTATTCGGCTTCTGTAGTAGAATCGGCCACCGTATCTTGCTTGGAACTCATCCAGCTCACTGCTCCCCCATTCATGACGTACACGAATCCGGACTGTGATCGACAATCATCTCTGTCGGTTTGGAAACTAGCATCGGCGTAACCCCTTACGATGATCTCTTCCTCACCTCCATAAACTAGGAACATCTCTTTAGTCCTTTTCAGGTACTTCAAAATAGTCTTTACCGCTGCCCAGTGACTCTCACCTGGGTTGGCCTGGTACATATCATGGCATACATGATGGATCCAATTGCCGAGGCATACGGAATCCGACTCATCCTACTTCGCTCATCAGATGTCGAAGGACTCTGAGTCTCGCTTAGCCTTATACCATGTGAGACAGGCAAGAACCCTTTCTTGGCCTCACTCATGTTGAACCGCTTCAACACTTTATCTATGTGCGTGCTTTGGCTCAAGCCGACCAGCCTCCTTGATCTATCTCTATAGATCTTGATGCCTAAAATGTAAACTGCCTCACCAACATCCTTCATTGAAAACTTGCCATTCAATGATTCCTTGACCGAGTTCAGCATCGAAACATCATTTCCGATCAGTAGTATGTCATCCACATACAAGATCAAAAACACAATCGAGCTCCCACTTAACTGCTTGTATAAACAAGCGTCCTCATCGCTTTTGATGAAACCAAGACCATGACGACCTCATCAAAATGAATGTTCCAACTCTGAGATGCGTGCCTCAACCCATAAATGGATCTCTTGAGCTTGCATACCTTACTAGTGCTAGTCGGATCGACAAAACCCTCGGGCTGTATCATATACACGTCCTCGGTTAAATTTCCATGAAGGAAAGCCGTCTTGACATCCATCTGCCATATCTCGTAATCGAAATATGCAGCTATATCTAGTACGATCCTCACCGACTTCAGCATCGCTACCGGTGAGTAAGTCTCATCGTAGTCAATTCCTTGAACTTGTCAATAACCCTTAGCGACAAGCCAAGCTTTGTGGATCTGAACATTTCCATCCACATCGGTTTTCTTCTTAAAGACCCATTTGCAACCAATGGCTGTTACGCCAGGCGACGGATTAACCAAGTCCGAGACTTGATTTTCACCCATGGACTTTAACTCGGATCTCATGGCCTCTAGCCATGCCTCGGAATTCGGGCTCACCATCGCTTCCGCATACGTGGCCGGCTCGTCACTTTCTAGCAACAATACATCACGCACTCTGCGCAATCTTTCCGACCTCTGTGGTTCCGGTGCCGCTTCCACTATGGGTTCCCTAACTGACTCCGGTATGATCTCATCACCAGCCGAGCCGTCCCCGAGTGGTCCTCGAATTTCTTCGAGTCGGACCGTCCTCCCACTGGCCTTCCGACTGAGAAACTCTTTCTCAAGGAAAACCCCGTTCCGAGCAACAAACACTTTGTTCTCTTCCCGGTTGTAGAAACTATATCCCAAGGTTTCCCTCGGATATCCCACGAATATGCATTTATCCGACTTGGGTGTAAGCTTGTCTGACATAAGTTTCTTGACAAATGCTTCACAACCCCAAATCTTTAGAAAAGACAAACTGGGACTCTTCCCGGTCCACATCTCATGTGGTGTCTTGTCTACGAATTTTGATGGTACCCTATTAAGTGTGAAAGCTGCAGTTTCGAGAGCGTATCCCCAGAATGACAATGGTAAATCTGATTTGCTCATCATAGATCAAACCATGTCCAACAAGGTACGATTCCTCCATTCTGATACACCATTTATTTGTGGCGTACCCAGAGGTGTGAGCTGAGGTACTATACCTCTGCTTTTCAGATGATCATCAAACTCCTGGCTCATGTACTCACCTCCACGATCAGATCGTAGAAGTTTTATAGTCTTGCCGAGCTGATTCTCAACCTCGTTTTGAAACTCTTTGAACTTCTCAAAAGTCTCCGACTTGTGCCTCATCAAATAGATATATCCATATCTACTCAAGTCGTCGGTAAAAGGCACGATGTACTGATAGCCACCTCTAGCAGTTGTGCTCATTGGTCCACACACATCACTGTGTATCGGTTCCAACAGCTCAGATGCCCTCTCACAACTCTTTGCGAAAGGAGACTTAGTCATCTTGCCGAGCAAGCATGATTCGCATGTCTCGAACGACCCAAAGTCGGTCGAAGTTAGGAGTCCATCATCATGGATCTTCTTCATGCATTTCAGACTAATGTGTCCAAGCCGGCAATGCCAGAAGTATGTCGGATTTATCTCATTAGGCTTATGCCTCTTAACATTCACGTTATAGACCGGTTCCTGTTCTAGATTCGATATAAATAACCCATCAATGATGGGTGCATAGCAGTGGAACATACCATTCAAATAAATCGAACAACCATTGTCCTTTAAATTGAATTCATAACCCTGACTCATCAAGCATGAGGCAGAAATAATGTTCCGACTAAGTGCAGGAATGTAATAACAATTATTTAATTCCAAAATAAATCCAGAAGGAAGTTGGAGCTGCATCGTGCCGACCTCCAACGCAGCAACTCTTGCTTTGTTGCCGACCCTGATGTCAATCTCCCCTTGTGCCACACGCCTAGTTCTTACCAGCCCCTGCATTGAGTTGCAAATATGAACAACCGATCTGGTATCAAATACCCAAGAGCTAGTAGGTATGTCAGCAAGGTAAATGTCTATAACATATGCAATAAGTGTACCTTTGCCTGAAGCAGCATTCCCGGCCTTCTTGCCATGCTCTACAAGCCACTTGCTACAGTTCCTCTTCCAGTGACCAGTTTCCTTGCAATGATAGCAAATGGTCTTTGAGTCCGGTCCAGACTTCGACGCAGCAGCGGAGGTTACCGTCTCCATGCCCTTTGCCTTAGCCTTTTTTCTTGGACCAACTCTTCTTGAACTTAGCCGATTTCTGCACCATCAACACTTGATGCGTGCCTTTCTTAATATCCTGCTCTACCACTTTGAGCATCCCATGCAATTCAGTGAGCTTCTTATCCATGACATGCATATGATAGTTCAAGATGAACGTCCCATAGCTGGGCGGAAGAGAACCCAGAACTGCATCAGTAGCCAGCTCATCCAAGAGCAGGAGGCCCAACCGATCCAAAGCTTGCACATATCCAATCATCTCGATCACATGCAGGCTCAGTGGATCACCTTACTTCAGCTTATAATCCATCAAGGATCGCCAGACGTTGAACCTTTCGGTCCTAGCCTGCACCTGAAACATGCTCTTGAGACTCTCGATCATATCGAAAGCCCCAACGTCTTCGAAATGTTGCTGCAAATCAGGCTCCATACAAGCCAGCATGGGGCAACTGATCTTGTTTGATTCATCAACGAGTTTCTGGTAGGAATTCTTGGTTGTGGTACTAGCATTATCGGCAGGTTCCCCTGGAAGCGGATCCTCTAGAACATGTTCCTTTTTATCATGCTTGAGAACAATTCTCAAATTTCTATACCAGGTAGTAAAGTTTGTTCCATTTAGTTTATCCTTTTCCAGAATTGATTTCAATGCAAAGTTGGGTTGAGCAGGTGGTGCCATTGATGTACAACAGAAAAGTATGCAATCAATAAGCAATGTGTTTATGTAGAGTAATTTTAGCCTTAAAGAGAAATACTCCCACTGAAGTCAGCATCCCTCCGCAAATTCTCAGTGATTCAGGATCCGACTAGCACATGCGGCTAGTGAGCTTTAGCATCACTTCTAGACAACATGTCTATCCGTAAGCAACTCCTTGCTAATCCTATCTCTATACGACTCCTGTCGGTCGAGTAGGTATCTCATACCCCGGCTCCAGACCTCTTTTGCCACAGGGCCCAAAACCGTTTGATTGCCTTGTCAAGTTAACCTAATGCAGTGCATGTCCGTGTCCGACACGAACCCTTCAGTTCAAGGACACCTAGCAGCACCCCAATTTTATGAGCCCACTACTAGACGTACTTGATGTGCGAAGGTGCAACATCAGGAATGGAAATTTACTTGATATTCACGAGGGATCTTTCTACCATTCTAACATGCATAGAAACAAAGAAGCATAACAATCACAAGTAAAATATATATTGTGAAATAGTATGGCTCCTTCATGGATGTCCTTCTAGGTCGGCCCTGACTCCGATGACCATCTAGGAACTCCATCTTGTTTGTCACGCCGGGACGCCAAGCCACCAACCTGATCTCTGTTATCTAACTACTACAACTAGTAATGAATTTTACATAGAGTCACAAGTCGACACGCACGTTGTTATACAATATAATGACAACACTTTGGCTCCTGCCGGCTGACAAACATGACACGCAGGCCATGTATAATTTACACACATGCATCACATACACATGAGCCATACTATTCACATCAAACCTGTAAAACAAAGTTACACATAGAATCACATTCTACCGGTTTGAGTGATCGTGTACGAAATACAAGGCGCTATGCACACGGCGGTCCCATCAACGATAATAGATCTCATCTATCGCCTCCACATATCTATTATGCATACGATCTGAATCCAAATCCTATAGTAGAGGCTCTGATACTACTGTTGGAATCTACGTAGGGTGTGTCGACTGCAAATTAAAATTTTCCTACGCGCAGAACAACCAAGAACATGCTATGGGAGATGGATCACAGTTCGTTACCACTAGACGCGCAGTGCCGTGCAGCGGAAGAAGAGTTGGGGCAGCACGTCTGCGTGGATCGTTTCCTCCTCGTCCGATCTCCCTCATACAGCCGGTAGTCGGTTCCCATGTACAGGTTCGCCGGAGCGACGCAAGTGCACTGCCTCTAACAGTATCCGCGCGTGCAGGAGGAACTTCGTGTGGCGGACTGATAGGTCCGATCACACAACCGGCGGCGACTGGAGGTGTCTATTCGCAACACATGCAAACCCTAGTGACAACGCCGAAGCGATCAATCGCGTGAGTGTGTGGCACCTCCACTTTATATAGGCGTCCGTCGCGGGCTCAACACTTGGGCCTCGCACGGACCCTAAAGCCCATAAGTCTACTCCGCCACAATCCGAATACAGCTCGGATCACATCCGACCAGTGTCCTCGGATCTGACCTCGTAGGTTCCTTCCCTTAAGCGCGCAACCCCTTAGGTTCAAGCCGGCTTGGCCGCAGTTCGGATCACATCCGTACTACATGGCTAGTAGCGGCCTCTAGCAAGGCGTGCCGACCACCAAGCTGACGATGAAGCTGGTTAGGCGACCCTGTACATCACACTTCCATTCTTTTTGCCACACGATATATGTTGTCGGGCTCAAGGCGAGTCTGTCATCCTTGTGCTAGCCCGACCTCTTTCTCGTTCTAGTGAGGCCGACCACAGACTGGATTATCTCATAATCCTTGTCGCATGGCCATGCTTATCCTGGTCAGATCATACGAGGGGCCCAGAGTATATCTCTCCTGATTGGAGGGGCAAATCCCATCTTGCTCGACCATGTCTCGTAGCATGGGTCTGGACAAGCCCGAAACCTACCTTTGTAACTACCCAGTCACGGAGTAGCGTTTGGTTGGACCAAAGCAAGTCTGTTACCATCCTGAGTATATGCGCCAGCTCAGGTCTTAGGACATAGAACGTATGTTGTACTAGAGACTCACATATGACATATCGCTGCGTCTCATAGTTGGGTCTGTCCGACTCGGACCTTATCTCGATCCGGATCCGACTATGTCGAATCTGACTAAATCCTTCCAAGTCCATATTATCCGATGAGCATCCAATGCTCCATGGCTAGTGAGACCAAGCCATCGGCCGTGTCATATGCTAGTCTAGTCGGTTGTGCGTCCACACAACCCTTTCGACTAGGGACCTTTTAGGACAGTCATCATACAATGCATAGTCCCACAAACAAGTCACGTACTTGCTGATACACATCATTGATAATGTCCAAGGACTATCTTTATTCATAAACACATAGGAAATATCATCATACATGATTGCCTCTATGGCATATCTCCAACATGGAGATCTCAAAGGTAAAGAAACTACTGCGGTTCTGGCTCCCTCCTTTGATTTGATCAAACAACGGCAGTGGTTTGGGGCCCTGTTGGCTCAGATGGCCCACCAAGGGTGGAAAGTTCATCTGGGGGGGAGATGCTACTCTTACAGGAAGTAGCAGAAACAATGAATTTGATAAGAAAAAAGGAGATTATGGAGAAGGAAAAGACTACACAAGAAGGGGAGAGGCTGAAATAGGAATGGGAAACAAGCAAGGACATAATGGATGGGGACAGAATACCAGGTTTGGACAGATAGATAACATTGATCAGAGCAAAAATGGGGGCAATTTTAGAGTCATGTGCAACAAATGCAAAGATACTAGGCATATGACAAGAGACTACAAGTTACCGCATTGTATCATATGTGACAAAAACTCTCACATTACTGAAGAGTGTGCATGGCTGAAGCAGATCAAGCCAACCCCAAAGTTTATAGGATATGTTGCCAGAGGACTAGGGGTGTTGTTGGTGCAAAATTCAAAAGAGCTGGTGAGCAATGAGCAGACAAACCCTATGGCCATAGTCAACATCACTTCAGGTGAGATCAATGAAACACAGTTCCTAGAGGGCTTCAACTATATGTTTAGTTGGAATTGGCAGTGGAGACGTAAGAAACATGGAGACAAAGCTTATCTGATGAGATTCCCTAGTAAAAGCATACTTACAAAACTACACGAATTTGGGAATTTTAACTTCCTGGGGACCAAGGTTGTGATTAATGTGGACAGTTGGACTTATGGTACTCAAGCTATTGGCAAATTGCACACAGTGTGGGTTCAGTTTGGAAAAGTGTCTGAATGCTTCATACACTTCTTTGGGATGTGTGAGGTGGCTGCTACTGTGGGTCCTATATTGGAAATTGATATGACCACTATTCTAAAATAAAAAATCAGAGCTAAGGTGGGAGTTAGGGATTATGAAAAAAACCATCACACTGAGGTGACTGACAAAGAGCTGATGATCTATACAGTGACTATGGAGCTTGAGGAGGTGATTGAACAGGGGTAATATGAGGAAAAAATAAAGTTTCGAGCTATGGAAACTGTACTGAATCTAGGGGGAGTTGGTGGGCAAAAAAAAATCAAATAGGAGACATGGAATCAGAAGGAAATAAGGAGAATATCTCCCTGGGCAGTGTGGGGCTCAAACAATTTGAGGAAATGAAGCAGAAAAATAAAGAGATCCTGAAGATGTAGAAAGAATATCTCGTGGAAGTAGGACTGAGGAAGAAAGTTGAGGCTGAATTAGAGAAAGCAATGATGAAATGTCAAGAAGTGGAAGAGAATAGATGCAGGCATGAGGCTTGGAGAGCAGTGGGGGAAAAAGACTGCCACTTGGGAAATAGAGAAGAAAAACTGGTAGAGATGATTCAAGGTTAACAAGAGCTTATCAATAAATGCATGGAAAAGATTGATACATGGGAAGAGAAACAGATATATGGAGATGATATAGGAGAAAAAATGAGTTAGATTCTGAAATCCCTCGGGATCACACACCCGAAGATGCATATACAGAACATGTGGACTACTCCACAAGCCAAGACTCAGTGGAATCTTTGGGTGCTAAACTGGGGATAAATAAGAAGGAGGAAGGAGAAAAGGACAAGGATAAAGATGGACCTACTAGAAGAAGTGATAGAAACCTGGACAAGAAGGATGCAAAAATTGAAGACCTGGCCAAGGAAAGGGTAGTCGAAAAAGACAATTATGGTAAGAGTACTAATCCTTTTAATGAAAAAAATCCTTATATGGTATGACAAGTAAAGTGGGGATTGATCTGGGGTGTGCTCTGGATATGGTTAACCAAAACCTAGACCTGATCTCTAACATGGAGCAGGCTAGAAGAGATATATATCTCCAAAGTTTAATTAACAAGAACATGGATGAGGTGAAAGATAGCTCTTCAAGTCTTATTGATATTGGAGATGCTGAGTTAGAAGATTTATGTTCAGAAGGAGATAACTCTGATGCAGAAGTAGAACTAGAACATTATGACAAATTTAAAAAGATTTTCTCTAGCAACAGAAAAATAAGAGGTGGAGTAATAGCCATTAGTGCTGGGAAAAAATCCATCTCGAGTGGGGGGCTAAGCATAAGAAAAAAGATGAGAGGCCTTTTTTGGAATGTTAGGGAATATGGCAGGATATTAAAAGGAACTTTATTAGAGATACCATACTGGAGAAACAACTAGATTTTTTTGGTCTTCAGGAAACTATTAAGGGTGACTTTACAAAAAATGAGTTACATAACCTTTCTGGAGGGAGAAATTTCCTCTAGGAATGGATTGCCCCTAGAGGCAAATCTGGTGGAATTTTGGTAGGGGTTAATAGTGATTTACCTTGTCAAAATACATCTATTTGACAAGATAGCTAAATTTAGCTGGAATTTAGTCACAATTTATGGAGATGCACAAAAAGATGGAAAGGCAACCTTTCTAGCTGAACTTTCCAGATTCTATCAGGATAATCCACAACCCTGTGTGATTGGAGGTGACTTTAACCTAATTAGAAACAACTCGAAGAAAAACAAGCCTGGGGGAGTGGATCATTTTAGTTTTGTCTTTAATGCAATTATAGAACATGCTGGTCTCGGGGACCTCCCTTTGGATGGGAGGAGATATACTTGGTCAAATAATTTACCTAAGCCCACATATGAGAAATTGGACATAATTTTTATCTTTCCAGATTGGGAAGATAAATATCCCCTAGCCATGGTAAATGCCATGGAAAGGGAAATTTTTGATCACACCCCTCTCCTCTTGGACACTGGAAATCATAAGAAAAGACAGCCTATTTTTAGATTTGAAAATGCCTGGATGCTTATGGAGGATTTTAGAGAATTTGTGGAAAAAATTGGAATATTAAATGTAGAGGTTCCAGCCTGGACATTTGGCAGAGTAAGTTGAGAAATATTAGACAAAAAAATCAAGGGTTGGATAATTAATGCTAATGTTGTATACAGGAAAAGGAAAAAAGAACTACTTGGATTATTAGATGAGCTAGATAAGAATGCTGAAATCAGAGGCCTTAGTGCCCAAGATAGAGAGATTCAGAAAGCCTTTAGAAGAGAACTGAAAGACATTCTTAAAATGGAGGAAATCAAATGGCTACAAAGATATAAAGACAGAGAAATTAGATAGGGAGACTCTAATACTAGATACTACCATGCCATGGTTAATGGGAGAAGAAGAAGAAACAAAATAACTACTTTGGAACATGAGGGAGAACCCATTGAGGGGGGTGTTAAACTCATGGAACACGTAACTGATTACAACAAAAAATTGTTTGGACAAGCTAAGAATTCCAGCATCAACCTTGACATCCAAAACCCTGAGGGAATTTCCCCTCGGGAAGAACTAGAACTGATCAAACCTTTTTAGTATGGAGGACATCAGAGAGGTAGGTCATAATATGGAAAAGAAAAAAAGTCCAGGACCTGATGGATTTGATGTTGACTTCTACCAACATTTTTCAGAGTTGCTGAAAACAGATTTAAAAGCCATCCTGGAAGATTTTCATAGTGGAAAGATTGATTTGGCTAGGCTGAACTATGGGATTATCACTCTAGTCCCTAAAACCAAAGATGCTAGACAAATCCAAAAATTTAGACCCATCTCTCTCTTGAATGTTAGTTTCAAAATTATTACTAAGGTGTTGATGAAAAGATTAAGTAAAGTGGTAAATCCCATTATTTCCCCAATTCAAACTGCCTTTGTGAAAGGAAGATACATCATGGAGGGGGTTGTGATCTTACATGAGACTTTAAACTCCATTCACACCAAAAAATAGAGCAATATGCTGTTCAAAGTTGATTTTGAAAAAGCATATGATAAAATTAAATGGCATTTTGTACATAAGATGCTGAAACTTAAAAAATTCCCATATAAATGGTGTGATTGGGTGATGCACACTATGGGGGGGACATGTGGGAGTTAAAGTCAATGAGGATATTGGTCCTTACTTTAAAACTTTCAAAGGGCTCAGACAAGGAGATTCATTGTCTCCTCTGCTTTTTGACCTCGCAGTGGATGCTCTTGCCATTATATTAGACAAAGCTAGAACTGAAGGGTTTATTAAAGGGTACTCACTGACTACCATGAAAATATGGTTAGCATGCTACAATATGCTGATGACACCATTTTCTTGATCCAAGATGATGAAAATTCTGCTAGAAATCTCAAATTTATCTTAACTGCTTTTGAGCAGATGTCTGGACTGACAATAAACTTTCATAAAAGTGAAATATTTCTGTTTGGGGGGCTAGAGAGAGAAAGGATTTGTATCAGGAAATATTCACATGCATCCTGGGGAAACCCCCCTAAAATATCTTGGTTTGCCTGTGTCTAGTAAAAGAATCAGAAATAGTATGTGGAAGAATGTAACTGGGAAAATTGAGAAAAGATGTGCCTGTTGGCAAGGTAGATTACTTAGTATTGCAGGAAGAGTTACTTTGGTGCACTCTTATCTTTCTAATATTCCTTTTATCCCCTCCCTTCTGCTGTCAGAAAGAAGATGGATTTTTACAGAGCCAGGATGGTATGGCAAGCTGAGGAGGATAAAAAATACGACCTGGTGAACTGGAAAACCAGTTCTCTTCCAAAACAACAAGGGGGCTTGGGGATTACAAACCTTGAAATGTTTAACATTGCTATATTAGCTAAGTGGCTGTGGAAATTAGAAAATGAAGATGGTTTCTGGCAGGGGATTATTAAGGAAAAATACGTTAAGAACAAATATCTTTTTGGGACTGAACATAGAAATGGAGACTCCCAATTTTGGTCTAACAATTTGGAAGTCAAAAAATACTTTTACCCCCATGATAAGAAAAAAATGGGGGATAGAAAAAATACCAGGTTTTGGGAAGACTGGTGGGTAGGAGATAAACCACTTAAAGATGCCCATTCCTCTCTATTCTTTATTAGCAATGACCATGGGATTTCAGTTAGAGAGGCTATTGATAAAGGTTGGGGCGGCTTCACTTTCAGGAGATCTCTTTCTGGAGACACTCAACAGCTTTGGAATAGTCTGAGAAGGTGTGAGGAAGTCTTGATGTATGGGGGGAGTGATAAACCTATGTGGATGTTGTCTGCGGACAGAAAATTGTCTGTCAAATCATTGTACAAGCATCTGATTAGGATTGATGTGAAAAACTAAAGTCCCTGCCAAAATCAAGTTCTTTCTTTGGCTTATTGCTAGGAAAAGTATCCTTACTAGAGATAACCTATTAAGGAGAGGATGGAAGGGAGAAAAACATTGTATGCTGTGTGGCAAAGATGAAACAAATGATCACTTATTCTTTTCATGTTCTGTAGCCAGAATAATTTGGGCTTTAGTTAGCTATGCTTTTGATCTAAAAATACTCCTAGAGATCTCAATGACTGTCTTGGGAATTGGCTAAAAAAAATTTAGACAGATAACAAGAAGCTGATCTTGGTTGGCACTTCAACCCTTTTATGGCCATTCTAGAGATGTAGAAATGACATTGTCTTTGATAGAAAAGAGACAACTCAACCAATGGGGATTGTAAAAAATGATGTGTGGTTGGATTTCTGATTGGGCTATTTTGCAGAGAAATGACCCAGAGGAAAGAATGTTGACGCTGGGAGCAAGACTCATGGAGCAGGTAGCAAGAAATATTTACAAGGCGGCGCAAGGATGGCGTTTTGGCATGCTTCGAATTCAGCAGTGAAGGAAGCTTCTTTTGGTTCGGATCAGGACAATGAAGCCTGGGCGCGCTGCTCACCTGGAGCCTCTAATCTCTTAGACTTGTTCGAGTGCCTGCTGTTAGGCAGTGGCCTCCTGTTTTATTTTCTTGCTTGTCTTCGCGTTGAACTATGTCTGGGTTGTATTAGGGTCAGATTATAACAGTAACCTATCGGATGCTTGATGGTTTCTCTAATGGAAATCGGAGGGGAAACCCTCTTTTGCTCAAAAAAACAATGACGATATGGTATGATACTCTCCATTCTTTTTTCGTCATTTCGGGCTTCGAGTGGACTTTCGGGCCGGGTTGCTCATATATGATTGTGTGTTTACTCTAGCCCTCCCTAATTGGCCGAGTCAATCGAGCCAAGCTGTAGATGATTTGGGTAGGAATGTAGATAGTTGATGAATAATACACGTTCTATAAGTTTCACGATTTTCTCAGTAAACTTCGTCGATCGATGGATGTATATGCATGGTCCCTCGGACAGTCATACAATTTCAACATACTTCGGTATACACGTCATATTATGGACGCAAATTTTGTGGCCCTCAGGAAATCGCTGACCCCGAATTTGTAAGTTCACAAAAAATGGTTAGGTACCCACCAGTTGCACCCGGACTAGAGAAACACGCGCCATGGTAGCCCCTCTGGGATGTAAAATATACTCCTATCTTTCTCACCATTAGGTCGGGTCAGAGTTATCTTAATGCGCGGCGAAACCGTGATCCAAAGCTGCATCAAGGAGCAGGCTGCACAGCCTGCAGTCGCACATTTTTTGGTATAAAAGGAGATCAGTGAGAGTGTAATCCCAACCACTTCTTTTGTAGCATCTCGCCTAGTCCCATTCATCCGCTAGGGAACTCTTGGCGTGGCCAAGCACGCCTACGTTCCTTGTGCAAGCGTACTTAGCGTGAGACAAAGCCACTTATTGGCCGGGCTAACGTATCTATATAGGGACATAAAAACTTCGACCTGCCTCTGCCGACAAGGAGACCTAATAAAAATGCATCTCAACACGTTGCAAATTAGTCAAAAGGAAACACATGGCCGGCGTATTCTGCATACGCGTTGATGTGCCGTTGGTTGTGCAAAATTGATCGAGTTGAAGTGCTATATATTGATACCGAAAGAGACATAAAGACATATTACGGACAATGAGACTTTATAAAAATGCATCTTAACTCGTTGCAAATAGTCAAAAAGAAACCCAACTCGTAGTAGGGTTGATGTGCCGTTGGTTGTGCAAAATTGGTCGAGTTGAACTGCTATATATGGACACCGAATCTGGACTAAGATTAACTAACACGTAGTAGGGTTGGGCTTATCCATGGAGCGCGCAGCAGCAGTAGGGTCACTTAAGATCGCGCAAGCAGTACGAGACAGTCACCTCTCGAGCGATCTGCAGTTACTGTGTGAGCGAATGAGCGATCTAAAGTTGATACTGTATGAGATGTAAATGACGGGACCGTCTCGAGCTGCCTGCGTCTGAGCGGTCAAAGTTACCAGCACTCTACTCCTACTCTAGCATTATTACCCAGGATCTAGCGACAGAAATGCGATCTCACGCGCGCAAAGCCAAGCCCGTTACTCGCACTGATCCCGGACACACCATTACTGTACCGCCGTACGCCAAAGTAACTACAAAAAAAGGAGATCTCACCGTGTCTCTCCAGATCTAGCAACGTATCGGTCCGGATGAGTACCATATTTAACCCGGGTTCATCCACGCATTGATCGCCGGAGGCCGTGGATGTCATGTCGCGGTATATAATGCTCGGTTACCTTTTGTACCTATATGTGCACTGTTGGTCTAGTGTTTAACCATATACTATACGAAACTATTCGACTGCTGTAGGCCATGTGAACTGATCGTTGTTTACGCGGAGCAGCCGATGGCACACACGGCAGAGACAGCTCCACATCACCGATGATCGAATTGGATTGGATCGGACCAGATCAAGTAACGGACGCCACGGTCGACGTATTTGTATCAAAGTACGCCCGTTCATAGTACCGTGCGGGCCGTCTTCGTCTACGTCCTCCCACCAACCCGTCCCCCTCCGTTCACAGTACGTCCGTTGCACGACGAGCAGTAGACTTACTACGAAGTACAACTACTGCTCACAGCGTTAGGGCTGGATAAGAGGATCAGGTACTAGCTGCTCACTGTTAGTTACTCCCTCCGTTCCGAATTACTCGTCATAGAAATGGATGTATCTAGATGTATTTTAGTTCTAGATACAATCACTTTTGCGATGAGTAATTTGAAACGGAGGAAATAGATAGTACTATCTCTGTAACTAAATAGAAGACGTTTTTGAACGCCAGTTACGGAGGGAGTAGTAGCAACAATGCAAAAGAAAAAAATGTGACTATCAATGTCCTAATTCTCCAATGTCCTGGTTTTTCAAGCAAATTCCTTGCTTCAGCAGCTTCAACCAATCTCCTACTATCAGAAAAGAAATTAAGTTACAGCCAAAGACCTTGACAGCCGAAGCAGCTAGAAGCAAGCCCATAGCTTCTGCATGCAAAACAGGAAACACATTCGGGACCGCCGCTTGAATGAAGATTGAGTGATTAGAATCTTCATTTTTTTCAGGAATACTCCAAATGAAGCTTCATTTCCAGCTACGGCAGGATTAAAGGTTGTATCAACATAAGCAAGAAGACCTGGGGGTTCCAAAGACAGATTTGTTTTTATTTTATTTTATTTTGAAAAGGCGGCTCACCCCGGCCTCTGCATCTGAAAGATGCATGCAGCCATATTATTAAAAAGTACGAATAAAACAAAGTCTTAGCTCCATTACAGTTCGCAAACGGAGCAAACAAAAATAAAGGAAAACTCATTGCCACAACCGGCAGGATAAATAGGACTAGAACACTAGACGCCTATCCTATTATGAGACCGCAATCCAAACCGGTTGAATATAGCCCATGCTACAATCTTTCACTGGGTGCACCCAGTAACCAAAGGCTCCCTGGAGTCCGTAGGAGTAAGTAAGGACCACGTACGGATCCATGTCATAGCCCTGAAGATGACCTGCAAGAAATTTAAAGTATGTTGTCTGTTAAAAATCATATCATTTATGCAATTCCATATAGCCTAAATAAGCGCACATATTCCAACCCGAATACGAGACGTAGTAATATGATCTACTCCAGCTAGCCATGTTGCAAATAACGCTTCAATGCTAATCAGAGGAATAATGTGAAAGGCTATATGAACCGATTGCCAAAGTAATTTCACGAGAGGGCAATCTATGAATAGGTGTTGTATTGTTTCGTCATGGTCACAAAAACCACACCGTGCACTACCTACCCAACGTCGCTTTATTAAATTATCTTTGCTGAGAATCACTTGCTTGTGAACAAACCACATGAAAATCTTGATACGCAAGGGAACCTTTATTTTCCAGATATGTAACGATCTTAGGATTGGGCCAGAATTAGTTAGATCTACATACATATATTTGACCGTGAAAACACCACCTCTAGTTAATTTCCAGTGGAAAGAATCAGGTTGGTCGAATAGTTGAATCCCCATTAACCTCCGCACCAAGTGAAGCCCGGAGTTCTAGTGCTCTCCAAATAAGGATCTCCTAAACTGAATATTTAAGGACACCTCCTATAGCACAATAGTTATGTAAGCCTCTTTACGCTGTACAATATTATATAAGGTGGGGTACTATATGGCTAGAGGTGTCTCCGCTAACCATGTATCGTCCCGAAATCTTGTTGTCATCCCATTACCAACCAAGAATTTGGCCCTACGAAAGAATATATCTTTCATTCTCATAAGTCCCTTCCAGAACGGTGAATCATTAGGTCTTACGGTAACTTGGGCCAGAGTTTTTGACTGTAAATATTTATTTCGTAGTATCTGCGCCCACATGCCATTAGTCTCTACAGATAACCTATATAGCCATTTACTCATTAGGCATTTATTTTTAATCTCCAGGTTCTCAATACCAAGACTCCGTTGGTCCTTAGGTCGGCAAATGATATCCCATCTTGCCAGACTATATTTTGTCTTAATATCATCTGACTGCCAAAAAGTCAAGATCGATAAAAATCAAGTCTCTTCCGTACCCCTTTAGGTACTTCGAAGAAAGATAACAGGAACACCAGCATACTTGTTAGAACTTAATGAGTACCAACCGACCTTCATAAGACATCAGCTTGCCCTTCCAGCAGCTTAGTTTCTTTTCAAATCGATGTAACATCCCAATTTTCAATTTAGATGTTATTTAGATCATTCATATGCATTCATCATTTGTGCATTTTTAAAAAAAAATTATTTTAATTTTGATCCTAGAAACCTTAAGCAACTCAAGGACCAATGGAGAGAGTTGGAGGTTTTCTCAAAAATCCTTTTTTGAAATTTCAAATTTGGCAAAGTGGATCAAAGTGGTTTATTCAAAATATTTTCTAATAATTTCAAATAAATAAAATAATAAAAGAAGATAATATGACTTCTTCAAAAACAGTAAAGAAATATTGGAAAATTATTTCTGAATAAAGATATATTTTATCTGATTTTATTCACGTGTTTAATTATTTTATTAGTGCTAAAAGTTTATTTTATTTTTAGGCATTTAGGTTTAATAAAATGTTCACATTAGTCCAAATATTAGGAGAGAATTATGTGAATTTTTCTGGAATTTTTTAAAATATTTTTGTTATGTTTTTCATATTTTTTCGTATCTTGAAAATTGTTAAAAAAAATCTTTTGGACCAAACTGGGCCGAAGCCCAGCTGGCCCAACTCACCGCCGCCTTCCTCCTCTCGCGGAGCTGGACTCCGGCAGGAGTCCGAGCCGCTGCCACCCCGGCCGCCCCTTCCCCAAGGCAGGCCCCCTGGCCCTTTATAAGTCGTCGCCCCACCGCCTCCTCGTCCTCACCGCCCACGCCGCCGCCAGCCATCGCTGCCGCCGACGCCACCTCACCCCGCCGCCGCGGCCGCTTTAGCCGCCGGAGTTCGTCACCGGTTCTCGTTGGAAAAACCGGTAAAACCCTAGATCAGTTTTTTTGTTTTCCCGGTTTTCGTTTCGGTTTCTTGTCGGTTCGATCTATTAACGAACGTTCGTCAGTTTAGATCTATTAATGAATGGTTTCATTCGTTAGTCTCTTGTAGCGGACGTTCGTCCGATAGATTTTTCTTTTTATTTTAGTTTTTCTGCCAGGGACTTATCCGTTAGGTTTATTTTACATATTAGTCCATGTTGTTCAAACGGTCACAACTTTTTGCTCGTTTATCCAAATCCAATGAAACCAATGCCAAATTATTCGTTCTGATCCCCTCTATCTAGATAACCAACTTAAACACGATTTTGAAATTTTAAAATTTGGTTTCACATAGATTCAAATTTGAACTTCTTTTGATCGTAACTTGAGTTTCTTATTTCCAATTTAGTTGATTCTTTTTGCATGTCGAAGTTCTTGACCTAAACTTTCTGTTAAGATCTTTTTCTTTGGCATTATTTGCATCTTCATGCTTGAGTGCTCATGTATGCTATTGTTTTTCTATGATAGATTTTCCAGAGTGCGAAGCTTGCTACTACGAATCTCTAGGGTTTTTGATCGTCAGCAAGACAAGTTACACTTTGATCATACCCTTTTATTACCCAGTTTTTATGCATTAGCTACACCCTAAAACATTGCATGAGTATGATTGGAAATTGAGGCATTGCTATGTAGTTGATTGATAACCCACAAGTATAGGGGATCGCAACAGTTTTCGAGGGTAGAGTATTCAACCCAAATTTATTGATTCGACACAAGGGGAGCCAAAGAATATTCTCAAGTATTAACAGTTGAGTTCTCAATACAACCGCACCTGAAATACTTAGTATCTGCAGCAAAGTATTTAGTAGCAAAGTAATATGAAGTAACAGTAACGGTGGCAAAAGCAATAGTATTGGTTTTGTAGTGATTGTAACAGTGGCAACGGAAAAGTAACTAAGCAAAGATCAATATGTGAAAAGCTCGTAGGAAACGGATCAGTGATCGATAATTATGTTGGATGCGATTCTTCATGTAACAGTTATAACATAGGGTGACACAGAACTAGCTCCAGTTCATCAATGTAATGTAGGCATGTATTTCGAATATAGTCATACGTGCTTATGGAAAAGAACTTGCATAACATCTTTTGTCCTACCCTCCCGTGGCAGCGGGGTCCTATTGGAATCTAAGGGATATTAAGGCCTCCTTTTAATAGAGTACCAGAACAAAGCATTAACACTTAGTGAATACATGAACTCCTCAAACTATAGTCATCAGTGGGAGTTGTCCCGATTATTGTCACTTCGGGGTTACCGGATCATAACACATAGTAGGTGACTATTAACTTGCAAGATAGGATCAAGAACTCACATATATTCATGAAAACATAATAGGTTCAGATATAAAATCATGGCACTTGGGCCCTAGTGACAAGCATTAAGCATAGCAAAGTCATAGCAACATCAATCTCAGAACATAATGGATACTAGGGATCAAACCCTAACAAAACTGACTCGATTACATGATAAATCTCATCCAACCCATCACCGTCCAGCAAGCTTACGATGGAATTACTCACGCACGGCGGTGAGCATCATGAAATTGGTGATGGCGGAAGGTTGATGATGACGATGGCGACAGATTCCCCTCTCCGGAGCCTCGAACGGACTCCAGATCAGCCCTCCCGAGAGAGATTAGGGCTTGGCGGCGGTTCCGTATTGTAAAACGTGATGAATCCTTCTCCCTTATTTTTTTCTCCCCGAACGTGAATATATAGAGTCGGAGTTGAGGTCGGTGGAGCCTCAAGGAGCCCACGAGGCAGGGGGCGCGCCCCAAGGGGGTGGGCGCGCCCCCACCCTCGTGGACAGGGTGTGGGCCCCCTGGTGTTGATTCTTTCGCTAGTATTTTCTATATATTCCAAAAATATTCTCCGTGAAGTTTCATGTCATTCTGAGAACTTTTATTTCTGCACAAAAATAACACCATGGCAATTCTGCTGAAAACAGCGTCAGTCCGGGTTAGTTCCATTCAAGTCATGCAAGTTAGAGTCCAAAACAAGGTCAAAAGTGTTTGGAAAAGTAGATACGATGGAGACGTATCAACTCCCTAAGCTTAAACCTTTGCTTGTCCTCAAGCAATTCAGTTGACAAACTGAAAGTGATAAAGAAAAACTTTTACAAACTCTGTTTGATCTTATTGTTGTAAATATGTAAAGCCAACATTCAAGTTTTCAGCAAATATTATGAACTAACCATATTCACAATAACATTTAGGTCTCATGTTTACTCATATCAATGGCATAATCGACTAATGAGCAATAATAATAAATCTCGGATGACAACACTTTCTCAAAACAATCATAATATGATATTACAAGATGGTATCTCGCTAGCCTTTTCTGAGACCGCAAAACATAAATGCAGAGCACCTCTGAAGATCAAGGAGTGACTAAACATTGTAATTCATGGTAAAAGAGATCCAGTCACAGTCATACTCAATGTAAACTAATAGTAATACATGCAAATAACAATGGTGCTCTCCAACTGGTGCTTTTTAATAAGAGGATGATGACTCAACATAAAAGTAAATAGATAGGCCCTTCATAGAGGGAAGCAGGGATTTGTAGAGGTGCCAGAGCTCGATTTTGAAATAGAGATAAATAATTTTTTGAGTGCTATACTTTCATTGTCAACATAACAACCAAGAGATCTTGATATCTTCCATGCTACACACATTATTGGCGGTTCCCAAACAAAATGGTAAAGTTTATACTCCCCCGACCACCAACAAACATCAATCCATGGCTTGTCCGAAACAACGGGTGCCTCCAACTAACAACAATCCCGGGGGAGTTTTGTTTGCAATTATTTTAATTTAAGCATGGGACTGGGCATCCCTGTTACCAGCCATTTTCTCGTGAGTGAGGAGTGGAGTCCACTTCCCTTGAGAATAACCCACCTAGCATGGAGATATAGACAGCCCTAGTTGATACATGAGCTATTCGAGCATACAAAACGGAATTTCATTTGAGGGTTTAGAGTTTGGCACATACAAATTTACTTGGAACGGCAGGTTGATGCCGCATATAGGAAGGTATGGTGGACTCATATGGAATAACTTTTGGGGTTTATGGAAGTGGATGCACAAGCAGTATTCCCACTTAGTACAAGTGAAAGCTAGAAAGAGACTGGGAAGCGACCAGCTAGAGAGCGACAATAGTCATGAACATGCATTAAAATTAATCAACACTGAGTGCAAGCATGAGTAGGATATAATTCACCATGAACATAAAAATCGTGGAGGCTATGTTGATTTTGTTTCAACTACATGCGTGAACATGTGCCAAGTCAAGCCACTCAAATCGTTCAAAGGAGGATACCACCCTATCATACCACATCACAACCATTTTAATAGCATGTTGGCACGCAAGGTAAACCATTATAAACTCTTAGCTAATTAAGCATGGCATGAGCAACTATAATCTCTAATTGTCATTGCAAACATGTTCCATTCATAATAGGTTGAATCAAGAACGATGAACTAATCATACAAAAACAAGATAGGTCGAGTTCATACCAGCTTCTCTCATCTCAATCAGTCCATCATATATCGTCATTATTGCCTTTCACTTGCATGACCGAACGGTGTGGATAATAATAATAGCATACGTGCATTGGACTAAGCTGGAATCTACAAGCATTCAATATACAGGAGAAAACTCTTTGTTAGATCAACAATAATGCATATGAGAGCCACTCAAGATTTTTATCATGGTCTTCTCCTCTCGACCCCCAAAGAAAAGAAAGGAAACAAAACTATTTACACGAGAAAGCTCCCAACAAGCAAAAGAAGAACGATAAATCTTTTTGGGTTTTATTTTAATTACTACTACTACGGGCGTGGAAAGTAAACTACCTAAAAGCTACAACTATTTTTTTTGGTTTTTCTTAAGGTTTTTCAAACACACAAGAAGAATGCTGGAAAAGAAAATAAACTAGCATGGATAGTACAATGAAAAAGTATGAGCACCGACAACTGGCATGAGTGTGTGAACATGAATGTAATGTTGGTGAGAAATACGTACTCCCCCGAGCTTAGGCTTTTTGCCTAAGTTGGTCTATGGCCACAGCTAGCCTGGTGGATATCCAAAGTTGTAACTGGGGCCGTACTGTGATGCAGCAGCTACTGCCTGACGAGCTGCAGCTTGGAGGCGAGTTGCCTCTGTCCTCCTCTCGTACTCATTTGCCTCCTCCCTGGTTATGACATATCTCCTTTTTGCCTGAAAGTCAAAAAAAGTAGGAGCAAGGAGAGCAACATGGACGGTGCGCCGTCTATCAAAGATTAGTCGGTACTAGAGGAATTGTTCATTCCTCTCAACAAACTGATGGCGAACTATGGCATTATAATCTAGGTAAGAAGAAGGCAACTCAATATCATTTCCACGTATGGGTATATCAAGATAGTTAGCTACACGAGTTGCATAAATTCCACCAAACAAATCTCCACTTATACTGTTGTGATGCAACCTACGTGCAACAATAGCCCCCAAGTTATATTGTTTATCACCTAATACCACACTCTTGCAAACACTAAGATCTGGAACACACATGACAAGCCTCATCTTTACCGTTAATGCATCTACCAATGAAGAGAGCAAAATAATGTATGGAAGGGAAATGAATGCTCCCTATGGTAGGTTGTGTGATTTCTCTAGATTCCCCCACAATGATACTAGCAAGAAAGTCTTTATATTCAGATTTGAGAGGTTCACTAACACTGCCCCACCGCGGGAGTTTACAAGCAATATTAGAATCTTCTAGGTCCATGGTATATGATTTATCATAAAGATTAAATAAAACAGTGTGAGAATTGCGCGAGGATGTAAATTTAAACCTTCTCACAAAGGAATCATTTAGATAGAGGTATTGCCGGCACTTATTTGACAAAAAGCCCTCAAGATCAGTGTTACGCACATACGCGTCAAATACATCCTTGATGCCTGCCCTAACCATGAACTCTTCTGACGGCCATTGACAGGGCCGCACCTAAGCTTCCCTTGGTAGTTCATTGTCCGGCTCACGTATCACGAGCCTCGGTTCTTGCTTCCTTGAGGAACCACCTTGGTACATTTTCCTAAACATATTTCTTCCTCTGAAAAATTTCTGAAATTTTTAGTGACTCAAAATAAAAGAGAACCAAACTCAACAAGATTGATAGCAACTACTCCTACAAGTTCTTAGAGGCCATATCATGCATTAAAACTACTTTCGACCACATAAATTTGACATGCAAGCTCAAGAACAGGGTCACCTAAGCAGCAAAAAATTGCAATAGATAAAAAGCACTAGAACAAAAACTAATTGGACCATTGGAGGAGTCACATACTTAAGAACAATCCCCCAAAGCAGTTTTGTGAATGGAGCTTTGAGCAAGGAGATCGAAAATGGTGGCAAGATGAGCTAGAACTCGGGTTTGAGCTGGTGGAGGATTTTCTTGAGGAAGACGAAGTGTGTGGGTGCAAGAATAAGTGGAGGGGGCCCACGTGGGGTCCATGAGGCAGGGGGGCGTGCCCTGGACCCTCATGGCCAGGTGGTGGGTCCCCCTGGTGTGTTGTCAGTGCCAATTATTCTTAAATATTTTAGAAAATCATATAAAAATTTCAGGACATTTGAAGAACTTTTATTTTTGGGGTATTTTTTATTGCAAGGATAATTCAGAAAAATTACTATTTTTGCTTTATTTAATCTAAATAACAG
Source organism: Triticum dicoccoides (assembly GCF_002162155.2). Lineage (NCBI taxonomy): Eukaryota > Viridiplantae > Streptophyta > Magnoliopsida > Poales > Poaceae > Triticum > Triticum dicoccoides. Next base: position 540,737,057 of record NC_041386.1, on the reverse strand, counting down.
AAAGTAAAAAGAGGGTACAGAGAGTTGTGCTTTCTAACTTCATCCATCTCATGCTCATCAAAAGGAATCCACTAACAAGGTTGATCAAGTCTTGTTAACAAACTATTTTCGAATAACATGAAACCGGAGAATTTTCGAATAACACTAAGTTACCTCAACGGGGATATGCATGTCCCCAACAATAAGAATATCATATTTCTTCTTGACATTAGGAAGAGGAAATTCAAAACCTCCAATAGTAATAGTTGAAGTTTTTCCAATAGAATTAATACTGTGGACTTGAGGTTGTTTCCTCGGAAAGTGTACCATATGCTCATTACCATTAACATGAAAAGTGACATTGCCTTTGTTGTAATCAATAACAGCCCCTGCAGTATTTAAAAAGGGTCTATCAAGAATAATAGACATACTATCGTCCTCGGGAATATGAAGAATAACAAAGTCCGTTAAAATAGTAACGTTTGCAACCACAACAGGCACATCCTCACAAATACCGATAGGTATAGCAGTTGATTTATCAGCCATTTGCAAAGATATTTCAGTAGGTGTCAACTTATTCGAATCAAGTCTACGATATAAAGAGAGAGGCATAACACTAACACCGACTCCGAGATCACATAAAGCAGTTTTAACATAGTTTCTTTTAATGGAGCATGGTATAGTTGGTACTCCTAGATCTCCAAGTTTCTTTGGTATTCCACCCTTAAAAGTATAATTAACAAGCATGGTGGAAATTTCAGCTTCGGATATGTTTTTTTTATTTGTAACAATATCTTTCATATACTTAGTATATGGATTCATTTTAAGCATATCAATCAAACGCATACACAAAAAGATAGGTCTAATCATTTCAGCAAAGCGCTCAAAATCCTCATCATCCTTTTTCTTGGATGGTTTAGGAGGAAAAGGCATGGGTTTCTGAACCCATGGTTCTCTTTCTTTACCATGCTTCCTAGCAACGAAGTCTCTCTTATCATAACGTTGATTCTTTCATTGTGGGTTATCAAGATCAACAACAGGTTCAATCTCTACATCATTGTTATTGCTAGGTTGAGCATCATCATTAATATTATCACTAGGTTCATGTTCATTACCAGACTGTGTTTTAGCATCGGAAATAGAAATATCATTGGGATTCTCAGGTGTGTCAACAACAGGTTCACTAGAAGCATGCAAAGTCCTATCATTTTTCTTTTTCTTCTTCTTAGAAGAACTAGGTGCATCGACATTAGTTCTCTGAGAATCTTGCTCAATTCTCCTAGGGTGGCCTTCAGGATACAAAGGTTCCTGAGACATTTTACCCCCTCTAGTCACAACTCTAATAGCATCATCTTTTTTCTTATTATTTAATTCATTGAGCAAATCATTCTGAGCTTTATGTACTTGTTCTACTTGAGTGGTAACCATACAAGCATGTTTACTAATAAGTTTAAGTTCACCTTTAACTCTAGACATATAATCACTCAAGTGTTCAATCATATAAGCATTACATTTCAATTGTCTACTAACATAAGCATTAAAGTTTTCTTGTTTAACAATAAAACTATCAAACTCATCTAAGCATTGGCTAGCAAACTTATAACGAGGAATATCACCATCATCAAATCTATAGATAGAATTTACCTTTACTACCTATGTCGGGTTATCAAGACCATGTATTTCTTCAATAGGTGGTAAATCCTTAACATCTTCGGCTTTAATACCCTTTTCTTTCATAGATTTCTTTGCCTCTTGCATATCTTCAGGACTAAGAAATAGAATACCCCTTTTCTTCGGAGTTGGCTTAGGAGTTGGTGCAGGAAGTGTCCAATTGTTTTCATTACTCAACATATTATTCAATAGCAATTTAGCTTGATCAATAGTTCTTTCCCTGAAAACACAACCAACACAACTATCCAGGTGGTCTCTGGAAGCATCGGTTAGTCCATTATAAAATATATCAAGTATTTCATTTTTCTTGAGAGGATGACTAGGCAAACCATTAAGTAATCGGAGAAGCCTCCCCCAAGCTTGTGGGAGACTCTCTTCTTCAATTTTCACAAAATTATATATTTCCCTTAAGGCAACTTGTTTCTTATGAGCGGGAAAATATTTAGCAGAGAAGTAATAAATCATATCCTGGGGACTACGCACACAACCAGGATCAAGAGAATTAAACCATGTTTTAGCATCACCCTTTAATGATTACGGAAACAACTTAAGGATAAAGTAATAGCGAGTTTTCTCAACATTAATGAACAGGGTGGCTGTATCATTTAATTTAGTAAGATGTGCCACAACAGTTTCAGTTTCATAACCATGGAAAGGATCAGATTCAACCAAAGTAATTAACTCAGGATTGACAGAGAAATCATAATCCTTATCAGAGATACATATAGGTGAAGTAGCAAAAACAGGGTCATGTTTCATTCTAGCATTCAAGGATTTTTCTTTCAGCTTAGCTAACAATTTCTTGAGATCATATCTATCATTGCAAGCTAAAAAGTCTCTAGCAGTTTCTTCATCCATAACATAACCCTCAGGCACAACAGGCAATTCATTTCTAGGGGAGAATCTTCATCATCACTTTCATCAATATTATCAGTTTCAATAATTTCATTCTCCCTAACCCTAGCAAGTTATCCATCAAGAAATTCACCTAGTGGCACAGTATTATCAAGCATAGAAGTAGTTTCATCATAAGCATCATGCATGACAGAAGTGGCATCATCAATAACATACGGCATATCAGAATGAATAGCAAGAGTAGGTGTCGCAAGTTTACTCATAACAGAAGGTGACTCAAGTGCAGAGCTAGATGGCAGTTCCTTACCTCTCCTCGTCATTCAAGTTCTTCATAGTGATCGGCAGATATAAATCCCAAGTGACTCAAAGAATAGAGCTATGCTCCCCGGCAACGGCGCCAGAAAATAGTCTTGATAACCCACGAGTATAGGGGATCGCAGCAGTTTTCGAGGGTAGAGTATTCAACCCAAATTTATTGATTCGACACAAGGGGAGCCAAAGAATATTCTAAAGTATTAACAGTTGAGTTGTCAATTCAACTGCACCCGAAAGACTTAGTATCTGCAGCAAAGTATTTAGTAGCAAAGTAATATGGGAGTAACAGTAATAGTGGCAAAAGTAATAGTATTGGTTTTGTAGTGATTGTAACAGTGGCAACGGAAAAGTAACTAAGCAAAGATCAATATGTGAAAAGCTCATAGGCAACGGATCAGTGATGGATAATTATGTCGGATGCGATTCCTCATGTAACAGTTATAACATAGGGTGACACAGAACTAGCTCCAGTTCATCAATGTAATGTTGGCATGTATTCCGAATATAGTCATACGTGCTTATGGAAAAGAACTTGCATGACATCTTTTGTCCTACCCTCCCGTGGCAGCGGGGTCCTATTGGAAACTAAGGGATATTAAGGCCTCCTTTTAATAGAGTACCGGAACAAAGCATTAACACTTAGTGAATACAAGAAATCCTCAAACTATATTCATCACCGGGAGTGGTCCCGATTATTGTCACTTCGGGGTTACGGGATGATAACACATAGTAGGTGACTATTGACTTGCAAGATAGGATCAAGAACTCACATATATTCATGAAAACATAATAGGTTAAGATCTGAAATCATGGCACTCAGGCCATAGTGACAAGCATTAAGCATAGCAAAGTCATAGCAACGTCAATCTTAGAATATAATGGATACTAGGGATCAAAGCCTAACAAAACTAACTCGATTACATGATAAATCTCATCCAACCCATCACCGTCCAGCAAGCCTATGATGGAATTACTCATGCACGGCAGTGAGCATCATGAAATTGGTGATGGAGGAAGGTTGATGATGACGATGGCGATGGATTCCCCTCTCCAGAGCCCTGAACGGACTCCAGATCAGCCCTCCCGAGAGAGATTAGGGCTTGGCGGTGGCTCCGTATAGTAAAATGCGATGAATCCTTCTCCTGATTTTTTCTCCCCGAACGTGAATATATAGAGTCGGAGTTGAGGTCAGTGGAGCCTCGGGGGGCCCACGAGGTAGGGGGTGCGCCCCCACCCTCGTGGACAGGGTGTGGGCCCCCTGGTGTTGATTCTTTCACTAGTATTTTCTATATATTCCAAAAATATTCTCCGTGAAGTTTCAGGCCATTCCGAGAACTTTTATTTCTGCACAAAAATAACACCATGGTAATTCTGCTGAAAACAGCGTCTGTCCGGGTTAGTTCCATTCAAATCATGCAAGTTAGAGTCCAAAACAAGGTCAAAACTGTTTGGAAAAGTAGATACGATGGAGATGTATCATTGATGAGGTAGGAATCTAATACCTTTGATCACCCCGGGAATATATGTTATGCTTATATTGCTTAGCGATGCTCATAGACGGGGATTGGTATGTGAGAAGCATGCAAGTTGTGAGAGATAATAACTGAGGGAAACTTAAGGTGGCTACTTTAATACACATATGGGTGGATTGGTTGTGGGCACCTGGGGAATCCAGTGTTGTCCTAGGAGATCCCGGGTACCCGTGTGATCATCCTATGGAATGCCACCCAGGCTCAAAGGGATTATAAGATTATTCATGCTCAAAAACTTCTGTGTCCAGCCACAAGCCATTATGGGATCTGGCATAGTTATGTAAGTTGTGGGAAACCTTTCCATGATAGGCTAGCAGATGTAGGGGAATTGTAGGTCTACCGGCCTATCTATCGGTTAAGGGGACCTCTTCATAAAGACTATGTCTCGATCTTTCGATCATGGATGCGGTTGAGTCTTGTGTGGATAAGTGCGCAAACCTCTGGAGAGTGTACAAACTAATCATGATTAGCTGTGTCCACGGTTATGGAGATTTTGAGTATCTGGTATTTGAGTTATTGGTTGATCTCATCACTTTACTTCATAAATTTGTTGGGTTATTATTATTATTGTTACCTGAAAATTTTGGGATTGAGTTGGGGTTACCTTCTCAATAATGGCATAAACTTGGTAGTAAATAAAAAAATCTATTCCTTTGTTGTAGGGAAAAATTAGCTTTATGCAAATGTTAAACTTAGAGCCTCCACCAGCCAAATATGCATGTAGTCATAGCTATTGTTCATCATTGTTCCATAGTGTGATCTTGCCAGCATATTCCATGTACTGACCTACAGGCTGGAATGTCTCATGTTGCAGAATTTTCAGACGAGGATTAAGGTGCGATAGGTCATTGTCTCGCGCTCAGTTTTGCCGAGGAGTTGGATGGGCTCATTTATCTTAGAATCTTCTGCAGTTATTTTTATTAGATGGCCTTCATCCATATTATTGTATTAAATACTCTTTATGAGGACCTCGATGTAATAAGTGTGTGATTGAACTCCGTTATAATTCCTCGAGTATTGTGTGTGTCAGCATACCGATCCAAGGATGACACTTAAGCACATCGACTTTGATCCATTGGGATCGGGTCGCTACAATGGATCTTCGATGCATTTCCACTCTTTAGTAGTAAGTTTACGATGATGAATCAGGATGCCCACATAACTGAAAGGCAGAGATCCCAATTCACATCCAAACAATTGTCTATACGCATCTTGTTCCTCTTTGGCCCTCCCAAAGCAGAACAATTCGCTCTTCTGAAAATTTATTTTTAGTCCGAACAACTGTTCAAAAAGACACAACACCAGTTTCATATTCCGAGCCTGTGTGATATCATGCTCCATGAAAAGAATAGTGTCGTTGGCATATTGTAAGATGGATACTCCCCCGTCTCCCACATGGGGAACGAGTCCACCAACTTGACCATTCTCCTTCGCCCGGCCTATAAGAACGACCAACATATCGGCTGATGCGGCTTGAACACGTCAGTATTTCCCCAAAGAGGAAGGGATGATACAACACGTCTACGGTAGGTATTTCCCTCAGTTATGAGACCAAGGTTATCGAACCAGTAGGAGAAGCACGCAACACTATGTAAACGGTACCTACACACAAAGAACAAATACTTGCAACCCGATGTGAAAGAGGGGCTGTTAATCCCTCCCGCGTAAGAAGATAGATAAATTTGTAGTAGATTGGATAAATAGATCTTGCGGAAATGCGAAATAAAATAATAATAAAATTGCAGCAAGGTATTATGTGGGTTTTTGGATTAATAGATCTGAAAATAAAAGCAAATAAAAATAGATCTCAAAGGAAAATATGATAAAGAAGAGACCCAGGGGCTGTAGATTTCACTAGTGGCTTCTCTCGAGAAAAATAGCATACGGCGGGTAAACAAATTACTGTTGGGCAATTGATAGAACTTCAAATAATTATGACGATATCCAGGCAATGATCATTATATAGGCATCACGTCCAAGATTAGTAGACCAACTCCTGCCTGCATCTACTACTATTACTCCACACATCGGCCGCTATCCAGCATGCATCTAGTATATTAAGTTCATGGGAAAACGGAGTAATGCAATAATAATGATGACATGATGTAGACAAGATCTATTCATGTAGGAATAGACCCCATCTTGTTATCCTTAATAGCAATGATACATGCGTGTCATGTCCCCTTCTGTCACTGGGATTGAGCACGGTAAGATCAAGCCCATCACCCTATGCATATTCGAAGAAGAAATACGAGGCTATAAGCCATGGGAAGAGGTGCTTTGTGATGGGTTCGATCTTACGGTGCTTGATCCCAATGACAGAAGGGGAACCGACACGTATGCATCGTTGCCATTAAGGATAACAAGATGGGGTCTATTTCTACATAAATAGATCTTGTCTACATCATGTCACCATTCTTATTGCATTACTCCATTTCTCCATGAACTTAATACACTAGATGCATGCTGGATAGCGGTCGATGTGTGGAGTAATAGTAGTAGATGCAGGCAGGATTCGATCTACTAGCCTTGGACGTGGTGCCTATGTAATGATCATTGCCTAGATATCGTCATGAGTAATAGTAGGAGAATGATGTGATTGACTTGACCCATTCCGTTAGCTTAGCACTTGATCGTTTAGTTTACTGCTATTGCTTTCTTCATGACTTATACATGTTCCTATGACTATGAGATTATGCAACTCCCGAATACCGGAGGAACACTTTGTGTGCTACCAAACATCATAACGTAACTGGGTGATTATAAAGGTGCTCTACAGGTGTCTCCGATGGTGTTCGTGGAGTTGACATAGATCAAGAATAGGATTTGTCATTCCGATTGCTGGAGAGGTATCTCTGGGCCCTCTGTGTAATGCACATCACTATAAGCCTTGCAAGCAATGCAACTAATGAGTTAGTTGCGGGATAATGCATTATGGAAACGAGTAAAGAGACTTGCTGGTAACGAGATTGAACTAGGTATTGAGATACCGACGATCGAATCTCGGGCAAGTAACATACCGATGACAAAGATAACAACATATGTTGTTATGCGGTTTGACCGATAAAGATCTTTGACGGTGTCCTGGACTAGGGGGTACTCACCACGTCGTCTCCCGATCTATTAGATTGGGCCGAGGACCCCCGTGGCCGTATACTCATGGGCCAGTTCGGACGGCTACCGCATACAAGGAAGATTCCACAAGACTTGGCGATCAAGACAAGGACTTCTCCCCACCGGCGTATTCTGCTAGGACTCTTGTTATCCTAGGCCTCCGGTGCATTATATAAACCGAGGCCAGGCTAGTCGATAGATAATCAACTCCATACACAACAATCATACCATAGGCTAGCTTCTAGGGTTTAGCCTCCTTGATCTCGTGGTAGATCTACTCTTGTACTACCCATATCATCAATATTAATCATGCAGGAGTAGGGTATTACCTCCATCTAGAGGCCCCGAACCTGGGTAAAACAAAGTGTTCCCTGCCTCCTGTTACCATCCGGCCTAGACGCACAGTTCGGGACCCCTACCCGAGATCCGCCGGTTTTGACACCGACAATCTTCGTAGAATATGTAGGAACCAATATGAGCATCCATGTTCAGCTATTGGTTATTGACCGGACACATGTCTCAGTCATGTCTACATAGTTCTCGAACCCTTAGGGTCCGCACGCTTAAAGTTCTATGACGATAGGTATTATCAGTTTATATGTTTTGATGTACCAAAGGTAGTTCGGAGTCCCGGATATGATCACGGACATGACGAGGAGTCTCGAAATGGTCGAGACATAAAGTTTTATATATTGGAAGCCTGCATTTGGACATCGGAAGAGTTCCGGGTGAAATCGGGATTTTATCGGAGTGCCGGAGGGGTTACTGGAACCCCCCGGGGGTTGATGGTCCTTATTGGGCCCTAGTGGAGAGAGAGAGGGGCCGGCCAGGGCAGGCCACGCGCCCCTCCCCCTCTGGTCCGAATTGGACTAGGAAGGGGGGGGGCGGCACCCCCCTTTCCTTCTCCTTCTCCCCCTTCCTTCCCCCCTCCTAGTAGGAGTAGGAAAGAGGGGAGTCCTACTCCTACTAGGAGGAGGACTCCTCCTCCTGGCGCGCCCTACAGGGCCAGCCGGCCTCCCCCTTTGCTCCTTTATATACAGGGGTAGGGGGCACCCTAGAACACACAAATTGATCATTGATCTCTCCCAGCCGTGTGCGGTGCCCCCCTCCACCATAATCCACCTCGGTCATACTGTAGCGGTGCTTAGGCGAATCCCTGCAACGGTAGCTTCATCAACATCATCACCACGCCGTCGTGCTGACGAAACACTCCCTCGAGCTCTACTGGATCCTGAGTTCGCGGGACGTCACCGAGTTGAACGTGTGCTGAACGCAGAGGTGCCGTACGTTTGGTACTGAGGATCGGTCGATCGTGAAGACGTACGACTACATCAACCACGTTGTCATAACGCTTCCGCTTAACGGTCTATGAGGGTACGTGGACGACACTCTCCCCTCTCATTGCTATGCATCACCACGATCTTGTGTGTGCGTAGGATTTTTTTTAAATTACTATGTTCCCCAACAGTGGCACGCTACCTCTTGAGCACTGGTTGGTTTTGAAATGGGAATCTAATATTCCCTTCCTTCATATCAATAATTGCACCAATCATTCTAAGGAAAGGTCTACCAATGATAATAGGACATGAAGGATTGCAATCTATATCAAGAACAATGAAATCTATGGGCACATAATTCCTATTTGCAACAATAAGGACATCATTAATTCTTCCCATAGGTTTCTTAATAGTGGAATCCGCAAGGTGCAAGTTTAAAGAACAATCATCAAATTCACGGAAACCTAGCAAATCACACAAGGTTTTCGGGATCATGGAAACACTAGCACCCAAATCACACAAAGCATAGCATTCATGATCTTTAATTTTTATTTTAATAGTAGGTTCCCACTCATCATAAAGTTTTCTAGGGATAGAAACTTCCAACTCAAGTTTTTCTTCATAAGATTGCATCAAAGCATCAACGATATGTTTAGTAAAAGCTTTATTTTGACTATAAGCATGAGGATAATTTAGCACGGATTGCAACAAGGAAATAAAATCTATCAAAGAGAAATTATCATAATTAAATTCCTTGAAATCCTAGATAGTGGGTTCGTTGTTATCTAAAGTTTTAACCTCTTCAATCCCACTTTTACCAATTTTTGCATCAAGATCTAAAAACTCTGAATTTTTGGGATGCCTTCTAACTAAAGTTGACTCATCTCCAGTCCCATCATTATCAAGATTCATATTGCCAAACAAAGATTTAAGACACATCAATCACTTTTAGATCTTCATCCTTATTCTCATAAAAACTAGAAGAACACGCCTTCACAAAGCAATCTTTCTTAGCACGCATCCTAGCGGCTCTTTCTTTGCACTCATCAATGGAAATTCTCATGGCTTTGAGAGAATCATTGATATCATGCTTAGGTGGAATAGATCTAAGTTTCAAAGAATCAACATCAAGAGAAATTCTATCCACGTTCCTAGCCAACTCATCAATCTTAAGCAATTTTTCTTCAATCAAAGCATTGGAACTCTTTTGCAAACTAATAAATTCTTTAAATAATAGATTAAAAATCAGAGGGCATCTTATTATAATTTCCATAAGAATTCTTGTAGGAATTACCATAATTATTAGAGGAATTACTAGGAAACGGCCTAGAATTAAAATTACCTCTATACGCGGTGTTACCAAAATTGTTCCTACCAACAAAATTCACATCCATAGATTCATTATTATTCTCAATCAAAGTAGACAAAGGCATATCATTAGGATTAGTATGAGCACTCTTATTAGCACACAATTTAATAAGTTCATCCATCTTTCCACTCAAAACATTAATCTCTTCAATCACATGAACTTTTTTACTAGTAGATCTTTCGGTGTGCCATTGAGAATGATTAACCATAATATTATCTAGGAGTTTAGTAGCTTCTCCTAAAGTGATTTCCGTAAAAGTGCCTCCTGCGGCCGAATCTAAAAGATTTCTAGAAGCAAAATTCAATCCAGCATAATTTTTTTGTATAATCATCCATAAATTCAAACCATGTGTAGGGCAATTACGTATCATTAATTTCATCCTCTCCCAAGATTGTGCAACATGCTCATGATCAAGTTGCTTAAAATTCATAATATCATTTCTAAGGGAGATGATCTTAGCGGGAGGAAAATACTTAGAGATAAAAGCATCTTTGCACTTATTCCATGAATCAATACTATTTTTAGGCAAAGACGAAAACCAAGCTTTAGCACAATCTCTAAGCGAAAACAGAAATAGCTTAAGTTTAACAATACATCTTCACTAGGAAGGCCAGAAAATGGATCTTCCATGACAAGATTCAGCAAAGCAGTATTAAATTCACAAGATTCAGCATCGGTAAGAGGAGCGATCAGAGTGCTAACAAAATCATTATTGTTGGTGAGGGAGTCCTGGATTAGGGGGTCTCCGGACAGCCGTACTATATCCTTTAGCCAGACTGTTGGACTATGAAGATACAAGATTGAAGACTTCGTCTCGTGTCCGGATGGGACTCTACTTGGCGTGGAAGGCAAGCTAGGCAATACGGATATGTATATCTCCTCCTTTGTAACCGACCTTGTGTAACCCTAGCCCCCTCCGGTGTCTATATAAACCGGAGAGTTTTAGTCCATAGGATAACATACAATCATACCATAGGCTAGCTTCTAGGGTTTAGCCTCTTTGATCTCGTGGTAGATCAACTCTTGTACTACTCATATTATCAAGAACAATCAAGAAGGACATAGGGTATTACCTCCATCAAGAGGGCCCGAACCTGGGTAAACATCATGTCCCCTGCCTCCTATTGCCATCAGCCTTAGACGCACAGTTCGGGACCCCCTACCCGAGATCCGCCGGTTTTGACACTGACATTGGTGCTTTCACTGGGAGTTCCATTGTGTCGTCAACATAAGGTTTGATGGCTCCTTCGATCACCGCTAGCAATGCGGTCGAGGGTGAGGCTTTCCTCCCCGGACATATCTTCGTGTTCGGCGGCTTCGCACTATGGGCCAATTCGCTTGGCCATCTGGAGCAGATCGAAAGCTACGCCCCTGGCCATCAGGTCAGATTTGGAAACTTGAACTACATGGCCGACATCCACGGAGACTTGATCTTCGACGGATTCGATCCTGCTACCTCTTGAGCACTGCGTTGGATTTCCCCGAAGAGGAGAGGATGATGCAGCAAAGTAGCGTAAGTATTTCCCTCAGTTTTTGAGAACCAAGGTACCAATCCAGTAGGAGGCTACGCGCGAGTCCCTCGTACCTACACAAAAACAATAGCTCAACGCAACCAACGCGCTTAGGGGTTGTCAATCCCTTCACGGTCACTTACGAAAGTGAGATCTGATAGAGATGATAAATAATATTTTTGGTATTTTTGGTATAGAGATGCAAAGTAAAAAGTAAAAGCAAAGTAAAAGCAAAGCAATAATAAAGTGATGGAGATTGATATGATGAGAAAGAGACCCGGGGGCCATAGGTTTCACTAGTGGCTTCTCTCAAGAGCATAAGTATTCGATGGTGGGTGAACAAATTACTGTTGAGCAATTGACAGAATTGAGCATAGTTATGAGAATATCTAGGTATGATCATGTATATAGGCATCACGTCCAAGACAAGTAGACCGACTCCTGCCTGCATCTACTACTATTACTCCACTCATCGACCGCTATCCAGCATGCATCTAGAGTATTAAGTTAAAAACAGAGTAATGCCTTAAGCAAGATGACATGATGTAGAGGGATAGTTTCATGCAATATGATAAAAACCCCATCTTGTTATCCTCGATGGCAACAATACAATACGTGCCTTGCTGCCCCTTCTGTCACTGGGAAAGGGCACCGCAAGATCGAACCCAAAGCTAAGCACTTCTCCCATGGCAAGAACAACCAATCTAGTAGGCCAAACCAAACTGATAATTCGAAGAGACTTGCAAAGATAACCAATCATACATAAAAGAATCCATAGAAGATTCAAATATTATTCATAGATAGACTTGATCATAAACCTACAATTCATCGGTCTCAACAAACACACCGCAAAAAGAAGATTACATTGAATAGATCTCCACGAGAGAGAGGGGAGAACATTGCATTGAGATCCAAAAAGAGAGAAGAAGACATCTAGCTACTAACTATGGACCCGTAGGTCTGAAGAAAAACTACTCACACTTCATCAGAGGGGCTTGGGTGATGATGTAGAAGCCCTCCGTGATCGATGCCCCCTCCGGCGGAGCTCCAGAACAGGCCCCAAGATGGGATCTCGTGGATATAGAAAGTTGCGGCCGTGGAATTAGGTTTTTGGCTCCGTCCCCGATCGTTTGGGGGTACATAGGTATATATAGGAGGAAGAAGTACGTCGGTGGAGCTTCGAGGGGCCCACGATGCAGGGGGCACACCCTAGGGGGGCGCCCTCCACCCTCGTGACCGCCTCGTGGCTTTCTTGATGGAGGGTCCAAGTCTCCTGGATCTTATCTGATGAGAAAATCACGTTTCCGAAGGTTTCATTCCGTTTGGACTCCGTTTGATATTCTGTTTCTCCGAAACACTGAAATAGGCAAAAAACAGCAATTCTGGGCTGGGCCTCCGGTTAATAGGTTAGTCCCAAAAATAATATAAAAGTGGATAATAAAGCCCAATATAGTCCAAAACAGTAGATAATATAGCATGGAGCAATCAAAAATTATAGATACGTTGGAGACGTATCAGAGCCCATGTCGGACGCGCCGCACAGTCACGACGAGCATGACGTAACTCTATCGTCGGACAATGTTCGGCAGATTGCATCTACAACTACTCCGGCCATCAAAGGAGAGCAAGTCGCACCATCCGAGAGCGGAGGGATGGACCCCGCCATGGAGGCCGCACTCTCAGTGGCGATAGAGCCGGATACTGACTTCACCCCTTTCGAGAGCTGCGTCGCCGAACCACTGGATTTACCTCCGGCCACGGACTCCGAGCCGCCCACATCCGTGCCTGTCGAATCCGATGGGGCACCGATCATGGAGTTCACCTCCGCAGATATCTTTCAGCACTCACCCTTCAGAGATGTGCTAAAGTCATTAAGGTCTCTCTCCCTGTCAGGAGAGCCTTGGCCGAACTATGTCCGGCTAGAATGGGATACGGACGACAAAGAAATTTGCGGCCCACCCACCACCCACTTAATAGCCACTGTCGACGACTTAACCGACATGCTCGACTTCGACTCCGAAGACATCGACGGTATGGACGGCGATGCAGCAGATGAACAGGAACCACCGCCCACAGGGCACTGGACCGCCACTTCATCACATGACGTATACATGGTGGATACACCCAGAGAGGGCAATGGCAAAGAGATAGCGGAGGATGCCCCCTCCAAGCAACCCAAGCACCGACGTCAGCAGCGCCGCTCTAAGTCCCGCCATAGCAAAAATAGCGATAACAACACAAGAGGAAACAACAGTCCAGTCGCCTCTAGAAGAAACGGCGACTGCACCACCCCGGTGGCAGAGCACGATCAAGATGCAAACTGCAAACATAGTATGGATACAACGTCCGAACACGACGACGCCAAGGATGATCATCACACTTCTATTTATTTACAACTCAATGATTACAACTCGATACTAGAACAAAGATGACTCTATATGAATGTCTCCGGCGGTGTACCGGGATATGCAATGAACCAAGAGTGACATGTATGAAATAATTATGAATGGTGGCTTTGCCACAAATACTATGTCAACTACATGATCATGCTAAGCAATATGACAATGATGAATGTGTCATGATGAATGGAATGATGGAAAGTTACATGGCAATATATCTCGGAATGGCTATGGAAATGCCATAATAGGTAGGTATGGTGGCTATTTTGAGGAAGATATAAGGTGGTTTATGTGTGAAAGAGCGTATCATATCACGGGGTTTGGATGCACCGGCGAAGTTTGCGCCAACTCTCAATGTGAGAAAGGGCAATGCTCGGTACCGAAGAGGCTAACAAGGATGGAAGGGTGAGAGTGCGTATAATCCATGGACTCAACATTAGTCATAAAGAACTCACATACTTATTGCAAAAATCTACAAGTCATCAAAAACCTCAGCACTACGCGCATGCTCCTAGGGGGATAGATTGGTAGGAAAAGACCATCGCTCGTCCCCGACCGCCACTCATAAGGAAGACAATCAAATAACACCTCATGTTTCAAATTTCTTGCATAACGTTTACCATACGTGCATGCTACGTGACTTGCAAACCTCAACACAAGTATTTCTCAATTTCACAACTACTCAACTAGCACAACTTTGATATTATTACCTCCATATCTCAAAACAATCATCAAGCATCAAACTTTTCTTAGTATTCAACGCACTCATAAGAAATTTTTATTATTAATCCTGCATACTCAGCATATTAGGATTTTAAGCAAATTACCATGCTATTAAGACTCTCAAAATAATCTAAGTGAAGCATGAGAGATCAATAGTTTCTATAAAACAAATTCACCACCATGCTCTAAAATATATAAGTGAAGTAGTAGAGCAAAACTATAAAGCTCAAAAGATATAAGTGAAGCACATAGAGTATTCTATCAAATTCCAAATCATGTATGGATCTCTCAAAAGGTGTGTACAGCAAGGATGATTGTGGTAAACTAACAAACAAAGACTCAAATCATAAAAGACGCTCCAAGCAAAACACATATCATGTGGTGAATAAAAATATAGCTCCACGTAAAGTTACCGACAGAAGTAGACGAAAGAGGGGATGCCTTCCGGGGCATCCCCAAGCTTTTGCTTTTAGGTGTCCTTAGATTATCTTGGGGGTGCCATGGGCATACCCAAGCTTAGGCTCTTGCCACTCCTTGTTCCATAATCCATCAAATCTTTACCCAAAACTTGAAAACTTCACAACACAAAACTTAAAGTAGAAAATCTCGTGAGCTCCGTTAGCGAAAAAAATAAAAGACCACTTCAAGGTACTGTAATGAACTCATTCTTTCTTTATATTGGTGTTAAAAACTAATGTATTCCAACTTCTCTATGGATCATAAAATATTTTACTAGCCATAGATTCATCAAAATAAGCAAACAACACACGAAAAACAAAATCTGTCAAAAACAGAACAGTCTGTAGTAATCTGTAGCTAGCGCAAGATGTGGAACCCCAAAAATTAAAAAATAAATTTCTGGAAGTGAGGAATTTATATATTAATCATCTTAAAAAAGAATTAACTAAATAGCACTCTCCAAATAAAAATGACAGCAGTTCTCGTGAGTGCTAAAGTTTCTGTTTTTTTACAGCAAGTTCAACAAGACTTTCCCCAAGTCTTCCCAACGGTTCTACTTGGTACAAACACTAATTAAACACAAAAAACACAACCAAAACAGAGGCTAAATAATTTTTTATGACTAAACAGGAGCAAAAATCAAGGAATAAAAATAAAATTGGGTTGCCTCCCAACAAGCGCTATTGTTTAACACCCCTAGCTAGGCATAACAAGCAAGAATAGATCTAGGTATTGCCATCTTTGGCAGGCAATTCTTCAATGAGGCATCTATCTCCCTTTGGAATTTCTTTCTTTCTAGTGATTATCAAACTCTTAGGCATAAGATCAAAAAATTCATTTGTAGCAATTGGTTCCTTAATGATAGCAAAAAGATTGGGATGAATACTTATAGATTTAAGATCCGCAGTTTCCTTACTAGATGATTCACCCTTATTTTTAGGAACATACATAAGGTTGGCAATTTTAGTAGGAGGACTTGGAGTATTCTTTACGGAAGAAAAAGTGGTTCCCAAGTTCATACTGATACCCTCAAGTTTATCGATTCTAGTGGAACCTAGATTTATTTTCTCATTAACTATGGGTTCTTTTTCCTTAATATTTTTCAAAGTCATTCCTACCTTAGATCCATATTGGGAAATTTGATTGTGGATCTTTTTATCTAGATTTTCAATTAATTCAATGGTGGCAACTTTATTTTCAATAATTTCAAGTCTTTGCATAACATGCTCCAAAGTTAACATAGTTCCATTAACCAAAAGAGGTGGTGAGCCAAATAAATCTAACATAGCATTATAAGAATCAAAAGTATGGCTACCCAAGAAATTCCCTCCGGTAATGGTATCAAGGATATATCTATACCAAGGACTAGCACCTACATGAAAATTGCCGAGAAGAACTGAAGTAGATTGCTTCCTGGTAGATCTATTTTGAGCATTTTAAATTCTATACCAATCATCTTTTAGATTTTCTCCCTCCCTTTGTTTAAAATTTAGAACTTCATTCTCAGGAGGCAACGGAGAAGATATGAGACTAGCCATAACGGCAAGCAAGCAAACTAACACACGAGCAAACAAAAAGCAAACGGGCAAAAGAGGCAAATAGAGAAAGAGAGGGAGGATAGAGAGAGAGGGCGAATAAAACGGCAAGGGTGAAGTAGGGGAGAGGAAACCGAGAGGCAAATGGCAAATAATGTAATGCGGGAGATAGGGATTGTGATGGGTACTTGGTATGTTGACTTCTGCGCAGACTCCCAGGCAACGGCGCCAGAAATTCTTCTTGCTACCTCTTGAGCACAGCGTTGGATTTCCCCGAAGAGGAGAGGATGATGCAGCAAAGTACTATAAGTATTTCCCTTAGTTTTTGAGAACCAAGGTATCAATCCAATAGGAGGCTACACGCGAGTCCCTCGTACCTACACAAAAACAATAGCTCAACGCAACCAACGCGCTTAGGGGTTGTCAATCCCTTCACGATCACTTACGAAAGTGAGATCTGATAGAGATGATAAATAATATTTTTGGTATTTTTGGTATAGAGATGCAAAGTAAAAAGTAAAAGCAAAGCAATAATAAAGTTATGGAGATTGATATGATGAGAAAGAGACCCGGGGGCCATAGGTTTCACTAGTGGCTTCTCTCAAGAGCATAAGTATTCTACGGTGGGTGAACAAATTACTGTTGAGCAATTGACAAAATTGAGCATAGTTATGAGAATATCTAGGTACGATCATGTATATAGGCATCACGTCCAAGACAAGTAGACCGACTCCTGCCTGCATCTACTACTATTACTCCACTCATCGACCGCTAACCAGCATGCATCTAGAGTATTAAGTTAAAAACAGAGTAACGCCTTAAGCAAGATGACATGATGTAGAGGGATAGTTTCATGCAATATGATAAAAAAACCATCTTGTTATCCTCGATGGCAACAATACAATACGTGACTTTCTACCCCTTCTGTCACTGGGAAAGGACACCGCAAGATCGAACCCAAATCTAAGCACTTCTCCCATGGCAAGAACAACCAATCTAGTAGGCCAAACCGATCATGGAGTTCACCTCCGCGGATATCTTTCAGCACTCACCCTTCGGAGATGTGCTAAAGTCATTAAGGTCTCTCTCCCTGTCAGGAGAACCTTGGCCGAACTATGTCCGGCTAGAATGGGATACGGACGACGAAGAAATTTGCGGCCCACCCACCACCCACTTAATAGCCACTGTCGACGACTTAACTGACATGCTCGAATTCAACTCCGAAGACATCGACGGTATGGACGATGATGAAGGAGATGAACAGGAACCACCGCCCACACGGCACTGGACCACCACTTCATCACATGACGTATACATGGTGGATACACCCAGAGATGGCAATGGCAAAGAGACAGCGGAGGATGCCCCCTCCAAGCAACCCAAGCACCGACGTCAGCGGCACCGCTCTAAGTCCCGCCATAGCAAAAATAGCGATAACAACACAAGAGGAAACAACAGTCCAGTCGCCTCTAGAAGAAACGACGACTGCACCACCTCGGTGGCAGAGCACGATCAAGATGCAAACTGCGAACATAGTACGGATCCGACGTCCGAACACGATGATGCCAATGATAAGCCTCATCAAACCCCGTCTAGGGAAGAACACAGTCCGGACGGAGATGCACACATCATCTCGAAAACGCACTTGGAGCAAGAAAACCTCCGCAGAAGGCTTATGACCACAGCGAGGAGCCTGAAGAAACAGAAGCAAAGGCTCAAGGTCGCACAAGATATGCTCAACAGCAAGTGGAACAAAGTAACAAAGTATGGTGGAATTTACCATAAAAATAGCTATCCAAAGCGCAAGCTATTACTGGAATTCAACGATGAGGCCTTAGAGCCCATACAGCCGAAGAGTGATACGGCCAACCGGCCGGATCCACCACCTTGTGAACGCGATAGAGCGGCTAACAAAGTAGCGCATAAGTCAACACACGATCCACGTGAGAACTTGCGTCAAAAACCCGGCGCGACCAGATCCATCTATGGATCTAGGAAGCGCGCTACGGTACAAAACCAACACCGAGTACTACAACCGTCCGAACACCATGGCGCATCCCAATACAGGGGTGCCGCACACCTCTTATGTTTCACTGATGAGGTGCTGGATCACGAATTCTCAAACCGGTGAACATAGAGGCGTATGACGGGACCACAGACCCTGGAGTCTAGATAGAGGACTTTACCCTCCATATTCATATGGCTCGTGGAGACGATCTCCACGCCATTAAATACTTGCCCCTCAAGCTTAAAGGGCCAGCTAGGCACTGGCCGAAAATCCTCCCCGAAAACTCAATTGGAAGTTGGGAGGACCTCGAGGACGCTTTTCGGGCCAATTTTCAAGGGACTTATGTCCGAACTCCGGATGCAGACGATTTAAGTCATATAATCCAACAGTACGGAGAGTCCGCCCGAAAGCTTTGGAACAGGTTCCTCACCAAGAAGAACCAAATCGTCGACTGTCCGGATGCCGAAGCCTTAGCAGCTTTTAAACACAGCGTCCGAGACGAATGGCTCGCCAGACACCTCGGCCAAGAAAAACCGAGAACGATGGCAGCCCTAACAAGCCTCATGACCCGCTTTTGTGCGGGCGAGGACAGCTGGTTGGCCCGTAGCAGCACCAGCGACCCAAGCACATCCGAAGTGAGGGATGGCAATGGTAAACCACGACGCAACAAAAACAAGCGTTGAAATAAAGAAGGTAGCACAGATAACACGGCGGTAAACGCCGGATTCAGGGGCTCCCGACCAGGTCAGCGGAAAAATCCTTTCAAAGGCAGCAGAGAAGGACAATCTAGCCTAAACAAATTTCTTGACAAACTTTGTCAGATTCACGGCACCCCAGACAAACCTACAAATCATACCCACAGAGAATGTTGGGTCTTCAAGCAGGCCGGTAAGCTAAACGCCGAACACAAAGGGCAAGAGACACCAAGCGAAGACGAGGATGAGCCTCGCCAGCAAAGCGCCGGAGGACAGAAAAAGTTCCCACCAGAGGTTAAAATAGTAAACGCGATCCATGTGACAAAGAGGAGAAGCAAGCATGCACTCCGAGGCACACGCGCCATAGAGCCCGTCACCCCTAGGTTCAACCCCTGGTTGGCCTGCCCGATCACTTTTGATCGTAGGGATCATGATACAAATATCCGGCACGAAGGACTGACGGCCTTGGTGTTAGACCCAATAATAAATGGGTACCATTTCACACGAGTCCTCATGGATGGCGGCAGTGATCTAAATCTGATATATCAGGACACAATCCGCAAAATGGGGATAGATCTGACACAGATAAGCCACAGTAATACTACCTTCAAGGGAGTAATACCAGGCCAAGAGGCCCGCTGTACAGGCTCTCTACTACTAGAGGTGGTATTCGGTCCTCCCGATAACTTCCGGAGCGAAATGTTAACTTTTCACATCGCCCCATTCCGAAGTGGTTATCAAGCACTACTCGGAAGAATGGCTTTCGCTCGTTTTAACGCAATACCGCATTATGCTTTTCTCAAGCTTAAGATGCCCGGTCCATGTGGCATCATCTCAGTTAGTGGACATACCGAACGTTTCTTACGTACGGAAGAGGATGCGGTGGCTCTAACAACCGCAAACTAGACGGCCTCACCAACCAGAAAAATGGCAGGTCGTCAAGACCACGGACACGGTCAAATAAATCTGGCGTTCCATCATATATACATGAGATTGGTTTGATGATCAAACCCTCATAAACGATACCAGGGCTTCCCGCGTGTAATCAGGGCCAGCCCGGCTCAACTTGGCTTCTCTTGAATTTTGATAGTTCATTGATAATAACCAATTCTTCTTTTTGGCATGGCAACTTTCACCTAAGTTCTTTTCCTTTTGCAGAAGACAATCGTGCTACACCCGTCCAGGACATGGCACAACAGAGACACAGGCGCAGACATGCAGCAGGGACCTGCCCAAAGGTTTCTTTTTAGATTAAGACCCTGCGTAAACCTTTTTTACTGTCTCTTGTTGCTCACATCCTCCGGATACTCCACACAATCGAGAAGGATGCCGGCATTATTGGCATGTGGCCACGCCAGGATTTTGCATGTACTTGGACACATGGGGTTTCTTATTAAGGGCATTGTTTCACCCGGTATATGTTATAAAGACCAAACACCTTAGGGAGTGTTCGGCGTCGCGAGTTTGGCCCTACATGCATCAGCTCCGAATCATGTCTTTGGTCAAATGTTGGGTTTGCCCGGCTCCCACGTTTTGGTACCTTACGTTCCGTAGCACTAGGAGAACTACTGCGATTGTGCCCTGGTTCATCCGGACGAGCACCTCAGTAGAGAAAGCCAAAAACTGACTGTCATGATATAGCGAGAGACTGGTCGACCACTCGATGACTCAGCGGAATCTTCGGGATTCCTCCGTATTAACGAAGGGCCGTTTCCCGGTCATGTACGTACGCGCCCCGTATTCGGACGAGCGCAGAAGTACCAGGGGTTATATAGTAGCCCCACCGTCAAACTCCTATGGCTAAGTGAAAGTGTTAAAGCAATATAGTCTGTTTGCCTCGTTCGCTGCGCTACCACCTCCTTAACGGACCAAGACGTTGGATCAAGTGTGGATATGCGTTTTTGCGAACACCCCCGCATTATATGCGTGGGGGCGGAAGCCGATGACTGCAAACTTTCACGTTATATACATATATACATAAACAACCGCACAGGAGGCATCATAGTACTTTCGGGCAAAAGTATAAATACAGCCTTGATAATTCAATAAAACATTGTTTTTACAATGGGAATACATGTCACTAGAACATAATATTCTTCGAGCACTGAGCCTCTATCGAACGAGCACCTTCAAGAACTTCCTCAAAGTAGTGTTTGGCAGCCACTCGGCCTATGGCCGAACCCCGTGTCGCAACAGTGGTGGCCTCCATCTCCGCCCAGTATGTCTTGACACGGGCAAAGGCCATCCCGCGCACCCTCTATGCACGCCGATCTCTTTACAGCATCCATGAGTGGCACAACACCAAGGAATTGTTGCACTAAACTAAAGTAGCTATTCGGCCTTGGCCCCCCCGGCCACAGGTGATCCACAACGGACATCATGGCAAGTCCGGACAACCTATGGAGCTCGGCCCACTCGGCCATTCGCTCATTCAACAACAGTGGACGGACTGGAGCATGAAACTGTGACCAGAACAGTTTTTCCACTTCGTAATCTTTCTGATCCCTGAAGTACTCGGCCGCATCAGCAGCACTTGCAGCCAAATCCACATAGGCATCCGCAGAACTCCATAGCCGGTCCAGAGGTGCATACTTCGGATCTCCAAACTTAGTCCGAAGCAAGAAGGGCTTCCCAGACACGATATCTGCAGCTTGATTCAGTTCCTCCTTCGTCGCTCTAATTTTGGAGCGGCCTTCCTTTGCAGCCAACAGGGCCTTCTCCAGGTTCGTCGCCTTTGCCCGGTTTTCTTCTTTAAGAATCCGGTAACGGTCAGCAACATCTTTTAACTCTACAGCCATCTTGGCTATTTTTTCCTTGCTCTCGCAATGCGCAGTCTGCTCGGCCACCTTTAGAGCGGCCGCATTGCTACTCCTTGCTTGCTCCTTGGCTCGGGCAAGCTCCGCCCGAAGGGTCTCTACGGTGGCAGCTCCATCTGCAGTCACAACATATTAATGATACTGGCATCATGCTCCTCTTAGTATGTGTTGATCACCAGAAAAATCACTTACCCTGTGCCTCGTCAAGCCGCTTGTTGACAAGCACGATGTTGGCGTCTGCCGCATCAAGTTGCCGCTTTAGCTCGGCAAACCCATCAGTCCGGCTAGCCACCGTAGCTTTAGCCACCTGCACATCAAGGCGGTCTAGTTATTACCTGGGACTATGATCCTCAGTTTGCCGCCGTTTTCGACGACAACCAGAGTCTCAGGGGCTAGTATCTGCATAGGGCACACCTAACGATTGCGGTACTATAAAAAACATACACTATTTCACGTACCTCGAAGCCTTTCAGCAGACTCATAAAGTCTTCATGCAAACCACTTTCGGCGGATGAAATCGTTTCAATTACCGTACCCATTAGCGTATGATACGCTTCCGAGACGGCCGCTTGCCCCAGAAGATCCTTCAGCGTGTCCGACCGCACACTGTACGGACCCTTGCTGTCGCTCTCCTTAGGAGCCAGATACTGGGGATCCCGGGTAGCCAAAGGTTTATCCTCTGGCCTTAGTGGATCTGGAGATACCCTTCGCGACGACACTTCAAGGCCGCCTGCTTCATGAGGCGGGGTGTCAGGGGGAGGCGTTTCGCTCTCCATCATCTCTGGAAGAAGATCCCCCGAAGACGAACTCTGTCGAGAAGGGCTACGATCTGGACTACAATTCATAAGAATCAGTTATTGTCTTCGGAAGCAAGGTAGGATGTTTCCCCTATTAAGTACTTTTCGATTACTTACAGCTCGGTAGAGGGCTGAACCCCGCGCGGACATTGTGCGGCAAGAATACCCTCCGAGGCAGGACCCTCTGATGAAGATTTCTTCTCCCGTTTGGAAACCTTAGTTTCCAGATCTTCAGAGGTAGTCCTCTTCCTTCCCCGGGGAGAGAGAATGTCAGATTCTTCCCTTTGGTTGTCCTCCCTCACGGAGGCGCTCATTACCCCGGCTGGAATAAGTAGCGAGTGAGGCCCGCTTTCGCCCTCTCTATTCCCCCCATCATCTTCCTTTGAGGGCACTGGATAAGGCGCCGGCTCGAGCATCTTGTCTAGTACCGGATTGTCCAAGCCCTCAGGAAGGGGGGCCGAACACCTGATCATCATCGCTTTTGTTATCCAGTCCTGGTCAAAGAGCGGCTCTTTAGAATGATGCCATGATAAACAAAAGGATACTAGGTTCGGCATGGGATTACTTACTTGGGCAGCGGGGCAGTTGCAGCTCAGGCCCACGTCCTCGGTGGTGTCCGGACACTCTATTTGGGGTCCGAAGAACGATTTGTACATCTCTTCGTGCGTCATGCCGAGGAAATGTTGAATAGCTCGCGGTCCTTCTGGGTTGAATTCCCACATCCGGAGGGGCCGGTGTTTGCAAGGCTGGACTCGACGAACTAGCATAACTTGCATTACCATAACCAGACTGAAATCTCTCTCAAAGAGATCTCGGATACGGCTTTGCAGTATTGGCACGTCCTTGGCTGGACCCCAGCTCAGCCCCCTGCTGATCCATGACATCAGTTGTGGTGGGGGCCCGAGCGAAAGGTGGGGCAGCTACCCACTTGGCACTTCGGGGAGCTGTGATGTAAAACCACTCCCGCTGCCACAATCCGGACACCTCTGGGAAGGAACCCTCAAGCCATGGAGTGTCAACAATTTTGCTTATTAAAGCACCTCCGCACGCTGCGTGCCGCCCCTCGATCATCTTCGGCTTCACATCGAAGGTCTTGAGCCATAGGCCGAAGTGAGGGGTGGTGCGGAGGAAGGCCTCACATACGATGATAAATGACGAGATGTGAAGAAGGGAATCCGGGGCCAGATCGTAAAAATCTAGCCCATAATAGAACATAAGACCCATAACAAATGGATCCAGAGCGAGGCCTAGTCCTCGGAGGAAGTGGGAGATGAACACGACGCTCTCGTTGGGTTCGGGAGTAGGGACGACCTGCCCTCGGGCAGGCAGCCTATGCGAAATTTCGGCGGTCAGATATCTGGCCTCTCTCAACTTCTTCATGTCCTCCTTTGTAATGGAGGAAGGCATCCACCGACCTCGAAGGTTGGATCCGGACATAGTTGAAGGTCCGAAGCACCTGACCTGAGCTTTGGGCGTTAGAACTCGAGGCGGGGGAAGGATTCGATTGAGCGCGGGAGGGAAAAAAGAAAAGGCCTTGTCCCCTTTATAAAGAGGGTGAATATTAGGCGTCCTCCTCATGGCCGTTTGGGACTTGCCTAAGATCTAGGAGTCATACCAGCAGGCACGGTTGGGTTACCCACGTCCATATTGATGAGAATCCTGTGATAAGGGGAACACGATCTCTGCTTTGACAAGACGTGTCAAGAAAACCGCCTCGTGTTATGTGCGGAGCTGGTTGAGAAAAATGGTTGGAATAATGACCGGGCCATGGCGTGATGTCATGCTGTCAAAATGTGTCGGCAGATTAGATTTGTGGAAATATTATTCTCTCTACGGTGGTATGTGGAACTTACTTTGCAGTCGGACACCGTCCTTGTATTCAAACTCTTCCATGGTGTATTCGGCGGAGGAACCCACCTTGCAATGCCGAACACAATACTGCGCGCCGAACTCATCGTCATTGAAGCCTGGTTCAGGGGCTACTGAGGGAGTCCTAGATTAGGGGGTCTCCGGACAGCCGGACTATATCCTTTAGCCGGACTGTTGGACTATGAAGATACAAGATTGAGGACTTCGTCACGTGTCCAGATGGGACTCTACTTGGCGTGGAAGGCAAGCTAGGCAATACGGATATGTATATCTCCTCCTTTGTAACCGACCTTGTGTAACCCTAGCCCCCTCCAGTGTCTACATAAACCGGAGGGTATTAGTCCGTAGGACAACATACAATCATACCATAGGCTAGCTTCTAGGGTTTAGCCTCTTTGATCTCGTGGTAGATCAACTCTTATACTACTCATATTATCAAGAACAATGAAGCAGGACGTAGGGTATTACCTCCATCAAGAGGGCCCGAACCTGGGTAAACATCGTGTCCCCTGCCTCCTGTTACCATCCACCTTAGACACACAATTCGGGACCCCCTACCCGAGATCCGCCGGTTTTGACACCGACAGTTGGTATTGGCAAAGTCACACAATTTAGTATTATCTTGAGCCATAGTGACAAACAAGCAATCCAAGACACAAGCAAACAAGCGAAGAAAAAGCGAACGGAAAGAGAGGGCGAAAGGAAAAGAGGGCGAATAAAACGGCAAGGGTGAAGTGGGGGAGAGGAAAATGGCAAATAATGTAATGCGAAGGATAAGAGTTGTGATGGGTACTTCGTATGTCTTGACTTGGCGTAGATCTCCCCGACAACGGCGCCAGAAATCCTTCTTTCTACCTCTTGAGCACTATGTTGGTTTTCCCTTGAAGAGGAAAGGGTGATGCAGCAAAGCAGCGTAAGTATTTCCCTCAGTTTTTGAGAACCAAGGTATCAATCCAGTAGGATACCACGCACGAGTCACCTCGTACTGATACGTCTCCAACGTATCTATAATTTTTGATTACTCCATGCTATATTATCTTCTGATTTGGACATTATTGGGCTTTATTATCAAATTTTATATTATTTTTGGGACTAACCTATTGACCCAGAGCCCAATGCCAGTTCCTGTTTTGCCCTTGTTTCAGTGTTTCTAAGAAAAGGCATATCAAACGGAGTCGAAACGGAATGAAACCTTCCGGAGAAGTTATTTTTGGAAGGAAAGCAACCTGATAGACTTGAAGTGCATGTCAGGAAAGAAACGAGGGAGCCACGAGGTAGGGGGCGCGCCCTCCACCCTCGTGGGCCCCTCGTGGCTCCCCTGACGTATTTCTTCTGCCTATATATATCCATATACCCTAAAACGATCAGAGACGGCAATAGATCAGGAGTTCCGCCGCCAGAAGCCTCCGTAGCCACCGAAAACCAATCTAGACCCGTTCCGGCACCCTGCCGGAGGGGGAATCCCTCTCCGGTGGCCATATTCATCATCCCGGTGCTCTCCATGACGAGGAGGGAGTAGTTCTCCCTCGGGGCTGAGGGTATGTACCAGTAGCTATGTGTTTGATCTCTCTCTCTCTCGTGTTCTTGAGGTGGTACGATCTTGATGTATCGCGAGCTTTGCTATTATAGTTGGATCTTATGATGTTTCTCCCCCTCTACTCTCATGCAATGGATTGAGTTTTCCCTTTGAAGTTATCTTATCGGATTGAGTCTTTAAAGATTTGAGAACACTTGATGTATGTCTTGTCGTGCGTATCTGTGGTGACAATGGGATATCACGTGATTCACTTGATGTATGTTTTGGTGATCAACTTGCGGGTTCCGCCCATGAACCTATGCATAGGGGTTGGCACATGTTTTCTTCGTGATTCTCCGGTAGAAACTTTGGGGCACTCTTTGAGGTTATATGTGTTGGTTGAATAGATGAATCTGAGATTGTGTGATGCATATCGTATAATCATACCCACGGATACTTGAGGTGACATTGGAGTATCTAGGTGACATTAGTGTTTTGGTTGATTTGTGTCTTAAGGTGTTATTCTACTACGAACTCTAGGGCTGTTTGTGACACTTATAGGAATAGCCCAACGGATTGATTGGAAAGAATAACTTTGAGGTGGTTTCGTACCCTACCATAATCTCTTCGTTCGTTCTCCGCTATTAGTGACTTTGGAGTGACTCTATGTTGCATGTTGAAGGATAGTTATGTGATCCAATTATGTTATTATTGTTGAGGGAACTTGCACTAGCGAAAGTATGAACCCTAGGCCTTATTTCAACGCATTGCAATACCGTTTATGCTCACTATTATCATTAGTTACCTTGCTGGTTTTATATTTTCAGATTACAAAAACCTTTATCTACCATCCATATACCACTTGTATCACCATCTCTTCGCCAAACTTGTGCACCTATACAATTTACCATTGTATTGGGTGTGTTAGGGAGACAAGAGACTCTTTGTTATTTGGTTGCAGCGTTGCTTGAGAGAGACCATCGTCATCCTACGCCTCCTACGGATTGATAAACCTTAGGTCATCCACTTGAGGGAAATTTGCTACTATCCTACAAACCTCTGCACTTGGAGGCCCAACAACGTCTACAAGAAGAAGGTTGTGTAGTAGACATCAAGCTCTTTTCTGGCGCCGTTGCCGGGGAGGTGAGTGCTTGAAGGTATATCTTTAGATCTTGCAATCGAGTCGTTTAGTTTCTTGTTTTATCACTAGTTTAGTTTATAAAAGAAAACTACAAAAAAATGGAATTGAGTTTGCCTCATACGCTTCACCTTTTTAATATCTTTCGTGAGTATGATGGAAAGGAAAATTGTGCCAAAGTGTTAGAAGAAGAATGCATTAAAATGTTTGGCACTAAATATTTGAATGATGAGCATGATTGCAATGTTGTTAGTATGAATTCCTTGAATATCCATGATGCTAATGATATGCAAAGCCACAAGCTTGGGGAAGCTATGTTTGATGAAGATGATATTTTTTGTCCCCCATTGATGAGCAAATTTATTATGATGAAAGCATGCCTCCTATTTACGATGATTATATTGATGAAAGTGGATTTGGAGAGGTCATGACTTTATTTTGTGATGAATCCACTATTCCGGAAGAGGTTCCAATTGATTATGAGAACAAAGTTGCTATCTATGATGATTATTGTGATGACTTGTATGCTATAAAGAATAATGATATCCATGAAACTTTTCATCATGATTTAAGTTCTCAATTGGATTATGCCTCACATGATAATTATTTTGTTGAGCTTGCTCCCACTATTATTCATGAGAAGAATTTTGCTTATGTGGAGAGTAATAAAATTTCTATGCTTGTAGATCATGAAAAGAATGCTCTATGTGATGGTTATATTGTTGAATTCATTCATGATGCTACTGAAAGTTATTATGAGGGAGGAATATATGCTTGTAGGAGTTGCAATAATATCAAGTTTCCTCTCTACATGTTGACAATCTTGAAGTGTTGCTTGCTTTACCTTCCTATGCAAGTTGATTCTTGTTCACATAAGTTGTTTGCTCACAAAATCTCTATGCATAGGAAGAGGGTTAGGCTTAAATGTGCTAGTCATATTCTTCATGATGCTCCCTTTATGTTACAATTCTTATCTTTTATGTGAGCATCATTGAAATCATCATGCCTAGCTAGCACTACAAAAAAAGACACATCCGTGACATTTTGGGCCAAACGAAATTTTTTTCTGTCATACATATGACACTTCTATGACGATAATTGTGACAAAACCTGGTATCATCATAGATGTGGTGGGCTCCTACTTCTATGACAAAAAATCATGACAGAAAATGGGTTTTTTGTCCTAGGCGGGCCAGAGACGCAGCTGCATGACATTCTTTGGGCCGTACATGACGGAAAAAACCGTGGTAGAAGCGAGGGGGAGGAAAATTTCGGGGAGTTCCCGGTTACGGTGGGAGGTCGGGGGCCGAGCGATGCGCGCTTCTCTCGTACACGTACGCGCATGTGTGCGAGACGTTGGCTCTAACTGAACCCGAGCGAGGCGTTGGGATCTAACTGAACCCGAGCAATTGCACTGCAGGCTACGCGTTACTGAACCCAAGCGATCGATCAATGGCTGTTAACTGAACTCGATCGAGTGATTCCTTCGCTACTGCTGCTAACTGAAGCCGATCGATGCTGCCTCTGGATGAACAGTGAGCGTTGCGGGAGGGTTTGGATGAACAGTTCCCAGTGGGGGTGGATGAACAGGACCCCGTGGTGTTGCCTCTGGATGAACAGGACCCCGATCGATCGAGCTGGTTGGGGCTGGATGAACAGGACCCCATGGAGGGCTGGATGAACAGGACCACCCCGTGGAGGGCAGGATGAACAGTAGGCGGTGGAGGGCAGGATGAACAGTAGCCCGTGGAGGGATGGTTGAACAGGAGCCCGTGGAGAGGGCTGGTTGAACAGTAGCCGGTGGAGTAGCGTGCGGTGGAGGCTGGATGAACAGGAGCCCGTGGATGAACAGTCGCAGGTGGAGGCTGGAGGAGGTCGACGTGGATGAACAGTAGCTCGTGGAGGCTGGAGGGGGTCGACGGTGGAGATGAACAATATCCCGTGGAGTCCCGTTTTGCAGTACGCCACACCCCTCCCGATGAACATGACCCCCGTTTCGACGCAGCGCTCCAACACAAGTCCGTTTCCTCTGTTTTGCGGTATGCCACACCCCTCCTGATGAACAGGACCCCCGTTTCGACCATAGGAGGTCTGTTTCCTCCGTTTTGCGGTAGACAGACCCCTCCCGATGAACAGGATCCCGTTTCGAACGTGGCCGGTCGAACACAAGGCCGTTTCCTTCATTCTGTGGTACGCCAGGCCTTGTTTCCATCGCCTGTTCCGTCCAAGCCCTCCCGACGAACACGACGCATTCCGTTGCCTCCCCATGAACACGACACATTCCGTTGCCTCCCCATGAACACGACGACGATGCTGTTTCTCCGTTCCGACCCAGCCATGTACACGAGCCCTGGCCGTACGTATGCGCGAGTAGGCGTTCGAGACCCCGCCCGTATGTACACATACGTGGCTGTATTTTCTTTCTTGCACCCTGGCCGCTGTACATACGTGTACATGCTACGTGTGCGCCTCTGCTACGACACGTGCGCGCCTCTACATCCACCAGTATATATGTACGTACACGTTCGCGACCAGAATGACAACGCTACGTACGCTTTGACCAGGTGGGTCCCGACTGTCAGGCACTTCCTTGCGTGTGAAGATGTAGCTGGTGGGTCCCAGCAGTCAGGGGCAAACTTTTTTTCACGAAATACGGTGGCCCGTCTGGTGGGTCCCCACTGTCAGGTGGAGGAATAATTATTTTGCATGTAATAAGGAGGCCCTTCCTTGCTGCGGCCATGGACCCAGCTGTCAGCCTCTCCACGTACAGTCCACGTCCGATGGAAGCCGTTCCTTGACCATGTTGACCACGCCGCGCCGAGAGCACCAGGGCGGTGGACGACGGCGAGGCCTAGGAAGGGGACGACGCGGAGCCGGGGAAGACGCGGCAGTGGATGCCCACGCGTAGAGGAGTACGAGGGTTCACTGGTTCGTTGCGGTGTGAGGCTGCCGTCGCTGCAGAATAACATGGGGTGTGGGTGAGTAGAGGGATGGCCTAGCCAGCGGTGGGAGTAGTAGGGGGCGGTGAGGCCTCCGCCGCATCGCAGCCGGCCACGGGAGGCAGGAGCACGAGGCACGACCAGTGCTGGTTTGGGCGGCTGGAGCAAGAAGACCAGAGGTTGAAGAAGCACTACGGCCGTTGGATGGACATCGTACGGTTACTGGAGCTAGAATCATGCATATTGACTAAGTTGACAAAGCCCTCCGTCCCCGTCAACTTAGTAGGCCCACAAGTCAGCCTCCCACCAAGGTGGGTCCCAGCTAGCAGGGGGTATTCATTTTTTTGTGCATAATAAGGAGGCACTTCCGGTGTGTCCGAGCTTACAGTGGCCCGTCGGGTGGGTCCCAGCAGTCAGGGGCAAACATTTTTTTTGCGATATACTGGTGGGCGTCCGGTGCGTCCCTGCTGTCAGGTGGAGGATTAATTATTTTCCGCGTAATAAGGAGGCACTTCCTTGCGGCTGCCGTGGACCCAACTGTCAGCCTCTCCACGTACAGTATTCTTCCGATGGAATTCGGTCGTTGACCACATTGACCACGCCGCGCCGACAGCACCACGGCGGTGGATGATAGCGAGGCCTAGGAAGGGGACGACGCGGAGCCGGGGAAGACGCGGCAGTGGATGCCCACGCGGAGAGGAGTACGAGGGTTCACTGGTTCGGCTGCGCTGCCGTCGCCGCAGAATAACAGGGGGTGTGGGTGAGTGGAGTGGAGGGATGGCCTGGCCAGCGGTGGGAGTAGTATGGGGGCGGTGAGGCCTCCGCGGCAGCACAGCCGGCCACGGGAGGCAGGAGCAGGCGGCACGACCGGTGCTGCTTTGGGCGGCTGGAGCAAGAAGACCAGAGGTTGAAGAAGCACTACGGCCGTTGGATGGACATCGTACGGTCAGTCGAGCTAGAATCGTGCATATTGACTAAGTTGACAAAGCCCTTCATCCCCGTCAACTTAGTAGGCCCACTATACCGGGTCCCAGCTAGCAGGGGGAGTATTCATTTTTTGTGCGTAATAAGGATGCACTTCCTTGCGTGCGAAGATATAGCTGGTGGGTCCGAGCTGTCAGCGGCGGTAACTTTTTTTTGTGAAATACAGAGGCCGTTTCGGTGGGTCCCAGATGTCAGGTGGAGGAAATCATTATTTTGCGCGTAATAAGGAGGCATTTCCTTGCGTGCGGCCATGGACGCAGCTGTCAGCCTCTCCACGTACAGTCCACTTCAGATGCATGTCGGTCATTGACCATGCTGACCACGCCACGCCGAGAGCACCAGGGCGGTGGACGACTGCGAGGCCTAGGAAGGGAACGACACGGAGGCAGGGAAGACTCAGCTGTTGTTTTTGATTCCCACGAAGAGGGGAGTACGGCTGTACGAGGGTTTACTGGTTTATCCGCCGTCGCCGGAGAATAACAGCAGGTGTGGGTGAGTAGAGGGATGGCTAGGCCAGCGATGGGAGTATGATGGGGCGGTGAGGCCTGCGCGGCAGCACAGCTAGCCGTGGGCAGGAGGGAGCAGGCAGTCCTGCCGGCGCTTGTTTGAGCCGCTGGAGCAGGAAGAGCAGAGATTGAAGAAGCACGACGGCCGTTGGATGGACATCCAACAGTATA
This sequence comes from Triticum dicoccoides, assembly GCF_002162155.2. NCBI lineage: Eukaryota > Viridiplantae > Streptophyta > Magnoliopsida > Poales > Poaceae > Triticum > Triticum dicoccoides. The sequence goes on along the minus strand of NC_041386.1, from coordinate 540,704,879 downwards.
GAGGCCATCTGTGGAAAGCCTCAAATCTGTGGAAAATAGCATACATCCCATCTGCCAATATTTCAAATAATTTATAGCCCATTTGCTAATTCTTACAGGTTTTTTTGGAGCCCATATTCTTTATGTTAGCATTACAGCCCATATTGTGGCCACGGTTAAAAAATTATACGAAATTTTGCATATGTCGGTGTGGTCTGAACTGTTTTTAATCCCGAAATTTCGAGTCACATTTAGACTGATTTTAAAAATAAATGTATATCAATATAAAATCCAATAAATTGTCCACACATAAAAATCAATGCAATTTAAAATCTCGAAATGAAAAAAATATATTTGAAAATAATTGCCGGTTTGATGTGTTTTAAAAATGTATAGCCCATTTCTCATTACTGATAGGCCATTTTCTTGGCCAGCCGTATGAAGCTCTCCTCGTCTTGAAAGATTTGCAGCCCAGCAGGCGTGATAAAGCAACTTACTTGACAAGTCACAAAAAAACTGGGCTAGCTATTTTCAGAAAGAAAAAAACTACTGAGATAGTCTGTGGTAAACATAAAAGAAAAGGCTGTCTAGATAGGCCAGAGTGTCCCGCACAGCCCAGTTGACACCCTGCTTCCATCTTAAAAACAAATTAGATAAATGCCACTCCAATTATGGTGATTCATAAAAATGCCACTGCAATTTCTAAACTTTGAAAAATGCCACTGCAATTTTTGCAAACTTTGAAAAACGCCACTGCAGTTTGCAAACTTTGAAAAACGCCACTGCAGTTTGCAAACTTGGAAAAACGCCACTCCAGACTTCGAAAAATGCCACTAGAAATGGCATGAAATGGCATTTTTCAAAGTTTGGAAATTGCAGTGGCATTTCTCGGATACACCAGATTTGGAGTGGCATTCATCAAATCAACTGGGCGAGCTGCTGGGTCCCTGGTGTCAGCTGCTCGTTGTGCAATTCTCTCATTTATTGACTATGTTGACAATGACATGGGACCCAGATGTCATAAATCCACTAGGAGGAGCCATTTTTTTATTGGCTTGAAATAAGGAGGCGCTTGCTTGCGTACTGCCATGACCTTGGCGAGTCCCTGCTGTCATCCTCTCCACGTACAATCATCTCCTGATTGTGTACGCGTCAACTTGCTAGGCCCACAAGTCAGCCTCTAAACCCTGGAGGACAAATACAACCCATTTTAAAAAAATAACAGCCCATTCCATACGTCCAAACGGAAAATTCAACATTCAGAGCAAAGCAACAGGTCTCATCCACATATAGAGTACTGAACTTCCACGTTGACAACCATCATAGCCAAGTTAACTATCTACTCCCACTAACACTCTAGTAGCGTACAAGTACTAACTTACTCATAGCTAACTAGAAGATGCCGACCGCCATCTGCTGTCCATGCTAAATGCCGGCACCGGCGTCCTCCGCCTCGCTGATGACGGGAAAATGGCGGGCGTGAAAACACGCGTCCACGTCATTGATACAGAATGAATAATTTAAATGCGTAGATGCATACGATAAGAATAGGATCAAACATTGCAGGTACTTTATTTCCAGAATTCTTACATTTACATAAAAATTCTGTTAATTACATCTCCGAAGAGAAAACCCGTGATTAAGAATTCCAACTATCCTATTACATAGAATTGCAACACATGACTACTACAAAATGATAAAGAAAAGTCGCTCCTCCTCGCTGTCGTTGACGCCGGTGTGCTCGGGGGAGCATCCTCGATCTTCTTCAAGTTATCATGTGTCTTGTTCATTTATATTTTTACCCTTGTACTATTATGAGTAGTACGTAGAGTATGAGTGCAATGTGTGTTTTTTTGCATCGGACACCTAATTTGTGTAGTCGACTTAACCAACATATGCTAGTATGACCATGCGGCTATCTTAATCAACTTTCAGGTCATTTCATTTTAACGAGTGATAAGTCGACTAGCAGAGTATCCACTTAATACATGCATGCTACATCTTTTATTGATGCATATATGACCATGCATGAGATGATGATTTACTCCATGTTAGCCTATGCGCATGCATGGAAATTTAAGAAAAAAGGGGGGTTCCAATATCAGAACCATCCAATATGTTATCTTGTTTGATTTGATATGTTTGATGATAGCATCTACTAAAGCGAGCTAGATGCAATATCCTTTATTTTTTTATGGGTTACATGTATATACTCTAACCATCAGTGGGAAGTATATACGTGTTGCATAGAGTCTGTACGCTCTAGATTTCGTATTTTAGATATGTAGGGTTATACTTTTAACTTAACCTACACGCATTCATTTCTTTTTATGGGCATGCTATATTTTAGTGCAAAATGAGACAACTAACACTTTTATTATCTCACGTTTACCCGTTAGATTTCACTTAGCATATTCTATATGCATTAGAGTATGCTCATTTCATCATCTATATGACAGATGTATACGCCATTTGTACCTTCCTGTTTGTATTACACGTGACGTGGCATAGCATGTATGTCCGCAGTGTAACCAACAAGAGGCCTCAAATATAATTTAGCAAGCACCCGATTTATACATTTTTATGCACTAGGTATAGAGGTACATGCACAATTTACATTGTCTTATTTTGTGCATCTCAAACAAATGAAGAGTGCATTTTGTAGGCACATATTTATTCTATGATTTTATGTAGATGATCATCTAGGGTTTGGGTATGTTTCATATTTGTTTTTCCCCAAGCTTTACCTTTGCGTCACTCTCATCTACGATGGAAGGGAAAATATATCCTCCTTAGTTTTGGTTCGCCATGATCGACCAAGGAGTGAAATTTATCCTCTTTGACATAATCGCACTTTGGCTTGTATCACGATGATCAACCAAGGCAAAAAAAATTACAAGAAGAAATTATATGTTGTATGCTCCTTGATTTGTATCACAATGATCCGCCAAGGAGTATTTTTGTTGTTGTTAAACATATTCGCACTTTGGCCTGTATCATGATGATCAACCAAGGCGAAATGTCAAGATGGGGCTATATGGAGAATGCTCCTTGGTTTGTATCACAATGATCAACCAAGGACAAATTTTCTTCTCTTAAATATAAGTGCTCTTTGGCTCGTATCACGATGATCAGGCAAGGCAAAATATCAAGGTGAAGATATATGGAGAATACTCCTTGGCTTGTGTCACAATGACCAACCAAGGGCAAATTTTCCTCTCCTAAACATATTCGCACTTTGGCTTGTATCATGATGATCAGGCAAGGCAAAAATGTCGAGATGAAAATACGTGAGATATGTTCCTTGGTTCGTATCGCGATGATCAACCAAGGACACATTTTCCTTTCCTGAACATAATTGCACTTTGGCTCGTATCGCGATGATCGGCCAAGGCAAGATGTCAAGATGAGGACACATGGGCATGCTCCTTGGTTTGTATCACAATGATCAACCAAGGAGAAAGATGAACATGATGAGAGATATAGGGAGGAGCAAGAAGATTAGAGGAGAATCATGATGCCCACCTTGTCTACCTTTCTCAGGCTTTTGACCGGACGACGGCCTTGCAGCAGCAGCAGCAGCAGCAGCGTGAGGCCAGAGATCAAGAATATGAGCAGGGAAAGTAGTAGCAGAGCAGCAGCGGCCGGCCGGGGAAAAAGAGAGCAGCAGTGTGCGGCAGCGCAGCGGAGCGATCAGGAAAAAAAGAGCAGCAGTGTGCGGCAGCGCAGCGGAGCGATCAGGGAAAAGAGAGCGCCAAGAGCAGGCCCTTTGGAGGTATTTATAGGAGGGAGAAACAGAGGAAATCAACGGAGGGACGCGCCCACGTTCTCTAGTTCGTGGGTGAGATCGTGTGAGCGTGGGGCTGCCTCCTTCTTTGTTTATTTGTTTAATCACTAATTTCTCCAACTGTGTGGTTTGGCTGGCAAGTTACGTATGTGGTTAGCTCATGTGGGCTAAACCCCTTCTTTTACTAATTAACCTATGGGCCTTGGCGTCATCCAGCATATTTTAATGGGCTAGGCTTAATCAACTATTAATGTGACATTGAGGATTATTTTCTTAGTGTGACATGCCGTATATAAATACATGGAAAATGTATTTTTTATGTGGCGTTATATCCCTCATACCCATATTTCATTAGGAATGACGTGCGTCTCTTTTCCTATGTCGCCGTGATATTTTATTAGCGGTGATGAAATAATGCCCATGTATATTGCATGGTTTAATATTTGGGAAATAAGCGTCGCCCGCGATGATTTTATGTTGACATTTCACGCGGTCTAATATGTGAAGATATTAGCGCCGTCTATAATCTTGCGTCTCATGGTTATTATTTCATCGAGAATAAAACCTTTTATGGAGATTGTATTCATTTTACCAACTTTGTGAATACCCGATATTTTCATATTCTAAGCCAATGTAAGTGCTCAACAATTATATATTGATATTTGGCTTATTCCTTTATTTCCGCGCCTGCTATTTTCTAGTAAGCGGTCAAAGTTAAACAAAGTCATTTGCTCTTCCCATTGGGTGATTCATCATTTTTGCCACTCGGATTAATTTATATTTTTATAATAGCTATTGCACCATACTTTACTTTGGCGAAATTCCGTGTCAACAGATGCCCCTCGAGTTTTGGAAGGGAATATTTCTCTGATTCACTTTCAAAACTCGAAAATATATGTAGACGAAAATATATGTAGACATATTCCGTTTCATATATATATCGCGAACGTTTTTCTTAGTGTGGGCGAGACACTTATTTTGTTAAAATATCCAGCTAGATATTTATCTAGCCCTGCCTTTTGAAAGTTTGTTAGTCCCTTCGTTGGATAAGGACTCAATCTTCAAAATTTGTTACAAGACGCTGGCCTTCCGCCATGTAGTTGTAGTTGCGTCCGGCCGGAGCGCATACCTTTCCTTATATATATCTTCTTCCTATCGTCTGGCAAGGGGACTCTATTTACCTCACGCATAACCCAAAGTCCAAATCTTTCTTATGATTGACCTGCTATTCTTTGGACTACTGGGTACGCAATGATGTGCACTCATTAATTGTCTTTTTCTCATCATTCTTTCGGATGATTCTCATCTCTGATTTCCTTTCTTTCTTTGTATGAAAAAGATTAGCATCTGCCGCTGAAGCACAGATCTTACGTTGGTAAGTTTGTACTTAGTTCATTCAGATAGACATCTACGTGTATGATTTACGTCTTCTGATTGCCCCTTAATTTTTGTTCCTTCAATATTGCAGGAAGGTTTAGGTACAATCTGGCAAAACAACTATATTTTAGTTTCGGACGTATACCTGCTCTCTCTTTAGGTACTATACCTTCTGTCTTTTTTTCTTTTTATACACATACCAGCATCAAAGATTGGATGAATAATTTATAGATGAACCCATGCACGTAACCTCCTTTAGGCCATGAACGCCTGTGCATCTTGTCCCGTATATATGCGGAAATTTGGTCTCGCAATGATGTGCCGGCAAGTTATATACGAACTTGGTCCGACGTACAATTGTAGAGATCAATATTTTTTATACTTAAAATTCTCGTTTTAAAGATCAAATGTATACCTTTCTCACAATTGGCGTGCCGGCAAGTTGATATGAACTTGGTCCGACGTACAAATTGTGAGATATGTCATACAATCAACGAAACTCCCCTTTATTCATGCGGCAATTATCAACTCTTTCCAAGTTTATATAAGATGCTCGTTTAAAGATCACACGTATATTTTTTTCACAGTTGGCGTGCCGGCTAGTTTATATGAACACGTACAAACTGTGAGATCAATATTTTATTTATTTATTTATTTAAAAGATGGTCGTTTAAAGATGCAAACTTATATCTTCTTCACAGTTGGCGTGCCGGCAAGTTTATATGAACTTGGTCCGACGTACAAACTGTAGAGCTCATTTTTAAGCTACACACATATATCTTTCTCGCAATTGACGTGCCGGCAAGTTTATATGAACTTGGTCCGACGTACAAACTGCGAGATCAATGAAGCCCCCCTTTATTTGATGCAAGAATTATCAACTCTTTCAAAGTTTTGCATATATAAACTTTTTTTTCAAAGTTTTGCATCTATCAACCCTTTCAAAGTTGACATTCCAGAAATCCTAGATCGGGCTTTATGCATGTATCTCTCTATTTTTTGGAGGATAATTCATTTTGCTGATATTTGACCTTTGCATAATTTTTTTAGCACTAACAATCATCATCCTTTTTTTGTAGAGTGCAAATCCTTTCTTCTTCATCAAGGGCTGGCTTCGCTCGGGCTATCGCCTCCGTGGTAAAATTTCCATTCATTTACCATGGTTCATTTATTTTGTTGTTTTGAACACAACTTGTACCTGTACCGACACACGTATATTCTTTTGTATAGAGATGGCGCAGAAATCGCCCACGGTTCCCTCACATCGACTATCCCTTGTCGAGCTAGCCAAGCAACAGAAACTATATGAACCTAGCTCCGATGACCAAGACTCCCCCATAGTTAAAGCTATAAGTATACCAAAGGGTGAACTCAACAACGGTCCTCGCGGTTGGCGAGCGAGACAGTCCAAACTAGCTTATTCATATTACCCATTGGCGGCTTCACCGCGAACTGATATAGCTTTATGTCTGGGTACTAGGATGGTATCCAAAGGTCTGACTTGGGAACGTCATGATATTGAGTATATGCCACGTCCTTCAGGCTATAATGAATGGGGGGCAAACATTTTACGAAATCATTCTTTTTCCCTAAAAGGGCTTGGTGAAGGTTCAGATTACCTTTGTGGAGCTATTTACTGCTCTTTGGGTGATTATTCTATTTCACCTGCCTTGTTAAGATCTCTGTTAGAAAAATGGAATCCAAAAACCAACACGTTCCTATTCTCATGTGGTGAACGTACTATTACACTCCTTGATATGTATCAAATGGCTGGTCTTCCTCTAGATGGAGACTTATATGAAGAATTTATCCCACCAGAACATGCACTAGACCCCTCCCTTTGCCAATTCCCTGACTTCTTACCGGACCTATTATCCGCACATGATCAGCTTGCCAAGAACAATGGCGGCCACGTGACTTTCCAGGTCTATTGTGACTATTTTCACAACCGGCGAGACCATTCCGTTCCTTTCGCGTCTCTTCGTGAGGTCTGCTTGTATGTCACGGCGTACATTGCTGTTTGGTTGTGCTACTTTGTTGTCATTGGCGGGGGAGCCTACATTCGCACTGGCGTCCTTGTGATGGCGTCCTGGATCGCTCTAGGGCGTCAAATTTCATTAGCTCCACCAGCACGTTGTTCTATCTATTTTTCGCTTCGTCGCATCAGCACCCATCCTGTAGGACCTGCTACCGGATTAGGGGATGGCCCGTCCATTTCATTATCGGCTGGATGGGGGTTTATCTGAAGAATATATTTGGTAAACGAGCAAAAGTGAGCAAATTTCCAACTCCTAAGCTTTGTCCAGGGAAATTATCTATGGTGGGGACTATGTTTAGGATTCCACACGATTTTAGCCCTAAAAAGGCGCACGATTTCTTCGAGAAACACAAGAGTATTGTGTGGTACCCCTCAAATTTCTCTAACTTGGCTAGCACTCGTTGGCTGCAAAAAGCATTCACCATTTCCATCCGTCAAGGGATGCTACCGTGGAGAAGGTCTGATTATGATGACGACTTGTGCATTGTTGAGCCGTATCATCCCGACAGGGTGGCTCGACAATTCAAATTGGATCAGCAAGTACCATATACTCCATTGCGCAGTTTATATATAATAGATGACATTAGTGTTGCTTATGCACACTGGTGGCATTTATTGCGCTCGAATCCGAAACAGCCTAACTATATTCCCAACAAAGATTTTGTGGGCAATTCCTTAGTGGCATGGACAAACTGGTGGACCATTTTCATCCAACCTTTCACCAGCGTTCTCGGCCAGCTTCATCAAGGTAACATGCACGGGCGAGATTCCTATGAAGAAAGGCTTGCGAAATATGTGAATAATGGGAAGAAACATATTTTTTCTCGCAAGATTTTGGAAGGGGATCTTGTCGTAGTAAAGAGGGTGTCTGCTGAACGGCAAGAGGAATATCTTGCAGCTATTGAGGCGAGAGAAATGCCGGCAGTGAATCATTGGAGGGACATCTTAAGAGGTTACCACTTGGATAACAATGCCCCGCCACCTTTGTTGCAACAGGTAATATATATACGTATACCTTTTTTCTACTATTATGCGCCAACACCACTATTTACTAACTGATATTATTTTTGCTATTTTTTAGAAGCGGAAAAATAATCCAAATGATGTTGCTGCAAGTTCCTCTTCCAATCCCCAGCCACTTATAAACGTGACAGTATCAGGCACACGTTTAAATGCAAGGAAGGAGGGTACTGACATTTTGGTTGATAGGAACTCAGAGGAACCTAGTCCAAATGCAACAATCTCTTCCGGTGGGGAGGAAAGACCTGCTGTAAAAAGGAAGATTGAAATTTCTCTTGGAGAAAGCCCATGTAATCTTGACAAGTTGGTTGATTTTATGCATGAACTTGATGATACAGGGACTGATGATAATGTCATAGGTTCTGATCTATCGTTTGAGGATTTTGATATATCAGAACCCTCTCTTAATCTTCCAACTCCCCCTACGTATCTATACTCAGGCGTGGCCTCGCAGGCTGATATTTCAAACATTTCGCCTATCTCTACGCACGGTAGCTTTATTCGTCCTTTGTATATTTTTCTATTTATTAGCTTCATTGCAATATCATTTATCTTGCCCCTCCTTCTTATCGCGAGGTGATACGGAAGGAGCTTCTAATCTCGTCAGTGGCGAGGGAATAATGACACAGATTTCAGCGCCATCCATGGATATTTCCGCTATTACCAAGATAGTTCTGGATGCTATCGATTTGTTGCTGCAGAATGCTTTTGAAGCTTTAGATGCCCCTACATTAACAGATTCTCAGCGCCATGAGATTTTCCAGGCAAACAGATTCTCAGCGCCATGAGATTTTCCAGGCAGTTCGGTCGATGCTCCCGGTTGGTGATATTGTTCCTCAAACCGCCCCTGTCCGCACGGCTTGGGAAAAATTTTGTCGGTCTCAGATACAGTGCAAGAAGCCCGCAGAACCATTGAGGGTCAGTCAAAGCAAAAGTCTGAATTTGTTACTGCAGCAGAGAGGAGGGCTGAATCCATTGAAGCGTCTCTGAAAACTTCAGCGAAAGAGATGTCATCCATGCTGGAGAAACAAGCTGAGAAGAAGGAACGTGTGGAGGCCCTCTCCGCTCAACTACAAGAAGCTACCGTTGAGTTGTGTACAGTTGAAGTAAGGGTCAAGCAACTGGAGTCAGACCGTTCCGCCAAGCAAGCTGAAGCCAAGAAGTTGCATGAAGATTTGCTCGAAGCTAATGTGAAAGCTTCCGAGGAATTGGGGGCTCTTAAAGGGAAGACATCGACGCTGGAGGACGAAGCCAAGTCTATTATTAGAAGTCTGAAGGAGTGGCGCTCCATGTCCAATTGAGTTTCTTTGTTCTTAATAAATCAGACATATTGTCTATTTACATTTTTTATTTAGACTTGCATAAGGCGGCCAATCGGCAAACCCATTTTCTTCGGTCTTCTCGCATGCCAGTAGCACCATTCGTGTATGTTTGCATGGGATCTATTCATGTGTACTGATGGACTATGCAATGTTATTCGTATTACCCTGCTTTCTGTGTGGAATGGATACTCTGTGTTAATTGCATGAACTAGCTTGGGTAACCCCTTTATTTATTTACATTTTTTTGCTTGAAGCTTTATTACTTTATTTCATTGTTCATTTTTTATCTTTTACAAATTTATTTATATTTTTATATACACTGCCCTTTTATACAACAGTTTAATCTTATGAGAATTTGGAGTCTTTTTTACGCCATAGTTTAGACTCGTAGGATATCGGAGTAAAATTTTACGTGCCCCAGTTTATACTCTTAAGGGTATGGAGTACGCTTGATGATTTCTTTTCTTTGCATCACAATTTACACTCGTAAGTCATTGGAGTAATTAGTTTTTTTGTGCGCCCCAGTTTAAGCTCGTGATTTTATGGAGTATATTTTTTCTATGTGCCCCAGTTTAGACTCGTGAGGGTCTGGAGTGTATTTTTTTTATGTGCCCCAGTTTAGACTCGTGAGGGTATGGAGTGTATTTTTTTATGTGCCCCAGTTTAGACTCGTGAGGGTATGGAGTGTATTTTTTCTATGTGCCCCAGTTTAGA